>NC_135426.1:17535000-17907500 GCF_051991245.1 Festucalex cinctus
TCCAGACGCAGCGGCAGCGCATCGACGAGCTGGAGCGCAAGGTGGAGGACCTGATCGGCGAGAACCGACAGCTCCGGGACCCCCATCAGTACGTGCAGAATCAGCACCGCCACCACCACCCCGCGCCCCAGCCGCAGCCGCCGGCTCCCCAGGCGCACGCCCACCCGCATCAGCACCACAACAAGGCTGCCGGCGGCCAGCATCAGCATCACCACCATCAGCAGCGTTCCTCCTCCTCCCCTCCTCCTCCGACTCCTCCCACCGCGACCTCCACGCCGGCGCCGCACCACCACCACCACCACCCGCAGCATCTGCAGCTGGTGCCCGCCACCTCGCCACAGTGCCCGCAAGCCGGACAGGCCAGCCCGGAGACCGCCGAGGAGGGCAAGAGGAGCCCCTGCTGCAAGTCGCTGGTCCCGCAGACCCCCACCACCACGCTGTGCCGCTCGGTGGGACTGGCCAGGAAGGCTGAGTGAGTACAATGCAAAAATCAATGCTTTTTCGATTCCACTAACACTGCAAAGGAGGCCTTGCCTTGGGATAGCATCAACATTTCCAAATGACCTTAGCACCCTTGAGAGACAAAAGTGAAACTAATATACAGAAAAATAGATGACACACGTGATACGACATGCTAAATCTTAATTCCAAATTAGGCATTAGTCACACAGCTGTTCTCCATTTTAGGATCAATGGATCCTTAATGGGTATTGATTTTTAAGACCATGGCTGAAATGTTTCATTTATCGCGGCAAGTGGAGTGAAATCGAAAGCACTTCTCAGACATTAGTCAGCATTTTTAAAAACTCATAATGAACTTCTTACCCTTTACGTCCAAATATGGTCAATTTCAACAATCGACTGTATCTGTTACTTTCACGCATTGTACTAGAGATAGACCAGTATGTTTTATTTATTTTTTTTCCTGACACGATGATTGTTGTTGTCAAGGAGGCCGATAACCGATATTTGGAGCCGATATTCATTTTCAGGAAAAAAAAAAAAAAAGGGGGGAATAAAAATATTGGCATCAAAATGTTTTAAAATACAAATCTTGACTTAAAGTATGTTAATTGAACAATTTTTCAGAATTTTCAAAATGTAGAAGTTTTTTTATATTTATTTTTTAAATTTTAGACAATAAACATCCTTTTAAGTTTCTAAGAAAATATTCAGGGTTATCAATACATCTCAAAAATTTAAATGGTCACTTAAACAACTAAATACTAGAATTCTCTATAGTTTTCTACAGTTAATATTTTTTTTCTCCAAAATTTAAAAATACCTGAAATCTTAAACTTTAACATTTCTTTGTTTTAATTTCAAACAAAAACAAAACTGTGTGAGAAGTGTCATAAAGCTCCGCCTCCTGCTCACTCTGCGGGAGCCGTGCAGCATTATGTCGCCTAGAGATTGAAAGTATGGATGCATGGTTTTTTTTCGTTTTTTTTTTTTTTTTTTTTTTAACAATAATAAATGGGAAAAGGTTGGAGGAAAAATGCATTGCTGCAATCTTCAGTGCAGATGTTTATCGTATCACTCATGGCTTTAAGACCTTTGGAAAATAATTGGCAAAAATGACGTGATCACAATTTTTGGCTACAATGAAGAATTTAAAGGTTTTTTTTTTTTTGTGTGGTCAGGGAGTCAGCTAGTAGTGCTGTGCAATACTGCAAATGTTGGTATCAATCCGATACCAATTAAATATAGGGCCAGTATCACTGATACCGATATCGATGCTTTTTGAAAACTATAATATATAATTATGAAAAAAAGGTAGCTGTATCATTGAAATGCGTATTCTCAATCAAATTTCAACCATTAAGTGTTTTTGTATTTTTTAAAGGATAAAACTAGGACAAAGTTAATTGCTAAATAGAAAATACTATTTCAATGTTTACCTCCCCAGAAACATTCCAACCATGACAAAATATTTTTTTTTTAACTCATTAGCTCCCAAAAACTTATAAATACGTCATATTTTAAATGTTTTAAGTGTCCCAAAGACGTATTTATACGTTTTTTTTGTTTTTTATGCCAGAGCATAGAGAAGGCTTTGTTGCAGCCTCTCTACTGCAGAAAATGGTTGAGTGGCAGCAGAGTATAAGAGATCAACCAGGCCATGTTCTATTGCTAATTGCTGCACAGCAGAAACAGATAGGAATATACTTTTTTTTCCCTGATAAAAGAAGAGACTCTGATCTCTCTTTTGGTATGTTACATATTTTTATAGCAATAGAACACAATATTTCACGGGCCTTGAAAAATCAGTCAAAATCCAGGAAAACACTTAAGTGAAAATGGTTGGGAGTGAATGAGTTAACATTCTTAAACAAAGTGCACAAAGTGATCATATGACAGGAAATTGAAACAAATACTTTATCATATACTGTTCAGAAACTACAAATACAAAAATTAAAATGCTGCCTTCAACACTTCCTTTTCAACCAAAATAAACAAGATGTTAAACAAATATAAACCATAAAACAACATACCAAAAAAAATGATTTTTCAAGTACAATAGTTCAATCTATTGTGCAATCTACTATAAAGATGAGATATTACATCTAATACTAAACTTTTTTTCAATGTGTTAAAATTAAAGACGTTTTTCAGCATGGTATTATGGTGATGTTGGCGCACACCGGCATATGATAGCAATCGTGGCACGGATGAGCACGAGCCTGGACGTCAAATCCACGTCAGAGCCCGTTTGCCCGCCGCCGCGCACTCAAGGTCACCGGCTCGGCCGCTGAGCTCCATCTGCTCCGGTCGGCCGCATTGTTTGATAATCCTGATTGATTCACGCCGACGTGACTCCGCAAATGTATACGGTCGTAAAACAGGAGGGAAATGAAGGAAAGGCTTTATAGGCTGAGACGAGGATGAGAGCTGGCAAGCGAGATAATCGTGGTTGAACTTTAGATGACATCACATAGGCGAGCACCAATGGGAGCCCGGGTGACGTTTGACGGGCCAAGCGGGATGTCAACAAGAAGGTTACCCCGGTAACCAGATGACTTGGAAGGGCTACATTTGGGAGAAGATCACTCGGATGTGTCACGGAGATCCAACCTAGGTGGAGTGGAGGGGATTGTTTTTTTTTTTGTTTTTTGTTTTTTTTTGACAGACGCCTCTCTGCCTGACATCAATCCTCAGGACGGTGCGGGATCAGCTCATCGCCGGGATTTTTTCCCCCCTTTGCTCATTTGCTTGATTTAACAAAAAAAAAAAAAAAAAAGGAAGGAGAGGGCGGGTAATCTATTTGCCAGGCGGTAAATGAAAAATGAAATGCTCAGTCACGTCACACACCTTCCTCATCTCACGCTTTGATGAAGGTAACGCTCAAGAGAATCTGGTACCACGTCTCCAAAAATCCAACAAATATTTTTCTAATGTGTGTTTTAACAAGCGTTCGATATGATTGCACTTCATAGGCAAATATACAGTTCTAGGGATGTCGGGCGATTAAAATTTGTTAACGTAATTAATCGCATGACTTCAATAGTTAATAGTTTTCTTTTAAGTTTGCGTATTCTTGTTAACATAAGTGTAAAAAATGTTAAACTAATAGAAATATGGTCGCATGTTGTAGACATTCATACAGTAATTTCATAATTCTTAAAATTGACTGTACTGTACTGTAAAAAAAACGAGTGTGATATTGATTTGTGTTAGGGTCATTTTCTGCCACTAGATGGCATAATTGCATTTGTAAGATGTTGGTGACAGCTCAGTGCATTTTTCTTTTCATATTAAGAGCTATCTAATCTTTAACATGAAGTAACTTGTGAAAGTCTGCACGTTTTTAAAATTGCAAAATGCAACATGACCCCAGTCTCCACAAATATATACATTATTATTATTATTATTACTATTATTATTAAATTTATTACTGCTACATTTTGATGTGGATGTGTCTGCTGTGTTACGACTTCAAAGTAAGCTGTGGTCATTAATTGTATGTTTAAAAAAAATAAAATAATTAATGGCATTAAAGAAAAATTAAATTAACTCAAAATGAATACACTAATTTTGACTCCCCTAGTAATAATCTAAAAAAATAAAATAAATAAAAAATACATAAATAAAAAATAAATAAATAAAAATAAAATAAAACATAAATGACATTACAAAAAAGAAACCAGGACATTCAACTCAACACAAGAGGTAATTTCTTCAAAAATATTACATATAATTTGTACTATAGGCCTTTTAATCAATTGTAAAGATTTGATATACATACAAAATTCGTTTACAAAATTTTGAAAAACGGGGTGAGATTTCTGAAACTTTTTCTTGTGAATGAAGAATTTTATCAGACATAAAATGAGATTCGTAGATATTTCCTCATTTTTGTTTTGTCGGATGAGTCCAAATGTTATGTGATCACTGGATAAAGACGCTGAAACTGAAGTGATTTTAAACAGAGAAGGCCAAAACATCCCTAATGAAAATTAAACTGCACTAATAAAATAGCCACTAGAGGGTGCTAGATGTGCACAAATGGAAATTAACCTGACTTTTTTTTTAACAGATGTGTTCCTTTTAAATTTTGTGACCATGACGACGACGATATTGTGGCAGTTTTAATATCACGATATTGCCCTTATCGTTACATCCCTAGTGTGCATGCGTTCCCTAGCCGCTCTGATGTATTATCCCCTCGTTCTTACAATGCCAAACACTCCAAAAAAAAAAAAAAGAGGATAACGTGCCGGCTGGCACCACATATTTCCTATCGCAGACCTCCTCTAATAATGACATAAAAGGAGGATGCAATAAATGTATTTGTTCGGTTTGTTGGTGAATTGGACAACATCTTAACGCCTCAAAGGAATGAAGGCAACTTGTGTGTAAAAAAAAAAAAAAATCAATATCTTTCTGCTTTTTTCACTGTAAAAGACAAGTGCGGGGGACCCAGATAGATTGCTAGCTGATGGATGGGAAGGGGTCGGGGAATCTATACTCTCCATCTCTGCCTTCTCAGCACTAAGACTCCAAAAGTCAAACGTTCATTTCTGCAAAGCCGTGCTTTTATCCGGGCGTCCCCTCCCGTCGGCCGGAACGGGAGTCACGTGCGCCCGCTGGTCATGACGGGGTTGACTCCACACTTGCTGCAATCGAAATCACATAATATCACATTTGGGTGCTTTTAAATTGCTTCATTTCTCAGCGGTGTGGACGGAGCTGCTGGCGGGTATGTGAGCAAGTTGAGCAAAGTCATCCCCTGTCAGCGGTTGCGGGATTATTAACGAAACATCCCGAGAGCTGAAATGGAGTACGGCGTGACTCGCAGTGGTCACTGGGGCCGTGAAAGCGCGAGCTCATTCTCGGGACCCAATTGGATGGGAAAACATTCTCCCCCATCTGTCGTGGCCAATTCACTCCCTGGAAGCTTAGCACTGGAAATCCCTCAGATAATTCCCTTGTTTTGGATCAAATTAAGTGATGAAAAAAACATTTAAACGCAATTCCTCAACTGACATGTTGAAGTGGAGCGGCGGAAACAACTGCTAGCAACCTGTCCTCATCCTTAAGGAAGGAGATTGGCTCAGAATGCTCCAGAAAGAAATCTTTTGACTTCCATTTCTCTTAGCGGCAATGGGAATGCTCTGCTCCAGTTCAGAAAAGTATGGAATTTGTGGAGTCCATATCACTGCAAACCATTCGGAAATGGATGTAACTGAACCACATTCTTTATCAACACATGAATAGAGACAATATAACAGTACTCACTAGAATGTATTATTTATCCTCTGCGAAGAGTGACGAACAGTAGTTGTGAAACTCTTCTTTTTCATTTGTTTCTCTATGATTCTATGTGTTTATAAAATATATTATTGATTGCTAGTTTCCTTATTTATTTGTGATATGTGATGTATGTCACATATATGTGATTTTTAGTAGATTTAGTTTGATATAAATCCGAATAATGACGTTTGAAAGTCACACAGAAATGACGTCATCCAGCATCAGCCAATAGAAAAGCATCTTCAGATGACGTTGCGTTTTTTAAATATTGCGCATATTAAAAAAAAACTAATACTAATACTGAAACTAACTAAACTAAAACAATTTTTTTTTTTAAAGAACTAAAATAAAAACTAACAGAAGCCCACTGAAAACGAATAAAAACCGACTAAAATGAAAAATTCCCAAACTATAATAAGCCTACTCCCATATTGCAAATAAATTGGTTTATATACTGTAGCATTTTTCTAAATATGCAAAAGCACAAAGAAATTATTTGGACAATTTTTAGGACTAAACACAATTTCTCGTCATAACATTATGTGGCCCTTGCGTCCTTCTGATTTTCTGTAGGTGGCCCTCACATGAAAAAGTTTGGACACCCCTGGTTTAGAGCCACCATAATTATTATGGTTCACGAAACTCAATTTCCGTTAATGAAATAAAAGAAACACAAAAATGTGCGGAGAGCAACAAAAACGAACTGAAAGTACATCTTTTTACGTTTATCAATAACCTGAAGGTTGCCCGTTGATTGGTTGCTTGCAAACATGCACACATTATTTGTGTGCTATAGCCTGAGGAAACGTCAGGTATGGTTAACTCCACCAAGGAGCGTGATGCTCCCTACCGCCTACCTCGGGCATCCAGGCGTGACGGAGGGAACCGGAACAGGCATGGCGCGTCCAATCGACTTCTGATGCATCAGTGTTGATTATTTTATATTTTTTTATCTATTATTGGATTCTGTGTGACTGAAAACAAAGTGAGGATGCAACTAATTAGCTCGCTAGACTGATCATTCACTCTCCTTATGCCCTTTGCCCCGACTACAGTACATCGGCTGTGTGAGGCAACCTTTAAAATTAACACGCAGATAAATAATCCCCAAGTGGGGCGAAATTGCATTCCGCAAACTTCACAGCAATAAATCAGTGCCAGCGCATGGACGGCAAATGAACTCCAAGAAGTAGTCCGGTCCATTCCCAGAGCTCCCAACTCTCAGGCTTTCTTTAAATGTCAGTTCTGCTTCTCTTCGCTCTTAAAAAAAAAAAAAGAGCTTTCAAGCTTTTATTTTCCTGTGAGAGGGGAGTTGGGAGTTGTTGAAGAGAGAAACAATTTGGACTGAGGATGCTTTTGTTTGATGTTGAGGGTGATGACATTTTCTGCTGTGATTGTTTTTCAAACTTGATTAAAAGATTTTGTTTTTTTAAAGACGTATATCTGTTGTTTAGACTCAAAATTGTTTCAAATTTCGACTATTAATTGTTAGCCGGATGAACAGTGTGTTCGATAGATTGGTAATGCCTCTCATCAGCATTTTACTCATAAATCTTGTAACTCACATTGTTTACCATTGTTGTGAATTAATTTAACAGTCTGAAATATATTTTTGCCTTTTAAACCCATGTACTTGAGTTTGTCACTAGTATTTTACACTAGGCTACTGCTAATGCTCGTCATCATGAGTAGCACGGCTATGTCATCATAAATAGTTTTTTAGTTGTCAAAAATAAAAAATAAAAAATCATTTTTGTTGTCGACCATGATTGTAAATATGTATTTATTTATTTAAAAATTAGCATTCTAATAATTCGCTTGGTCACATTGAAAGCGTTGATTGATTGGTATGTCTGCTTCGTAACCCGGCAGTAGGAAATGCGCCCCTGTAGGCAAACACGTGATACTTCAAGAGCAGCAATTTCCGGTATTTTAGTTTAGAATGGCACTTATAAAGCCTGTAACGTACATTCTTTATCGTTGTTGTGATTAATGTAATTATGTGAAATATTTTACGATATTTTACACAGGTTTTAGTGAAGAATTTGTCGCTATTTTACCGAGTAAGCTAGCTGCTAATAGGCGCTAACTTATGCTAACGCTAATAATAACCATTAAAAGTTAAAATGCTATATGTTTACATTTAATCGTGACACACCACTTTTTTTTTCACTTCAATAAGACGTACAAAACGTTTTATCTTCTTCTTTAATCTTTGTATAATACACTTTTTGGTTTAGAACTCAGTCGAATAGTGTCGTGTGTAGTATGACTGGGCCGACCTTGAACCCTTTGCCTTCTGCCTTCTTTTCTTCTTTTTTTAGGACAAAAGACACATTTTTCTTGCTCTTTTGAGCTTGCTCTTGCTATTTGTCCATCAGGCTCAGTCTCTTGTGAGCGATGCGCTGACGCAAACCTTTCAAGCAGTCTTTTTTTTTTTTTTTTTTTAAGATGTCTCTATTTATGTATGTGTGCTTTTAAGATGGGCAGAGAGATGTTTTGGAAGGTTGGCGTACTCGCCCGACGCACACAGCTGCCCCGCCAACATGTATTTCTCTTCCTTTCTGCCAAAATTGAAAGTGAATGCTTTTGGCGTGTCGTCATTGATTAAGCAGCGCTTTTTTTTTTTTGCCGCGTTGCCATGAGCGGAATTGACGTCTGATAAACGAAGCAAGTTGAAATGACGTGTAATAACCGCGCTAATTGCCTTTCAACGCTCGAGCTGACACAAACATGGCACTAAATGTTCCTCTCATCACGCTTCTTCTGTTGTGTGTGTGTGTGTGTGTTGTGCGACACTGTTTAGGGGCATCACGAGCAGAGAATGCGGTGGCTATTGATACAGCAACGAGCCGCATGCAAACACATTAGTTACGGGAGGTTAAAGCGACACAGTGGTAGCGCGGTGTGCAGATTAGAAACCCCCCCACCCCCCACGTCCTCCCTCCACCCCGCTAAGACGACTCGCTTTCGAAATTTCTGTGCCAATGCTGTATTAGCTAGTTTCGTCCGGCAGCGGGAACGAGGAGGGCCAGGAAGCGGGGTCTCACAAGTTCAATTTAATCTTAGGAAGGCTGATTTGATCAAGGACACTGTGTGAGTAGAGACAAATGTGACTTCGCATAGATAAAGACATAAATGTGTACAATATATGAAACATTTATGCATATTTTTGTAGGTTGTACAGAGAATCCTGAAATGGTGAAAAGATTGTAACGAGGGTTGCTTGATAATGAAAAAAACGATAATCACGATTAATATGGTAATAATTGAAATCACGATTAGGACAATCAACAACAAAATGTTTAAATGTAAAAAAATATGAAGACAAATGCATTTCTTTGAAACACTATAATTATGCAAGTTTATTTTTGGACCAAACAAGATTTTTTTTTTGTTATTTTAAAATTTTATTTTAAAGTTTTATTTTAAAACAACAATATGTAAATATATACATTTAAACAACTCAAAATTAGTGTTAGTAATCTTTTATTTTTGTTGACGATTATGCCAAATTTGTAATTGTGGCGTGTAATAATTGAAATTGTATTTGAATTTCGATTAATTGCACGGCCCGACTTGAAACAAATGTTCCCATAGGAATAATGAAAATAAAAGTATTTACAGTATAAATAAATACATACATTTGGCTGGGAAAAATCGGAAAAAAAAAGTCCCAAACAAAATGCACTTATGTCTTTCGATTAACTTTGTATCTAATGGAAAAAATTCTCACAATTTTATTACCTGTTCTATGAAGCTGAACTAGGGCTTTTCGACTATGAAGAAAATATTAATCATGATTAATTTGGTAATAATTGAAATCACGATTAGGACAATCATTTTTTTTTTTTTGATACAAAACAAGAAAATGTTTAAGCATGTAAAAAATAAAGAAAAATACATTTCTTTGAAACACTATAATTATGCCAGTTCCTTTGGACTAAACTAATTAAATTAGTCATTTTAAAATAAAAAGGTACAAATATAGAAATTTAAACAAGTCAAAATTAGTATTAATATTTTATTTTTGTTTACAATTATGCTGATTTTGTAATTGTGGAGTGTAAAAATTAAAACTGAATTTCGATTAATTGCACAGCCCTAAATTTGTAAACAATCAGTGGATCCCAAAACATGAACAAATAAATAGGGTTTACAAAAACATTTATTAACAAATTTAGGCAATTTAAGTCCCAACAAAAAGAGCTTGCATGGCAAGATAAAACAATAACAAAAACACACGCAACCTTGCGCAGAACCGTGAAACAAACTTGAGCCAGTCCAAAAAGGCCACAAAGGAAAAGTAAAACAAAAATCTTCAAAAACAAGACAGGAAGGCAAGACCAAGGTTGCAAAAAAGGTCTAGGAGTCAAGGCTATCTTGGGCTGAAGCATAAGCAAGCAAATAGTCCGCCCAAAGACAGGCACAGAAGCAGCTTCTTAAATATACAAGACATAATTGCTGATGAGCAGCAGCTGTGCAGAGTTTCTTGAGGGCCAGCGCTGGTCAGGCTTTTTTTTTTTTTTTTTTTCTTTTCTCGTGTGTGTATGTATGTGAGATGCCGAAGATGAATCAGAAGGAGAGTGCTGAAAAGGTAACCCAGAGTTCATTCTGTCTCCTTTTCAGACGATTTGCCCTAATGTGTCCAAATGAAGGTCCACTTTTGTTTTTGTGTCATTTTTTCCCCCCCTCACAGTCTGTATTGCTCATTACCTCAAACGAAACAAAATGAAATCCACGCCTGTAAATACTTCCAAATGTTAGTCAGGTCTTTAGAGATGTACCAAAAGATTTTATTTTCAAAAATAAGACTGACAGCCCAGAATAATCTCCTAACCGCAAAGTGTCTCGACTGAAACTGTTGCTGCTGTTACACTGCTGGCACCCATCTTTATTTATCTTCATATCAAGAGACAAAACGTCCCAGTAGCTCCTTCGTTTTTTTTTTTTTTCATTTACGTCGTTGTGAAAAGCAAAAAGTCTTTGTGTCTATCTCCATAGCGACGCCACCCCGTCTGCCTGGTCTGACTCCTCGTTTCTCCTCTTTATTTACCCAGCAACCAAACGGTGCTGCACCAGTTCTGCTGCCCGGCCCCGGACGCCCCCGAGGGGGAGACGTCGTCCGCCTGTGTCCCCAGGTAAGATCGTTGTGTGGCACATGCACCACACTTGGAAAAATGTGTTAGCTGTACTCGCAGCTAGTTACCATGCTTGAAAAATGATACAACTACCCCAGTAGTCTGTTGATGTGGTTTGTTCAACACTTGAATCATTTTTAGGTCGTCTCAAATTCGAATTCCAGCTAATTTAGCATTCTCAAGTTAATGATAATTTGTTACGTTTAGCTATCCAGATGGCTTTCCAGCGTGCATGCTAGTCCAAAAATTAGCAGTCTCCTATTGATGCACGATCCATTCTGGAGTATCATCCGGTTTTCAATGTATTTTTTATTTTTTTTTTAAGTGAGTGATTCATCTGTCCAAAGAGCATCGATAGCAATTAAGCCCTCTGCACCAAAATGCTTTGTTTTTACTCTTTTTATCTGCCTTGTCAGAGCAAGCAGATAGGCTAATGGTGACGAATCACATTGAGAAGCAGCCTCTGCTATTGACCAATTGAAAAGCCAAGTGTTGGACGTAACAATAAAAATGGTGATCCGACTTGCAAACCACCTCAAAGCAGGACTTTCATGGGGCCGACAACTCCTTTTTGTTGTTGTTGTTTTCTTATCACATCTTATCTCCCCCCCCCCTTTTCTTCCAAATGCTGTTTTATTGTTGATTTGCGCCTTGTTGTCCGTGATTTCACGCGGCATCACATCCCCTGTCCCCCCCCCACACACACACACAGACACGCACTAAGCGCCGCACCTCATCTCGTCCATTTCCGTTCCATGCTCACACCATGCGGGCCTTTTGTCTGTCCACTGTGGTCACATTGAGTTTGAGATTTATTTGTTTTGTTTTTTTAAACCACCAAATTTGTATTTGTGCAGCAAGGGGGAGTGAGCATTGATGTGCGTGCTGTATGAGGTGGGGATCTTTCATGTGAGAAAGTGGTGAGCACATGTAATGCATCTGTGTTCATGTGGAGGCACAGGGGGGAAAAAAAAATGATGTTGCATGCTTTTTGCTTGGCAGTGGGTAGAACGTAGCGCCTTGTCTTATTTGTGTGTGCGTCTCAGTGTACTTGAATGACCTTCAAATCATCAGGCATACTTTTACATAACAGGAAGGTTCAGTACACAACTTTTTGGACAAACTGTTTTTCTTTATGTTTTCAAGCCTCACAGATATATCTTATGTTGACATATTGATAAAATGTTGCGAAATGCTGTCGCTGCAACAGAAAAACAAAACAAAACTTTGTAACAAATAGACACCCGAGTGGCCATGGGCAGCATTGGGGGATGACATTATATGAATTTCAGTTGACTGGAGCATATTTTTTACAGTCAAACCTCGATTTTGAAACGCTTCTGTTCTCAACCAAATCGGTTTTCAACCAGAAAATTCGAGAATTTTATGTCTCAGAACTTCATTGTTATTTACGCAAATCTTTTTTTTTAGTTTTGCATCGTGTATTAGCCCCTAATCATGGGTCCAAAGAAAGCAAGTGCAAGTGGTAAAGCTGGTGAAGAAAAGAGGAAAGTAGTGTGCAGAACTATTGAATTTAAAAAAGAAATGTTAGCATTTTGTTTTTGTTTTTTTTTTCATCATTTTTCAACACGTGTTTTTGCCTCAGCCAATCAGGAATGAGGAATGAGGTCATCTTCCTCAGGGGCTGGTCCAGCCAGCTGTTTGAGAGAAAAAAAAAAAAAAAAAAAAAAAGGCCCCCGGGGACCCGACTTGGCCTGAATTCGTATTGAAATCCTCAGCAGTGAGTCACTTTACATGAGTCAGCTCATGAGCATCCTGAGGTTTGTTTGACCCACACATTTCCTAGCCGGCAAAAGGATGTTCATCACATCTGAGCGTTTCGTTCCCCTCTCCATTCCGCAGCTTATCTCCACCTTGTGAAGTGAACCCAGAAAGGAGGAGGAGGGCGGGGGGGTTTATTACAGAAGAGATTTCATAAAAGCGCAACATTTTGATGACTTTGCTGCAGCATCTCCTGCGTGCGTGCGTGCATGCGTGTGCTACATCCTCCCGCCTCCGAATCAGCACTTTTCACCTTTTTGCTGCCTCAGTTTTCAGCTCGTATACCACGTCCAAGCAATTCTCATAGTTTGGGGGATTAAAAAGGGACAATCTATTGATTTTGGACAGTCATTGTAGTATTTTACATTTTATTTTGTACAATTAGTGACACAAATGTCAGTAAATGTTATGAAAAGTTGTACAAAATCTGTTGATTTTCAGCCATGCGGTTGTGCTCATGAGTTTACATTTTTGTAAACTTAAGAGCACAACTGTATCTGACATTGTCATGTGCTGGAGGTTGGATCCCAAGGCGCAGACACAAATAAGGTTTTAACTATTTATTCACATCAAACTTGACTAGACGAGAAACAAAGAGAGTTGCACAGAGGGACAGAAAGCAATAATCCGGCGAAACACACACACTTCTAGACTGCACCTACAGACAGTGAATCGATCTGACTGGTTGTAGCAAGTAAAAGACTAAAGAACGACATCACAAAGGTCTGTCACCTCAAGGATTAAAGATTGACATCACATAGCCTAACACGAGTTTAAACTAGATGATGGTTATATGATGGTTACATCAGTTCAAAACAGGCACTTGTTATCTCAGTACAAAACAAAATTTATTTGGCTGTACTGAAAAGTTAAAATACAACGGAACTGAGTAAAATGTATTGTAAATGTACTGTATATAAAAAGTAAAAAGGAAAAAATGTGAATCAATCACCAATTTAGAGTAGCCGATTAGTCAACGTAAGATGACATTCAATAACAATTATCAAGTTCAATTTACAACCACAATCTTCACATTATCAAGGATGAAATCTTATTGATTTTGACCAATATACGGTACGTTTACCTCACTCCTGCTTAATCAGACCCATTATATTCTCTCTAGCACAGTTGAATAGTACACACTATAATTTGCGAGCTCCATTGTAATATCTTTACAAAAATGCAATTATCGCCCTATTTGACGTCAAACAGATAAATCAGATAATAGAGAAATCCTCCGATAATTATCGGCAATTATCGCCCAATCTTGATGTTATACAGATAAACCGGATAATAAAGACATTTGCCGAAAATTAGCAGCAACTATCAACCAATTTGATTTCATACAGATAACCCGGATAATAGAGAAATCTGCCGATAATTATTGGCAATTATTGACCAGTTTGATTTCAATTGTATTCAAGTAAATTTTGCAAACGGTTGTCTGCAAAACAAAAATATAAAATAATTTGTGCTGATTTTTTTTTTTTGCTGTGTGCAAAGCGCACATGCTCAGTGCAAACAAAACCCCTACACCACCGAGCGAATGCTCCATGCGCACACTCTGCCAATAATGAGCGCCACTGCCCCCTAATGTAGTGGAGGTGAAATTGCACTTTATTCTAGGACAGTAAAAAAATAAAAAAATAAAATGCATGCTCCTCGACGTCAAACGCGCCCCCCTGGGGCGGAAATCTCCGTAAAAAGAGCTGCTGCGGTCTAATTCTTGGTTTTAAAGAATGTCTCACTTGTAATGTCACAAAAGTTTCCATAATCACGTTCTCGCGTCTCTCCCTCCAGACCTCAAGGTATGAATGTGAGGGACTTTTTCACTCTTACAAAAATGTCTGTATCGAAAAGCTCCTCCGACATATTTTTTTTCTTTTTTTTAAAAAGAAAGAGTCGACCCTTTGTCATTCTTTTCGGTCAAAAAGAGGAAAGCCATATCTCCTTTTAAAATATCGTGTACTCCTTAGCACCTTTCAAAAGGGCACGCATGGATCTGTATCTTCCTGTTTTTCTCTATTCACACTTTTTTTTTACCTCGGCACCCCAATTCCTCTTGGGATTAATCATATCGGCCAACCACGTCGCTTCTTACATTTTTATCAAAAGCGGTCATATATAATCTCCTTCTTGGGGGTCCTCCCCCTATAGGTTTATCATGCTCGATTCATTTCCATCCTAGCCCATCCTCGTGCTGCACAGACATACAGACGCACACCCCCTCCCAGCCATTTCCTTCCCCCCGCCCCACCCTCCCCCCATCCTCATATTGCACACACACAGGCACACTTCATCTCTTTTTGAAATCCTAACCCTAACCCTTATTTTTATCGTTTTCCTTTCATACGTCATCCAAAAAAGTCTTTGATCGTGACCTCTTGACCCCCGATCGATCATTTTTATCGTTCCCTTTCATCCTACATCATACCAGGCCTTTGATCGTGACCTCTTGACCTCGATCGATCATTTTTATCGTTCCTTTCATCCTACGTCATCAAAGGACATCAAAGGACATCAAAGCGAATGAGGCCATCAATCAAATTTTGATCGCGACGAACTAAAACGGCATTCACTCCCTCTCTGTTGTGCCACAATGTCCCGTGTCAAGGTGAGTGTTTGTCTATGCGAGGGAGAGGAAAGAAACGACCAAAAAAAAAGGTTTTGTTTGTCGAAATTGCCTCCAGAGCTGCAATTACGAACCTCTGAGGGTGCTAATTAGGCGAAGGCCTACGTTTTGACTCCCTTTGTGTCCTGAAACAGGCGAGCGTCCGGAGGCCTCACCCGCCTACCGTTGCTCAGCAATTTGCACACGGCGCGTAAAAAAGCTGTAAAACCGCAAAATGCGTCGGCACGAACACCTTTTTAATGATGTACAAATCATCAATATAGTCTCTTTATTCTCCCTGTTTGGCTTTACAAGCTGAGTTGTTTTTTTTTGCAGATAATCAATCTTCTTCTACAAGTTTAGCTGTTTAGTCCATGTAGCCTAGCGCTAGGTCTTTTGAAACTTCAGCTGGGCCTGGCGTCAGCACTAGATCGAGTGCTGACAAGGCATTTCTTGACGATAATGAGTCGGAAAGGAGCGCGAGGAAGAGAGGTGTGCAGTTTACATCACACAAGTGACGAGAAGTAGGGCTGCAATGATTCATCGAGCTATTCGATTCCGAAAGATTGAAGCAAAATCTTGGCTTCAAATCTTTGTAGGGATGATTTTTCTTTTTTTTTTTTTAACGCAGAGTAATGTGGTAGTAGAAATAAGCTGTCGCGATGGCTGTCAGCCAAGAGGAAATCGTGCATAACTGACAGAGAATGTCAAAAAAAAGTTTGGGATCATTTCAAACTTGGCAAGGAAGATAAAGTGCTACGAGTTCCAACACAAGAGAACTTGCACTATATTGAATTTGTGGAATATAAGTGGCCAAACCCACCAAGTTTTATCCATCTCCGGGGACGGCCATTTTGCCACATGCTGTCGACCTCAAATGACATCATAGTTGCTCAGAGCTCAGGAAACGCCAATCATGGCTCAAGTTCAGAAAACAGGGATGCCATGATTGGGCGTTATCTGAGCCCTGAGCAGACATGATGTGATTTTCAGTTGGCAGCAAGTGGCACAAATAAAAACTGCTATATTTTGCTACATATTCCACAAACAGAATATTAATCAGAATACCGTGCTTGTCAACAACAAAGGCGGATAGCCATGTCGTAGTCGTTTTGCGCAACCTCCTTAGCTTGATTATGTTTTTATAGCAAAATATTTTGTGTGATGTTGTACTTGAATTGCCATTGTCACTTTTCCTGTGTTCGTCTCACTGATGTGTATATATTACTGGATAGCCGATACACGCCCGTGCAAGCGGCCATCTTACTCCTCCCATCTCGCGAGCAGACTATTGTATAAACTAGTTTGAAGACCCCCTTTTTCTTTTATCGTTCAGTTCCTTAGACCCCAATATTAGACCCCAATATTGGCAGTCATCGCTTGTTGAATTATAGTTATAATTCTTTAATAAAAAATATACATGTTACCTCCTGAAAAGATTATTAAGCATATCATTTATACGTATATTTAAGGCAAGTTGTAATATGTCTGAAGTCCTCTTGTTTATGTTTAACAAATTTAAAACATCATAAATCGGGCTGTTTCTACTAAATACTGTCTCAAATGTTCTCCAATTTCAATACAGTAAATGCATAGGATTGTATGCCGAGAACTGTTTCTTTGGAGGAGTAATATGGCGGCCTCGCGTTTTCGAAAGTCTTGGCCTATCGGCTATCCAGTAATATATTCAGACCAGTGGTTCGTCTTCTTCGCTGATTCTTCTTCTATGCTTTCCATTAACGCCCTGTGGCTGCACTACAGCGCCCCACCAGACTTGGCATATATATTACAGCCATTAAATGTCCTCAGCATCTTCTTTTGGACACTCGCATATCTTGAAACGTTTCTGTCTATACAAGATTTTTTTGAGGAACGTGTGAAGTCTCTGTTTGTTAACAACCATCTAACTCTACACTCATCATAACCAATTCTAAAAAAATATATATTTAAAAGCTTCTTCTAGTTAATGACGTGAACCTTAGGACAAACAGCTTTGCATTGCGACACTCAATTCCCTCTGTTTCCTTGTTATTCTAAAAATAGAGCCTGTGTCACACTAACATAAGGTGATTAAAAAAAGAAAAGAAAAAAAAAGCAGCCGGCATCCTTTTTTTTTGGACCGTGTCACGCTTCGACACCTAGTGCCTAACGTTGAGCAGTTTTTCCGTGCTGAGTCATGCTTGCAGCGTCACTCTGTCACTCCAGGTGTCACCTCGGCTTTGGCTCAGCCTGTCATCATGAATTATCTGTTAAAGATGCCAGGGAAGAAGAACCGCAGAGGGAGGGAAAATGTTTAAAAGAATTAAAACGAGTATAAATAGGACTAACACGAGCGCAGCAAGGGGTGGGCTGGGGTGTGCTTGCTTGTTTGTGTGAGCCGTCCCCATGCAGCCAACCGTTGAAGCACGCGTTAGCCGGCAGGTTTAACTTGTAAGATGGGAATACCGAGCTTCAAGATGGGGACGGTGGGGTACGCAGGTGCGCAAACAATACAAGCATGAGCTTTCTGGTGTTTGAATGCATCTTATTTCTGCCAGCTGATGCACCTGCACAGCTGCGTTTGATGTGTTTGATTCAATAAAAGGGAGAAATATGTACACACTGTTCACCTGCTTGCATGCAGATTAGGTTTTGTCGGCTGCTCACAATGCTATAAATTAAATCCCACTCTCTTTTTGACGTCTACTTTGCGAAAGGTTGTTATTTTACGAGGCCTCGAGCAAGTTATTGATCAGTAGCTTCATCATTTTATGATTAATCACACAAGATGAGATGAGCACTTCTGATTTTCATACTTTCGGTTACTATTTGGAATGATGAAATTGGCTTTTGGGGAATGCAGCGTGCTGCTTTTGAAACGAGAGGTCGGCAGCAGGTTAGGTGACTGATCGACGAGAGAAAAACGTTGACCCTGTCGTCGACAAGAGGCAGCACTTTGAGAGTAATAACAGACACAATTACAGTGTTAATAACTGCTTTCTTTCGGTGTACTTGCCTTTTTCTCCTTAGGCAATGCAACTGTCGCCCCCACAACCAGACACCTTGTCTCATCTAAAAAAAAAAAAGTAAAGTAAAGTGAAGTCATGCGTATAATAAGTCTAGTCAAGTGCTGTGACTATCGAATATTTTTAGAATCGATTAATGGACTAATCAGATTCATTTTCATTTTGCATTAAAGTGTATTGCAAAAGCATTTTCCCCCCTGATTAATGTTTATGAACAAGTGATGTTCTACTATGTTACCGGTTTGGTCATTGTTTTCCAAATTAAAAACAAATGTTTGCAAATGTCCTATTTTGATTAACTCATTTACTCCCAGCCAATTTCACAGAAGCAATCCCGTTAACTCCCGGCTGTTTTACTGGGTTTTGATTGATTTTGCAAGGCCCGCAGAATTTTGTGTACTATTGCTATAAAAACATGGCATCGACCAAAAGAAAGATTAAAGTCTCTTCTTTCATCAAGAAAAAAAAGTTTCCGGTTTCCAGCAATTAGCATTAAAATATAGCTATTATTCACAAATCTATTTAGAATTGTGAGCAATTGAACTTTTTTTTTCAACATCGCCCTGGTTGCTCTCCTTTGCTCTCCTGCCACCTGCTGGCCGTTTGTGTAATAACTACTATTTCCTCAACCGTTCTTTGCAGTTGAGAGGCTGCATCAAAGCCTTCTGTATGCTCTTGCCTAAAAAAAACAAAAAACAAAGAAAAACGTATAAATACGTCTCTGGGATATTTAAAACGTTTAAAATTGAACGTATTTATCCGTTTTTGGGAGCAAATGAGTTAAACACGGTAGATGATCAGTCTTCTTTCATGAAGGACTACAGAAAACTGAACAATTATTGTTGATATGTTGAAATCAGACGATTTGGACTATTTTAAATTAAAAACATTCCTCCAAACGATTACTCCTATAGAATGTTTCCTTGGCCTTGTTTTCTCCCCCTCGCAAATGTGCAAACAGATGAGACTCGAGTAAGAAAGCCACCGTGCGGTAAACATGACGATTGTTAGGCAATTATGTACAAACGCGGGAGTATTTGCCAGGAAAGCCTCTATTTGCAGCGTACCATTCTTGCCGTTCTTGACGATTTGAATCAAGGTGAGGCAGGGCACGTCATGAATTCAGTCTATATGTTAGCATCTCTGAACAAAGAGATGCTTATTAATGCAGAAGCTTCTTTTCTGCATGATTCATTCTCAGTAGACATACTGTACACAAGAGGGGTGGGGGGGTGGCTTAAGAGATTTCGTCAAAGTGACGAGACAGAGCTTCAAAATTCACATCCTGGAATATAGGACAGAGCGATTGTATTGCAAGTCAGCCTCATGGAGGGCAGCGCGCTCGTCCATCTTCTCGTCTCCGCCCTCGTCGGCCAACTCTGACACCCGGCGGCGCTAAATCTTCCAACCTAGCGGCGGACGTTAAGGATGGACGACGGGTTGCTTGACAGCGCTCGTGAAGAGAATATGGGCGCGAGTAAAGCTTCACTTTGTGCTGACTCTCCAGCAGAGGCGCATCCTGTAAATATGCACACACCTCGCTGGGGCCCGCTATCAATTTGCATGCTCAATGATTCATTAGCCACCTTCACACTGGACCTGAGCGGCTTTTTAAAAAATAGATACTTTATCTATCCCATGAGGAAAATGAGCTTGTCACAGCAGCAATATTCACAATATATACACGCAACCAACCAAGTGAGAAAACAAATTTAAGGAACTTTAAATCTAATATAAGCAGGAAGAAAAGGAGGTAGAGAGATATTGCCAGTCTGAGGTATGTAGTCAAATAGTTCCGTTTTGCTATCATATATATATATATATATTTTCGCTTATTTTACGCAGCCTGTCTGGACAATGTCTGTCTGGACAGTAGATCGGGAAGATGACTTTGTCTCTTTGGTTCAAGAGAGACTGGCAGCATTGTATGATATTATCGTTAAAGGGTATGCCGACAAAGGTATGAAAGCCAAGCTATGGCATGACATGGGGACGTGACTGGATATAGCAGGTAGAATTTTACTTTTATAACTGTGAAAAAAAACAGAGGGTTTCGTTCACGTGGGAGGACATCAAAAAGTAACCAGTGTGCATTGTTTACATATTTATATCCCGCCCTCGTAAAGAGGTTTCCGGTTGCCTTTAGTAATAATGACTACCGCCACCGATGGTATGGAGGGGAATTACTTCTCGCGCATGCGCTAAAGGTACGTAATAGTCGGGAGTCAGTGCGGTGTGTATTTACGTCATTTTTCTACATGACGTGCCGACGGGGTAGGCTTCGGTCTAGAGCTACTCGATTATGGAAAAAATAATAATCACGATTATTTTGGTAATAATTGAAATCACAATTATTCAAAACGCTTATTTTTTGTTCAAAACAAGAACATGTTTAAACATTTGAAAATTTTAAGACATTATTTGAAAGACTATAATTATGTACCGTATTTTCCGCACTATAAGGCGCACCTAAAAGCTTTCAATTTTTTCAAAAGCTTACCATGCGCCTTATAATCCAGTGCGCCTTATATATGGATCAATATTGAGCCACAACAGGTCTCGCTGCACGATCGGTGACGCGCATGTGCAGAAGATCCCGCCATCTTGGTTCGCTAGCTAATACTAATACTTTACCTCAGAGAAAATAATAAAACAGCTGTTTATTCAGTGAATAGAGTTGTCAAAAAGCTGGTTTGTAATCTATTAATAAAGTTTGATTGACCTATCTGACTGCTTTGTTGACATTCCCTTTAGCGCAGCACCATCTAATGGATGCATAACGTAACCCCAGCCTCGACCGTAGCGCCTTATATATGGAAAAATTTGTAAAATATGTCATTCATTGAAGGTGCGCCTTATAGTGAGGTGCGCCTTATAGTGCGGAAAATACGGTAAGTTCCTTTTGGACCAAACAGAATTTATAATAATTATATATATATTATATATGTTAGCTAAAATTTGAAGTTGGGGTACAGAGTGTGCAATATGGCTTGTAGGGTGCAAGTTTTGACAGGGGTGGTTGGTGAAAGAACTCGTGTGGGCGTGCCTCAAAACAACAGTTGAATAATTATATTTTCACCTTTTTACTTGTGATGCGCTATTTTCCCTTAAGGTAGTGTATTTATACAGTCTATTCGGCAGATTTTCACCTGTGTCTGGAACCGGGCTTCGCTGTACATCACATAATAGGACAAAAAAAAAAAATCACAGGTCTGACCATTGGTCTTTCTCCATAACAAGCCACTTAGGAAATGGCAATGCTTCGTTTCAGAAGAAGGCAAGTCGTCATGGCAGGCTGCCCTTTTAAAAGACATCTTCAGATCCCCCCCCCACCATCTCTACCATGTCTATTTTTTGCTCACCTGCAGCTGAGTGAAGAAACGACTTTATTTCACGATCCAATATCCATTATTCATCCCACGTATAGCTATTTTAGAAGCATCCCGCTAAAGCCCATTACAGATACTTTTCTCTGCAAGCTAAAGCGCTGCCGTGTGTGATGACAGCGAGAACGGGAAAGGCAGATGTGTTATTGCCAGACGGGCACATTTAAAGTCATATTTCCGAGGCGACGTCCAAAAGTTCAGCGATGGGCGCCGAGCGTGTTGCCGCCAGGTAGCCATCTTGTGTTGTGAACTGCCAGCAGGCCGGCGGCACTTAGAGCAATCCGTGGGAGTCGTGTTCTGGCACCTCCGCTGTGTCAAAATAGCGACATTTCAGCGTGAATTTCTCTTTTTAAGGGGGGATTTGGGAGCCAAATCCAGCAAGTAGGTCAGGCAGGAAGCACTAAAAAAAAGAAGAAAAAAAAATATTGGATGTGAGGCACACAATATAGCACATCATACATACAGCAGTGGTAAAACAGCTATATTGTTAGGATCAATTTGCTCCAGTGTCCAGTTGTATGTGGAGTGTTAGATTTTTCTTAACAGTAATTTATAAAATTAAAAAAATTTAAAAAAAAAATAAAATTTCTAGTGCTATCACTACTGAATATTTTCAGAATCCATTAATCTATCGACTAATGGGATTCAGTTTCATTTTGCATTAGAATATATTACAAAGGGCGGCTGACTTTTTAGCACGTCCGCCTCCCAGTACTGAGGACTCGGGTTCGAGTCCAGGCTCCGGCCTTCCTGTGTGGAGTTTGCATGTTCTCCCCGTGCCTGCGTGGGTCTTCTCCGGGTACTCCGGTCTCATCCCACATTTCAAAGACATGCATGGTAGGTTAATTGGCCGCTCCGAATTGTCCCTTGTGTGCGTGGATGGTTGTTTGTCTCTGTGTGCCCTGTGATTGGCTGGCAACCAGTTTAGGGTGTACCCCGCCTACTGCCCATAGCCAGCTGAGATAGACTCCAGCACCCCCTGCGGCCCTTGTGAGCGGTTCAAAAAATGGATGGATGGATGGATGGACGGATATATTACAAAAGAATTGGTGTTTATTTCGTACTTATTCGTATCGTGATTAAAATAAAAGGGGATTGTTTTTGTACGATGCTACTGGTTTGGTCATTGTTTTCCAAAGTAAAAACAGATGTTTCCAAATGTCTTATGTTGATTAAACACAAAAGATAATCAGGACTACAGAAATCAGTCAACAATTACTGTTGCTATGCTGAAATCAGAGGATTTGGACAATTTTGAATTAAAAAATGGCCCCAAACGAGTACTCGATGATTAAAATAGTTTATTAATTTGATAATTGACTACTTGTCGATTAATTGATTAATTTTGACAGCTTTAAAAAAAAAAAAAATCATTTTTTTCCCCTCAACACAATGGAATCATATCCCTTCTATCTGACAATACTCAAACATCATGATAGGATATTATCACCATATGAAGGTCACGATACAATAATTATGACGATATTGTGGGAAGGTTGGCGATATAAAAAAAAAAAGAGCTCTATTGTGCTTTTGAACATAACCTACAATCTCTAATAACACTTAATATTGAGGCACTTGCATGCACGCATTGAGTTGACTCGGTTCATAAGCATATTACGTTCGCCTTCATCGTGTGGATTTTAAACATAGAAGGGCCAAAACATCCCTTTAGAAAATTAAATGGAACTAAAAATAGCCACCAGAGGGTGCTAGAACTGCACAAATGGAAATCAACCTGACTTTTTTTTTTTTTAACAGTTGTGCTGCTTTTATTTTTGTGACATGACAACGACGACGATATTGTGGTTTTAATATCACGATATTGCCATTATCGTTACATCCCTACTATCCATTTTAATTCACTATGATCCAGTGATGCAACCCTGAACAAAATGTTTCACTTTAAATCAATCGACTTCATTCACACACAAGACACGGCAAAATGAAAACACACACTTGTATGAGCGAAGCATGACTGTCCTGATTTGTAATTCTGTATGTGTGCGTCACAACTGGCTGTCAGTTTCACATTTCTTTTTCCTGAAGATGTTGCTGCCGTATTTCTTTTCCATCCAACTTTTTGTGCACCAACCCTGCGGGTTTTTTTCAGCTGTGTCTCTCCTCCACGTTGTCTTTGTTTGTCAAGTGTATAGACGACGACAAGCGAGGCACAGTCAAAGTAGTAAAAAAAAAAAAAAAGACGGGGTCCCGGCGTTTTGCCACTCGCACCCCCGGAGAGCGAGCGAGCGAGAGAGAGCGAAGAGTTCATGGCGGATGCGGCAAGCCACCTCACTCTGCGTTTTCTCCTCCTTTCTGCAGCGATGACCTTTCTCCAGACCCGTCAGTGGGGGAGGAAAGGAAGGGAGGAGAGGGGGAGCTGCAGAGTGAGGCCCCGTCACAGCCGCAGCCCCAACAAGACACGCCGCCGCCCGAACACGAGCCCCCCCAGGCACAGCCTCAGCCCCCGCCTGAAACCGAACCAGAATCTGTACCCCAGACAGTAGCCGAGCCCGAACCTCAGTTTGATGCCCCGTCCGAGGAGGAAGCGCAGGAAGCTGTGGGGCAAGAAGGGTTGGATGAAGAGGAAGCAAAGGAAACGCCGGATTTAGAGGATGCTCAGGAAGAGGCTCAAGTCGAAGAAGTAGAAGTAGAAGAAGAAGCACAGGAAGAGAAGGAGGAGGAAGAGGAGGAGGAAGAGGAAGATGAAGGAGCAAAAGGGAGCAGCGCGGCAAGGAGAGCCAGCCTCCACCACACGGCGTCGCCCCTGAGGGTGCAACGCAACGGGGCCGGCTCGCACTCGGCCACCTCCGACTATGAGCTCTCGCTTGACCTCAAAAACAAGCAGGTAGGGGTGTGTTTGGTTGGGATGGGGCGTGTGTGGAACCTTGAGGGGTTTCTCTTGTTCTCTATTGGCGCCAGTGGACTGGCCAAACTGTATCTGCTTCATCATCATCATCATCATCATCATCATCATCATCATGGATCCCCCATCACGCTTTTGTCTTTTTTTACCGCTATGTTCAATGCGTTAATGTATATTTCTTTAAGGAGGATGCAAATTGATAATATTTAATCCTCTCTCTGATGCTCAGTGATTCTCAGTGGAGTTTCCACATCCAATAAAAACACATGATTGTCCCCCATCTTGTCCTGTACTGTCTATGAAAATATGAATAAATGTGCAAACATGCGATTTCCCCCCTCATGCAGTCTTGTCTTTCCAAATCCACAATGTCCCATCAGGAAATTCATACCATAATCCATCTCCATTCTCCAGGACCATCATCAGTCATTTGCCTTGTATCGTTTTATATCACTCGACTAACCCAGCATCCCCCAAGATCTCCATGCAGGTAAGGAAACAGAATTAGTGCCACTTGAACGCAACACAACACTGATACAAATGTACTCCCAGTGACATCCCTGCTTTCCGTCTTAACTTTTTGCATCAACTTCCTGTTTGAGGCTCTTGGAGCCGAACGATTTCACGCCGTTGTCACAACAACATAGACGTAGATTGCTTCCATCGATCTCCTGTCAAGGATGCGTGGAATGGATGCATCCTCCGATCAATGCGGGACTAATTGGAAGTGCAGGGCGATACCTTGATTGCGGCGCACTAACCTCTTGATTGACTAGCAATTTGTGTGCAGTTTGCGTAAACACTTAGAAAATTATTGTTACCCATGTCAACCTGACCATGACGGATGTAATTTTAAAAAGAAACATACACAAAAGTCATAAGTAATACAAATCCTAGCTAGTCACTGACCCTCCGAGAGATATTGCGGGCAAAGAATCATCAGCAAAACAATGACGTCAGCTCTTTAATTATCGTCTCGGTTTGGCATGGGAGCGTTATGTTGTGTCGCGTCCCACTTCTTGCCGTTGCGTAATCAGCTCGTTAATCATGCAGATGTTTCTCCGCTGCGAGACATTTGCATGAGCACGAGCGCGGCTAATGACCCCTTGATTCTCCTCCCGGATGTGCGCTCGGTTCGAGGGTCCATCTTGTGTGTGTCGTGACACCCACGACTCGTAGCAGTGATTCATGGCGGCGTGTTTTGTAACACTACTTGACCTCCGGTTGTATTCAAAACACTTTTAAGAAGTAGCTTATTCATCAAGACCATCCATCACTACCTTGGCACCCACATGAGTCAAAAAGGGAAGCTTGGAAGGACTTGAGCTTTAAACGGTCCATAATCAGTTGTGAACTTCCTCCAACCTCGTTTTTCTTGCAATTATCTCTTACCCAAGCAGCTTTGAAGTCTCTTTAAAATATTCACGTCCCTTTTATTCTCCCGTATATGTATCCTTTGAAAATGCAGTGTTTACTTTCCCCTTATAGCTTAGTTTAACCGTGGCGAACGTGCGGGCTCAATCTGCCCTTCAAAATCGATTGAGCGAGTCCGGCCGGTGGCAACACAGATCTGCAGATTAATCTCTCTCCATCAGCGCTTAGTGAAGTGATCAGGAGTCCAAGTGTCTGCCCACACCTGAAGAGGAGGGGCTTCTTTCCCCTCATCTCTTCCATGTCCTCCCCACTGCACTGTTCACGTGTCATTTTGTCGTCTTTGTCTGCTGGAATAGTCTTAATTTGCCGAGTCTAAATGCCAGGCTAGTTTTAATCCTCTTTCCTACCTTCCCGGTGGCTGTAATTCCGAATGTGTCAAACGGGCACAAAGAGAGTAGCGTGTCCTCAAATGCTTTCTTCAAAATCCCTGACCCAGCTTACGCAGAGGCCAAAACGAGCATAAAAACCTGCAGCGTTTCATCAAATGACTTTTGTAATTTTTTTTTTCAGTCAAGGGCACCTCTCCAGAGTTTCTTTGGATTTTACGACTAGCTTGTGAAACTTTCGGGATGCCATGTTTTGATGCCTTACCACATCATTTAGTAGAACGTATCACCGCCGTTAAAGACAATCCGAGCCTCTCTGAATGAATTACAAAGAACATTGACAGGGAGTCTATCTTTCACACAATAAGCATCTCTATCTCCTTAATGACACATTATTTCTGTTGTACACTACTTTAGAGTATGTTTAATGTGTGAACATGGTTATCTCTGCGTGCCAAAACCAGCTCCCCTTGTAGCTTTAATGGGGTTCAGAGCAGTAACAGAAGTATAATTGTCCTTTAAGTCTGAACGGGGGCCGGGTTGGGGGGGTTCAAAAGATGTGCGGTGCACAATGTGACTTGCCAAGATAAGAGCTCGCACTTGGGTGTTTTCAGAGATACACATACTCTGATTGTTCCTGCTAAGCACGGGGGTTTCATCAAGTGTTTGCCAGACAACGGCGGCAGCTACATGGCGTCTATCGGTTTCCCACAGACTTTCAGACATCTTTCTCAGGCAAGATTAATGACGCGTTCGCTGTCAGAGAATTTAAAGGAGCTCTCTGAGGAGTTGACAGAGATTATGAGTTGTGTTTGCGGAGAAAATGAGGGCTTTGTCCAAATGCTGTGAGTCGGCTCCACGTTTTTCACGAGGTCAAAGCAGTACAACTCTGTGGCTTCATGACCTCACAGTTTCCCCATTCATGTTCTCATCCACAGTGTGCCCTTCGTCTTACTGCCCAGCTCCATTCATTCTGACCCTTTTCTTTCTTGATATTCATCTTCAGTGCACCACCAAAACTCGATAACATCAACGGTGTTAGCAATGATGTTCATCGTCACTGTCCCCATGTGACCTCAGTTACAGGACATCATTAAAATCCTGGATCGTACGAAGGATTGTCTACTTGATTTTGCATCCTTGTCACGTTTCTTGAAAAGCTTGGTAACATACCTGCCTTGTTTTTATCAGTCATTAATTTAGCTTCTCTCTATTCTTCTTTCCAGATCGAAATGCTAGAGCACAAATACGGCGGCCACCTCATTTCCCGCCGCGCTGCCTGCAAGATCCAGACCGCCTTCCGCCAGTACCAGCTCAGTAAGAACTTTGAGAAGATCCGCAACTCCCTGCTGGAGAGTCGCCTGCCACGCCGCATCTCCCTGCGCAAAGTGCGCATGCAGAACACTGAGGGCTTCTCAGCTGAACGGGCCCTGGCAGAAGGCTGCAACTTGGCGGGCATCCCTCTGGTGAGGTCGCCGTCGCTGCCCGCCACGGTGGGCGGCAGCCTGACCGACCTGGAGGACTCCTTCACCGAGCAGGTCCAGTCCCTGGCAAAGTCTATAGACGATGCGCTCAGCAATTGGAGCCTGAAGACCATGTGCTCACTACAAGAAGGTGGTGCTTATCAGTTCAGTGCAGCAGCAGGTGGAGGAGAGGGGTACGGTGAGGGAGAGCCCACCATTCCTCAAGCCACACTGGATCCCAGCGATTTGTCCAAAAGCGCCAGCAAGCTCATGATGGCCTTCCGGGACGTGACGGTCCAGATCGACAGCCAAAACTTCCGCGTTTCGTCTTCCGTCATGGAGTCTGTGACCCTGGGCAGCTGCGCTCAGCAAGATGGAGCTGCATCCATCGCAACAAACTCTGTTCCTCTGTCCATCTCACCTGAAGAACCACCCGCTCCCCCATCAGCTGAAGCCATAGATCTGCCTCCACCTCCTCAAGAGCACCCACCTCCCCCAGAAATAGACTTATGTGATCAGGATATAGAGTTCCCTGCGCCCCCTCCCAGTGAGGAAGAACTCACCGGAGAGGAGTTGCCACCCTCAACCCCCCTCGACAAATTAGCTTCCCAGCAGGAGGCCGCGATGGTGGCACCGCCTCCGCCGGAGCCCCCTAAACATCCCACGCCCGTGTCCGAGCCGCTTGGTGTCAACCGGAGCGGCTCGGAGACGGCGGACAACAGCTCGGAGCAGATGAGCAGCAGCAGCGCTTCCACGGATGTCCGCTCCACATCGGAGGCCTCCTCCAAGGAGGCTCTGCAGGCCATGATCCTCAGCCTGCCACGCTACCACTGCGAGAACCCCGCCAGCTGCAAGTCTCCCACACTGTCCACCGACGTCATGCGGAAACGTCTCTACCGCATTGGCCTCAACCTCTTCAATGTGTGAGTAGATGTTTCACCTCGGGGTGTTCCATATCATACCTTTCACCGATATTACAGATGTATTTTTTTTGGGTGATAAAAATTTGAAATATCGCGAAATTGACGTGTCTATTTGGACGTACATGCGTCGCTCGCTGCTGCATTAAAACAATCAGCATGTGAGGCTGTGAGCTGCAGCCACGTCTGTCGGCAAAGTGGAGGTAAGCCACCTTTGTTGTGTGGAGGCTGTTTGGTTACAAGAAGTCAGATATGATGTAAAAAACATACAACTGTTTGCAAATTGTGCAGGAAAACTGTTGCTGTTAAAGTTAACTCATTCACTCCCAAAAACGTATTTATACGTTTTTTAGGTTTTTGTTTGCTAGAGTTTTTGTATGAAGGCTTTGATGCAGTTTCTGACCTGAAGTGGTCGCTTAAAGCGATGGTAGTTATTACAAAAACGAAAAACAAAAAAACAGCCAGCAGGTGGCAGCAAAGTATAAGAGATCAACCAGGTCCATGTTGCAACAAGCTCTTTTTTTTTCCCCCAGTATTTTCAACAGGTTTGTGAATAATGATGAAACTTAGCTAATTCTAATGCTAATTGCTACAAAACATAAAAACGGATAAAAAAAAATATATATACCATATTTGCACTTTGTTTACATTTCAATTGTTGGAAAAAAGGTGGCTTAAATATTGTGCTGCAATAAAAGTGCCATTATTCCGACGCACCAATCACAAATCTATTGTTCAGTAATTATTACCAGTATCATCAAAAATATCATCACCGCAAATTTCTTTGAAATATCATGATAGAATTTTAAGGCCAGATCACCCACCACTAGTTTCAGCTATCTGAACTTGAAACAGAAAAAAGATATCTGTACTTTTTATGCCTTTGTCAGAAGAGGCTCATGTTTTCTGTCGCTACCCACATATGACGACAAATGTAAAAAAGATGTAAATGGGTGAGAACGTCAACGGTGATTGATTTTGGGGTCTGAAGGAGGAAAAACAGGGACAGAAGAGTCCCTTTGGGTTAAGTGCAGAGTGTGAATACTTCTGCCTCCCCTAGTAAACGCTGCTTCAGGATTCTTAGTTAGAGAGCTTCCCCCTTTTAAAAGAGCTCAAGCCTTTGCACGGATGGGAACGCAGCGCGGATTAGGGTCATGCAATCTTTCTTAGAAGTCTCTTAAAGTGTCTGCTGTCCATTTCATTTCACATCTGCAACTGAAAGGGGAAAAAGGCAGCGGGCGGTCGGCCGTTATGACGACAGACGAGCGCCAAGTGGTTCTCGCGTACCGGTGATAGACCTGGGAGACGGGATGTTGCCATGGCGACAACAGTGCACGGGGGCTGAACACGGTGATGCGGTGCAGGCGCCCGCATGAAACGAGTCACGCTCCGTTAGTTTGAATGCAGGCAAGTTTGTTGCACTGGCCATTTCATTGGTTTACTTATTAATTTTTGACAGCTGCTTAGTGTGACCTCGTTATAATGTGTGGGTGTATCCAATGTTGTGGTTAGATTAGCTGTCTCACAAATCAAGTCTGGAAGTAATACCGGCGATATGCAGATGGCTAAACTCGTCATTAGTGGTCGTCGCTGTGCAGTCCTGGATGTAATTTGAGATTCCTTTGGCGACACCTCCAGCTTGAAATGTTGTTCGTGTCCCCATCCTGGGCTGTTGTGTTGTCACGGAAACACGTCTGTCAAAGCTCCTTGTCGAGATGGATCCTCCGGGAGCAACGACAAGATTTCACAGCGATATTGCCCCAATTAAGGCTCCTCACACAAATCTGGAAGAGGCAATAAAAATGCGACCGTAAAGCCGATTAACTTGTGCTTTGCAAGCGTGACGCTTGGAACAAGAGATGGAGGAGGAGGCAGTAGGAGTGTCATACATAGCAATGGGTTTACACACTTTAGAATAATAACATTAAAAGCGCGATTCGTGGGAAATAGGAGCAGAGTCATTCAGCTATCCAATTTTAACAAAACAAATGTATGTAACCATCTGTTAACATTCAATATTGTCTAAAAACAACCAGAATTTCAAATCTTGAGGTGACTTAATGCTGCACAGCTCCTGCAGAGTTAGGGAAGAAGCATCAGCAGATAGGTCAAGCGTTCAAGAGTTAGTTAATAGATTTGTTCTCATGCTATTTTCAATTATTTCAATTCAAATGAAAAAAAAAAAAAAAAGTAACAGTTCGTTGGTCCAGTCCAAAGCTATTTTAAATACAAATGCCAGTTTGATTGGCATCTGGTTCAGGTCCCCTTCCTCTGTTGGACATATTTTAAAAAGGTCATGGAGAAGTGTACACACTTGTGATGTGTAATGATGAATAATGTGCCGTGTGTTTAAGGGGAATAAGGTGACGGAGAGTTCTGTTTGCAGTCTAAGGATAAGCGCATTTTTAATCAATTGGCTGTGAGGGAGGAGAGCGCCGGGACTGTAAAACAAGAGGCAAATCCAGCTCCAGGCTTATTAGTTCCACCACACTCTGCTCTAATAACAACAACAACGGGGTGTCCATCTTAAACAGCCCCACGAACTTCGACCAACCTCACCTCTCATTTGACGTCGTGGGCCAATAAAAGTGGTCGTTAATCAAATTGTTCAGCTCAATTTTATGCATGCATACCAACAGTTAGCATGTTCGTATGTGATTGGTTGTCAATAGAAATTGCACCCGACTATTAGGCTACATGTGAAAGCTTACCCTAGTGCAGTGCTTCTCAAATAATGGGGCGCCAGGGGCCGCGAGGCTTTGTCAAGGTGGGCGCGTTTGACCTCGGGGAACATGCTTTTTTATTTTGATGATTTTTTTATTTATTTTTTTTATTTTTTTTACTGTCTTAGAATAAAGTACAATTGCACCACCACTACATTAGGGGGCAGTGGCTCGCTCATTGGCAGTGCGCGCACTTATTTTATTTATATATATATATATATATATATATATATATATATATATATATATATATATATATATATATATATATATATATCTTGTCGCTTTTGTTACGCAGGTTGATATCTTGCTTTCTGCTTCAAAATGGATCTAATGGGAAAAAAAGTTTTGTATGTATGAGATGGAGGCAGACAAAAAGGTATAGAGGCAGATAAAGTTGAGCGTTGGTGGACTGACAATGACGGTGGGGAGGCGGGAGTAGGAAGCTGATGTTACAGGGACACATTGTTCTTCATGTGTGGCATTTACTGTTTCTTTAATTGCCCTTTCCCCCCACTCAAGCTGTGCTGATTCAACATCTGAGTGGGCAACAATAAAGTCAGGAAAAACATTGTGATGAATCACCATCAGATAAGTGATAACATTGAGTAATTTGCAGAGGGTGGTTGTGTGCGTTCTTTTGAACAACAGTAAACAGTACTATTTAAAGAATGTGAATCAATGCTAATTAAAACAATTAGCAAAGGGGGTGCAGCATTTTGTAAATGTTTTTTACAAGTATGTGTATACCTGTTTACAATCGGCGCCTGTCTCAACATTCTGTTCCCATTTCTGCCGTGTTAATGACCCTGTGAATAATTGCAAGTGGAGGAAGGCGACCTCTCTCTGAATTGTGTTTAAAAAAAAAAAAAAAAAAAAAGTCCCAAAACCTGACTAGTAGCTTTTCAATTGACCTTACCATAAACCATATGTTGTATGACCTAGTAAACCAATCAAGACGCAAGATGTCGTTTTGCTGCGGACAAACAAACGCAATCCAGCTCCCTGTAGTGCGTTGCGTGGTTGTCCAAAACCAGGAAAATAAATAAATAAAATGATCCGAAACTACTACGTCTGCACGAAGGTAATGTTCTCCATTGTTATTAGCCAAAGGTTAACGATAGCTCCAGGTAGCTAACCGACCGCACAATTGTTGACTTATTTAGTATTTACTATAAATGCCAACAGAACAAACTTTGCACACACAACCAGTTGAATCCCTCAAAAATGAGCAGAAACCACTACGTCTGCGTTAAGGTAATATTCTCCATTGTTTTTAGCCAAAGGCTAACGATAGCTCCAGGTAGCTAACCACCACACATTTGTTGACTTACTATTTACTATAAATGCCAACAAAACATTGAATCTATGAGGTAATATAAATTCATTTTTACCCTGCTTGACAGGAATAATGTCCAAAAACTTCATTTTTGCTGATAATCGGTCCAAGTGAGTGAGGCGACTGTCTTTTTCTTACATCTGTAGTTGGGCAAAATTGCATGGTGAGGGAGTGAAGATACACTCCACTAAAAATTTTAAAGCCCCCTTTGCTTGCTACGAAGAGAAACATCGGTGTCCTGAAAATACCTGACCGAGAAATCACAAGGAAGATCTGACAACTTTGCCATTACAGTGCATGCTGTTTCGCTAATCTTGCACAAACAATGTCGGAGGGAGCTGCTTGTCGCATAGTGTGTGCCGCGGTAATTGGTAGTTTAGGCACTTGTTGTCTTACTGAGGCAAAACTTGCTGATAAACAGTCGAATTGACCATCTACAAAATGAGCCAACCCGAATATTACAAACAGCTCACGGCGTGATGCAGCGATCACAATATTGATCATCACTTTGCCAGGATTGTCTCTCCTTCATTCTGCGCCACTTATCCCCAACTCGTCTCCAATTTGACAACCCCCCCCCCCCCCCCTGCCATTTGCTGTCACAAATGATAATCAACGTGTGGGATGGGCGCGCGTGTTAGGAAAACATCAAGTAATCTGCCAAATGTGTTCAGCGACACGTCAGCCATCAGGAGAGTGGGCGAGCAGATGCTTTCGGAGCCGTTGGACTGCCGGCTCGCTCATGCTGCCATTTGCTCACATCTGCTCTGTCTGGTCGTGGTCCTCCCCCTCTGACCATCTATCCTCACCTTGCTAAACCCATTAGCAGGGGCAGGCACGCTGTTATGTAAAAGGAGAACACAGAGGGAGGGGAACATTTTTTACGTGTTTATCTCCCTGGAGCATCTCTCCTCGACTAAATACAGTAGACACTGGGAATTTTTACCATCTGACCTCAATTTTAAGGAGTAACATGATCTAAAAGCCAAGTAAGAATATGAAGTCTTGATTTTCATTCCTGTGGCTAGTTGCTAATGCTAACCACCATTTCTCACTAGAGAAATTAACAGCAAAATGTTTCGACAAGAGACAGCTTGCGCAATTTATATTTTCCTTTTGATTCATGTGACCAGTTATTAACAGTAGGAGTGCGACGATATATCGCGATAAATCGTGATACTTTGTCTCCCGATAGATTATCGATACGCCTACGCGCGTATCGCGATATTTGTTGTTAATATACAGCCACTATAACGGCTCAATTGTTCATTACTTATTGAGCAATTACTTGGCGGGCCGCTAGGGGGAGCACCTCATAAGAGTGGCGGGGAAATGTACGGAAGTCTTCAGGCAAAGAAGACCCATGAGCTTACTTTTACTTGTATAAGACATTTATCTGTCCAGCAACTGACTCAAACTAATGCAGTTCAAAAAACGAAACCATATGTTAAAAATGTATAGTACTGTCCACGTACCACAAGTAATGCTAGATACTGCATAATGAGAAACACTGTCATAATGTAAGTAGACCCTAAAAGTACAGTAAGATTCACTACACATAGTTTCGAAACAGTTGTTTCTTTTATGCTATTCTATGCTATGCTATGCTATCCTATGCTACAATGCTACTGATGAGCTTCTATTCTATGGTCATAAAAATGATGACGCACCAAGCTAAGACATGTCTTCATCTTCTTCGTCTTGACCAGGAATCCCGACAAGGGCCTCCAGTTCCTGATCTCGCGTGGCTTCATCCCGGACACGCCCATCGGCGTGGCCCACTTCCTGCTCCAGAGGAAGGGTCTGAGTCGGCAGATGATCGGCGAGTTTCTGGGCAACAACAAGAAGCCCTTCAACAGGGACGTCCTCGAGTGAGTGGTCGCCTCGTATGAGCTCGTCTCCGTTGCCTCGCGGATGTAAATCTCACGCAAGCAAACATTTGCATTTAAATGACCACTTTTTTTATTCGTTGCCGGCTCATTTTCGCATCGTCTTTGACATGGTGATACATCAATTCATTTTGTTGAAATCAGTGGAAAGAGGACAGAAGATGCTCATCCTTCACAGTTTTTTTGTTCGTCACAATGCAACGTTCCTAATGGCCAATTTGTCTTTTGCTGAGCACACTTTTAATATCGGCAAGGTCGTGGATAATTCGTTTTCACGCGAGTGTTGTTGTACCTAATGTCGTGTCCGGCGAGAGTGGGTCTGACCTCTAATGTGTCCCCTGCGGCGTGTCGGTGATGCTTCATTCTGCGCACGTTTCCTTAAGCATAAACCACGTGCATAAAAACGTCGCAAAGTCAATTAAGCCAAATTGTGGTCATGGATTTGGCCCGCAGGGCTCGTTCCATTGATGGATGTCGAGCAGTAAGATTCCTGTCTGTTTCCAGCCCCGCGGTTGTCAACTCAAAATTCGCTTCCATCTGGCGCCGTGTTGCTTTTTATGCGTTGCTGTGCCTGCCTGCCAGCTTCGTAAAAACGTACCTTTTTAAGGCCCGACAGCTGCGCGCTGCCTTGTGACGATGTGCATTAGCGACATTTTCCGGATGTGTGTGTGGGGGGGCAGCTGCAGTGAGTCCTGTCTGATGATATGTAAAGGAGGAGTGACGTAAAACTCTCAACTATCATAAAAACTATGTAGTTTTTGAAATTAATAAACTGAAAATATAATTTTAGAAGAAATTAACCGTTAAAAAAATAGACAGGGAATTTAAAAAAAAAAAAAGTCAAACAGCAAGTGACAAAATGAGATGTATAAAAACTTTAAAAAAAAAAGAAAAGATAATTAACTTGCAATTCACTGTTAAAAATATAAAAATACTTAACTCATTTGCTCCCAAAAACGTATAAAAATGTTCTATTTTAAATATTGCCATGTTCTCAAAAACGTATTTATACGTTTTTTCAAAAACATGTATACGTTTTGTTTTTTCTTGTTTTCCTATGCTGAAGCATACAGAACGCTTTGATGCATCCTCTCAACTGAAGAGGTGACTTAAAGCAATGATAGTTATTACAAAAAAACAGCCAGCAGGTTGCAGCAGAGTATAAGAGATCAACCACAGCCATGTTGCAACAAGCTCTTTTCCCCACTGCTTTAAACAGATTGGTGAATAATGATTGACCTTGGCTATATTCTAAGGATAAACAGATAAAAATATATCTATTTTTTTCCTGATGAAAGAAAAGACTAATCATTCTTTTAGTAGGTTCCATGTTTTTATAGCAATAAAACACAATATTCTGTGGGCCTTGCAAAATCAGTCAAAATCCAGTAAAACAGCCCAGAGCGAAGGGGGTTGCGTCAGTGAAAATGGTTGGGAGTGAATGAGTGAAATACAACAACCTGAACAAATTAATTTAAAATACATACGTACATGATGGTTTAATAAAGCACAAGAAAAAAATAAATGAGTTGTAAAGTCCATTAAAACTTACTTCCAAACCTCATTTCACCTGAACCAATTTGTATCCAGCTTCCTGTGAACTCATGTCACTAACTTTTTCTTTTTTTAATGAAGGTAATTAAGATTTAGTTGTCAGGTGTGAGGAGTATTTTCCGCTCGGGGAGATTTCCACATGTTTGGTTGCCAGCTGCATCTTGATCCTCCTCCATCCCTCCTCGCCTGCGTGCGAGTGTTCGCCGTGGTGAATTAGAGAGAGCGCTTATCTTCAGTCTGCATCCCGCGGGCTCATCGATCCCGTTGCGCTCATGCACGCTTATTACGTTTGGCTCCACTTACCTAACGCTACCTCAACAGCTGCGTGGTGGACGAGATGGATTTCTCGGGTATGGAGCTGGACGACGCGCTGAGGAAATTCCAGGCCCACATTCGTGTCCAGGGCGAAGCCCAGAAGGTGGAACGTCTCATCGAGGCTTTCAGGTAATTAGAAATTGGATTGTACATTTTTCCCAGCATTCTTTGGTTAGGACGTGAATCTTTTTTGTCTTTGTCTTGCTTGGTTCTGTCGGTGAGTTTTTTTTTTCAGTGCACAAATGCCAGACAAGAACATAAACTGTTGGTCTAGTAAAGCATGAACTGTGACAGTTAGGTCCAAGACACAGATGAGGCACAAAAAGATGGGTTTAAAAAAGGTAAAATGAATAACCCATAAAATAGTTGTAGAAAATATATGTACTTTTTTTTTTTTTTTTTTTTTTTTTTGTGTTATTCAAAATTGCCGACCCAGCTTTTTGGGTTATTCATGTAGCCTAAAAAGTTGGGTCAACCCTTTTTTGGGGGGACCTAATTCGTATTATTTTCGATCCAATTGTTTTTGTGTTTTTGTGAAATAACAAACTAAAATTAAAAAAACAATTTTGGTAATGAAATAAAATAAAAATGAAAATGCTTTTTAAAAAACGAAAACTAACAAACTACATTTTACGTTTACAAAACTGACTAAAACTAACTATAATTATAGCAAACATTCTTCGTTTTAGTCTTTGGTAAATATTAATGCATTAGCCTTTGGGGATAATTTCAAATGTGATTTTTAGTAATTTATTTTGATAAAAACCAGAATAATGACGATTGAAAGTATGTCACACAGAAGTGACGTCATCTAGCAGCAGCCAATAGAAAAGAATCTTCAGATGACATCGCTCCCATGGTGTTTTTTAAAAATTGCGCACAAGTAATACATTTTTTTTTTTTTAACTAAAACTAATACTGAAACTAAGCTAAATCATTTATTAAGGAACTAAAACTAATAAAAACTAACAGAACCAGCCTGAAAACTAATTAAAAATAACTAAATTTAAAAAACAAAACTCAAAATGAAATATAAACTAACTAAAAAATTCAAAAACTATAATAACCCTACTGCCATATTACAAATAAATTGGTTTATGTACTGTAACAATTTTCTAAATATGCAATTGCGCAAATAAATTATTTGTACAACTTTTAGGACTAAACCCAATTTCTCTTCATAATATTATGTGGCCCTTGCGTCCTTCTGATTTTCTGTATGTGGCCCTAAAATGAAAAAGTTTGGACACCCCTGGTTTAGACACGTGAATATGCTAACAGGTCATGTCCACTGCAATCATCTCTGGGTCTGAAGGGGTTAATTACGTTTTTTGCATCAGAAACTGAAGAAAAAGAGCCTCGCCAATGTGAGGCTTGCAAATGTGCGATGGATCTTCCCATTGCTCGCCATCACCGTCGCAAAATAAACACGACTTGACGCTGTCTGCCGTCTCTGGGCTGAACAGCCACCTGTCACAGTTGCCCGAGGTGCACGACAAGGAGGTAAACAACAAGTGCGGCTTGAGACCTTGGCACCGGCAATGCCCGGGCATCTGCGTGTTCGAGCAGAGGCGTGAGAGCGGAATTAACCTGAGGGGGGGTGGGAAAGGATTGAAAAGGGCACACAAACAAAAGAGGGTGGAGGATTTATAAATAACCAGCGTTGCGTAACATCCACTGGCTCTTCATGTCGCCCCCCCCCCCCCCAACCCTCTCTCTTACCCCCTGCTGAGATCAGAAGCTCCTTCCAAAACAAGTGGGGGTGGGGGGGGGGGGGGATGGGACATCGACGCATCTCCCAAATATGGTGGTGGGCATGAGAAGCAGCAGCAGCAGCCTCGTTGTTTGCTGCGTCAGTGGACAAAATGAATGAGCAAAATGGCGCCTTCTGCTCATGTATACATTGTGTATTTGCATAACTCCAACTGTATTGAGATACAAGTTTAATTTATTCTGTGACCACGCTTGAAACTCAAAACATTTGGATTTCAAATCATTTTTTCCATTTTTTGTGAAGCTAAATAAAACACCATTATCATGCACTGAATCCAATATTTGGCGCTATAGACTCCCATTAGAATTGCTAATTTTTGATGCACTGTAAACACCGTGTGTTATAATGCATTTCCCGTGATTTCCGCTTCAATCCGTTCAGTTGCAAGTCAACGCACGGGGGAAATCAAAAATTAGGGTGTGAATGTGTTTACACCCATTAACCACCGGGTGGCGCCAGGGACTAACTAATGGTTTTTGGGTACTGCAAATCAATGCAATTAAAACTGTCTGGATTGCTAGAATAGAACAATTTGGATTTCAAATAATTTTTTCCCCGTTGAAGTCAATGGCCCATTAAGATGCTACCCTACAAATTAAATCATTTAAATAATATTTGAAATAACTCTATAATAATATCCTTTCTAAAAAGACAGTAATGACTGATTCGATTCAGTGGACATTGTGAGCTGAAATAATGTTAGCCGTTCTTCGCTGAAGATAAATAATATGTGCCTGTGAGTGTTGTATTACCTGCCTGTTGCGCCACTGTTTGTGTTCAAATCTTCTTTGCTTGAATGATTATAACACTGCACCCTTGATGCCATCCTATTCATTAGCCTCTCTATGTTTTCCATGTTGTGTTAGCATTGAGCTAACAGACATTAACTCAATACCAGATATCCATCCATGCATTTTCTTATCCGCCAGCTCCTCACAAGGGTCGCGGGGGGTGCTGGAGCCTATCCCATCTGGCGAGGTACACCCTGAACTAGTTGCCAGCCAATCGCAGTCAATAACAGATCATTAAAAAAACAACTAGTAAATATAATTTTTGTGCCACGTTACAAGGCACACACTTATGGAAAAACTATTAGTCACGTGTATTTGCCGAATGCCAGTACAAGCAAGTAAGTCCCACAGCGAGTTCACGTAGCTCAACAGGCGCGTAAAAATGTTGCCACAACCTCCGTGTGCAAACGATGACTGCTCAAATTAACTAGAACACTACGCACACACATTTTCTTCTTTTCTTACTGTCTGATTGCTCATACACCGTTGTACTGTTGTATTATTTATACCGGAGCTGGGGAGTGTTCATACTTTATGCATTTGACTGAAATAATCCCTGTCCACTGGGCATGCACACACACAATGTTTTCAACTGGGCCCTTTCTTACAACACAGCGACTATATTTGGTTGTGGTGCACGTTTATGCTCTCCCGGTGTGCACATAGTATACAGAAAAGCTTCTGCATGTTTAACTACAGCTGAAGACCCAGTGGAGTGCTTTGTGATGCATGATGCGTTCACACCGGTAGGACAAATTGGTTTCAAAAGCCACAGAGAGGAATACTTTAGCATCACACTAAGTCAAATTAAAGCAATAAATCCATACTAGCTTTCATCTGCTTCAACGGTTTTCTAATAGTGTATAATGCATCTGTTTAATGCTTTTTTTCTTCTTCTTCTTCTTATAGTGCAATTTTGGAGCCGAGTTGAGCATTCACTCTAATTATGTATCGCGCTAATTGTGTGAATTTTGTGCAATGCATTCCTACTTGGGCTACTGAAAAAGTATTATTATGTGTTATTTGTTGTCGTTCTGTTTGCTGTTTACACTTAATCTTCATGCAACAGCAAAATATAATTGCATATGTACAAATACTCAAAAAAGGGAAACCTAAGTAGGGCTGCAGCTATTGTCTATTTTTTTTTTTTTTTTTTTTTTTTTTTTTTAGAATTTATTGTTGTGTCTATTGGGTAATCAGACCAAATTTAATTTAGCGTTATTTAACAACAAAATGTGCTTGTGAGGTGCTAGCACTATTATTGTTGAATCGCTTTCACCATTCTCATGTGCCACACTATATGTATGACTTTGAGTGTGTGTGGCTTTAAAAGTTGCGTTCAGGCCTTTTGAATCACATGGGAGTCAGCAAATAAGATTAACTCATTCGCACCCAACCATTTGCAGTAAAGCAACCCCCTTCGCTCCCGGCTGTTGTACTGGATTTTGACTGATATTGCAAGGCCCATAGAATATTGTGCTCTATTGCTGTAAAAACATGAAATCCACCAAATGAAAGATTAGAGTCTCTTCTTTCATGAGGAAAAAAAGTATATTTGTATCTGTTTCCGTTTTGCAGCAATTCACATTAGATTATAGCTAAGTTTAATTAATATTCACATTCCTGGTGAAAACATTGGCAAAAAGAACTTGTTGCAACATGGCCCTGGCTGATCTCTTATACTCTGCTGCCACCTGCTGGCCGATCTTTTTTGTAATAACTGCCATTGCTTTAAGCCACCTCTTCGTGGCAGAAACTGCATCTCAGTCTTAAGTATGCTCTTGTATAAAAAAATCAAAAAAATCATGTACATACATTTTTGGGAGTGAATGCTGGCTCAGGTTAGCGGCTAACTTTTAATTTGCACGTGGTTAGCCAGTCTGCGTCTTGATTGGCTGCCGGGGCTTTTGTCCAGATTGTCATGCTGTCTGTCTATTCATGCTCCCTTGCAGCCAGCGCTACTGTATGTGCAACCCCGAAGTGGTGCAGCAGTTCCACAACCCTGACACCATCTTCATCCTGGCTTTCGCCATCATTCTGCTCAACACCGACATGTACAGCCCCAACATCAAACCCGACCGCAAGATGCTGCTGGAGGACTTCATACGCAACCTCCGAGGTATGCAATCAATCAATCAGGCCCGCGGGAGGTCGATGCTCATTAGATCAAAGCCGGAAAATCAATCCGGGCATCTTACGCAAATGAAAATATGTCACGCCGGCCCAGCTGGTCTATTTGTCTTTGACGTTTTTTGCGTCATCTCTCCATCAACCGGCCTTGTTATTAATTTCTCCAACCTCGGTTGAGTATTTGTCACAGTTAGGAGGCTGACATAATTTATCCGGGCTAGTGTTGTCACTATTTTAGAATGAATTAACACATCGATTTTTTTAATCGATTAATCGACTAATCTGATTAATTTTAATCTTGCATAAAAGTGTATTACAAAAAACTTTTTTTTTTTTTGCCCCCGCATTACTGTTTATTAACCAGTGATTGGTGGTTATTTCATACTTCGGATTTCGCTTTTAGAAACCATATCGAGTGGTGAGCGGGGAGTATCGCAACATTTTGACCAATGCGGCGTTCAGGTGTGAACCCTTCACTCTGTTATTAACCTCCACTCCCGTGACCTCATGTCATCATTAAATGGAGACAGCAGAGGTTGAATAAAGGACAGGTGTGGGGAAAGAGCATTGTTTCTCCTATTTTCTTTACAGGCTTAATTTTTGTCCAAATAATGAGCGAAAAAAAAATGGTTTAACGTTTAAACTGATTTTCATGCTTTTCCTCATCAGAGCACTAGAATCACAACGTAAAGTTTGCTAGCCAGATATGCCTTTACCCCGAACTTGAGAGTGCCTCATCGTCAGTCATGAGCGCACGCAGAGAAAGACGGAAGTGCGAGGAGAGAGGTTTTTTTTTTTTCTTAAAGTGCCACGTGACAGCCAGCGTGTGAACAATGGCTTCATGCTGATGTGGTCGCTTTAGAGTGCCTTGTTGTTGTGGTGTGGAAAAGCCACTATACCCGTTTTTCCAGGTTGTCGTAGTGGTATTTGATTGATAGATGACAGCTCAGCAGTGCGTGGTTGCGAACACGCCCACAGTGTTTGAGAGTGGAGGGAAGGGCTTGATTTCTAATGATTTTGAAGCCTCATTTTAGTTGGTTTAAAAAATAATAATAATAAGAATTTTGGCATGATTAACAACACTCATATCCATGGTATGTCACTTTACAATCCTTAACTCATTTGCTCCCAAAAACGTACAAATACGTTCTATTTTAAATGTTTTGTGTCCCAAAGACGTATTTATACGTTTTTTGTTTTGATGCTAGAGCATACAGAAAAGAAGGCTTTGAGGCAGTCTCTCAACTGCAAAGAATGGTTGAAGAAATGGTAGTTATTACACAAACGGCCCGCAGGTGGCAGCAGAGTTAAGGAGATCAACCAGGACCATTGTTGAAAAAAAGCTCAATTACTTGCAATTCTAAATGGATTTGTGAATAATGATGAAACTTAGTTACATTCTAATGCTAACTGTTGCAAAACGGAAACAGATTGTTTTTTTTTTTCCTGATGAAAGAAGAGACTTTAATCTTTCTTTTGGTAGGTTCCATGTTTCTATAGCAATAGAATACAATATTCTGTGGGCCTTGCAAAATATGTCAAAAAGCAGCCGGGAGTGAAGGGAATTGCTTCTGTGAAAATGGCTGTGGGTCTAGTCTTTCTAGTAAAGTAAGCAATAATCATCTTGTATGGGATTGACAGTAAATGCACCAACAGTATGTTTTTTGTTGTTGTTTTTTTTCCCCTTTTATGTGCCCCCGTTTTCTTCCCAGGCGTGGACGACGGTGCGGACATCCCCCGCGACATGGTCGTTGGCATCTACGAGAGAATACAGATGAGGGAGCTGCGCTCCAACGAGGACCACGTCACCTACGTGTCCAAGGTGGAGCAGTCCATCGTGGGCATGAAAACGGTGAGGAGACAAAATTCCTTCCTCTTATCCCCACCATGCTCTATGCCTCATTTCTTGGACAACAACCGGATGACGATTTATCACAAGCGCTGACACTCACGCACTCTCCATGCCAAGTCAGTCATTATTCAAAGCCTTATCACTATCACCTAGCTTAAGTAGTGTTAGCGGAGCACATTTGTTATCCATTAGAAGGCAATGAGTACTCCGAACTCGTTACGCCAGCACCATCCGTCTTCGTGCCGGAACGCTTCTCGGACATTTTAGGTGAAAAGTTTTGAAAGACTTTTAAAATCAAATCAAAATGTTCTGAACTGGACCCTGTTGTTCTTCACATTCAACAAAGTTACTCTGGCTCATCTCCTGTCGACTTTCTCAATGACATTCAGACTTGGATTGCTGCCATCTAAGTCTGCCCTCCTGTGTTTTTGCCTGGCACCCTCCCCTCCGCCTGCAACTGTGTCAGTGATGGATGGGTCGCCATCGGATGACAGAAGGAGCGTAGTCAGAGTCCCAAATGATGGATCAGGAAGTGACAAGGAGCTCTCAGCTCCACAAAAGGCAAAAGGAAAATAACTTTTTTTTTTTTTTGTGGAGTGGCTGCATTGTGCAGTTTATTTACATAACCCTTGTTCACCTGCCTCCCGGCAAGGAAAACCTTGACAGTAACTTAGGAATTAATATGGTTTGGTTGAGAATTTTGGTTTCAAAAACACGTTTGTTTGTTTTTTTGCGTCAGTTTTAAAGTAAACTTCAACTGGAAGTGACAAATAGGTTGCTTGAAGCAAGCGCAAGAGTTAGATTAGGCTAGTGTGCTTTAATAAGTTTTATGTTTAAAGCATTTGGAAGACTGATATGGTCTCCGTATCGTGAATTTACACGAACTGCTGATGGCGTATAAATGGGGGTTCACTGTAATGGCTTTCTCCATTATGCAAGTTTGGCGGGTATGAATATTTTAAGACTTGATTAAAACTAAGTCCTCACTCCATCTCAAATATTTGGTGCTCCATAAATACATTTGTCTGTCCATTTAGGGCAAACTCAAGGGGGGGTCATCGAAGTTCATAATAACACTGTCAGGACGTGACACGGGTTTCATGCTAATGATGTCATTACGTGCCTCTTCTGACACAAGCTGAAATGAAAAAGGAGGCGAGCAGGAAATGTGCGCGGCCCCCGCGGTGACAAGCAGAAGGTTGTGCAAATTATCCGCAGGGGTGGCGGCGGAAAATGAAAAGTGGAAATGCCGGGCGTACATACTGATCTGATCACAAATGAGAGCCGGCTGTGCTTGTGACAGCGCTTCCATTTCTTCCTTTTTATCCAAGGATGTGATTGGAGACCAAGGCAATTTTGTGCAGCCAAGCCGCTGTTGTGATAAACCTTTACATGACCCCGTTTAATCGAGCACTGTGACGGGACCCGCGCGGCCCACAATCGACATGATCCGATTAGAGCAAGAAGAAGACGCTGCCTCCTATCGTCTTTATGTATCTTCGTATAAGCGTCATCAAATGTTTAAACTCTGCAATTCGCTGGTATGATTTGAAATGAACGCCGGGAGCTCCAAGTACTTTAAATGGTTACAAAATAAAATTCAATCGTCACTGGTGCATTGCAAAATTTGGGGGCAACGGCCTGCAAGGTTCTATCAACTTTTAAGTGTTGCTATAGCAACGCTAGTGATTATTTATTCTGCGGAGACTTCCTCGAAGGCCAAACTGTTTCAAATAAAGTGTTTGTTGTTCATTAGGAGACGACTTCCGCTTTAGGGGCAGAGATATTGTTGTAATGATGAAAATAAATGAGATCCTCATCAAAACATCTTCCTTGCCCAGCATGTCACCAATCTACATAATCCTGCTAATTATTGTTTTACTATGAGAACATGTTGTGGGGAAAACAAAGTTTTTAAAACCATCCAGAAACCTGAAATGACTTGTGGTTTTTTTCCCCTAAAGAAAAATGAATGTCTGCCAAGTGGCAGAAAATGAGCCAATCTCCTTTTTAAGCCTCTTCGGTAGTGTTCGGGGATTGATTAGTTTTGCCTGAACGTGTCCGCAGGTGCTGTCGGTGCCTCACAGACGACTGGTGTGCTGCAGTCGTCTCTTTGAGGTGACTGACGTCAACAAGGCCCAGAAGCAGGCGGCGCACCAGCGAGAAGTCTTCCTCTTCAACGATCTCATTGTGGTAACTTTAAAAAAACACGTCTGACTTCCGCTCCGCCACATTTCACACGACGAATGACAGTTTCAACCTCCCCCTCGCGTCGAGTGTGTGCGTTAAAGCTTCTTATGCTGTTGTGACATCTCTGCGTGTTTCTTCTAATAAAGTAGAGCAGGAAAGATCTGTCTCCCCTCAACCCTCGCCGCAGAGATGCCGGAAGGTGCGGCAGGGAAAAAGTCTTTGACTCGGGCCACGGCACCAATCAAAGACTTCGTGTCGGGCATAATTATTATTCTCATTAGGAGTCACGTCGCGGGTTATCGTTCAGCAGCCGTCATTATGCAAAATGCTGATCCCACACAAAGGGGAGGACAAAAGTAGTGTCCGCTTAATTGGTGGCTGCGGGGAAAAAAGGTTAAAAGGCACATTTTGGGCTGAATTCTTTTTACTTTTCATGAAAAGTTCGCAGTTGGATGAATCCTCGTGAGACATTTACTGCTCGTATCTGAAAAGTGGGAGGAATGTCACCGCAAAGTCACAATGATTGCATTTCAGAGGGGAACAAAGCTGGTGCAATATCCTGAAACCTAATTCTTTTAATTCGAGCTAAAAACATAAATAAAGTTTTGAATGTCTAAAAGATACAAATAAAAAAACAAGTAAAAATTAAAATCATAACCAATTTGTTAGCTATATTTTATATAGTTATATACTTTACATTTATTAATTTTCTTTTTTACTTTTTTATTATCGAACAAAAATTAGTCTTATTTTTTAATTGTATTATTCATACTTCAATTAGTTCTAAACATTATTTGATCAAACGCATTTTAAAAAAAATGCACATTTTTGTGTACAATGCAAATATTTTGGATTATATTATTTAGAATTCATTATTTAACAAGTTCATTAAATACATTTAAATTGAAAACATTTGTTTCCATCATTTTTTGTTGGAATCATGTTTCAATATTATGTGACTTTTAATATTTGTCCAATCAGAAGGCAAACAAATAAATTTTCTGTATTTAAATACACTTTAAAAAGCAACAGATAGTTTTCCTTAAAGTAACATTTTTTTTTTTTTGCTTTTTGCTGTTCATCCATAGATATTAAAGCTTTGTCCAAAGAAGAAGAGTTCTGCGGCCTACACGTTCTGCAAAGCATTGGGCCTTCTCGGCATGCAGTTCCACTTATTTGAGAATGAATGTGAGTCACCGTATCTGCGTTTTGGACCACACTTAACTGGACTTTGCTTTGAATTGGACAATTTCCTCCCCCCATCAGACTACCCTCACGGCATCACCATCCTGTCGCCGTTCGGCTCCGACAAGAAGCAAGTGCTCAACTTCTGCGCACAAAGCGCCGAAGAGCTGCTCAAGTTTGTGGAGGACCTGAAGGAGTCCATCGCCGAGGTTTCGGAGATGGAGCAGATACGCATTGAGTGTAAGACCCCCCCACTACTTTAAAACTCATTCACTCCCAGCCATTTTCACTGAAGATTTCGACTGATTTTGCAAGGCCCACAAATTGTGCTCTAATGCTATAAAAATATGAGAAAAGAAAGATTAGTTTCTTCTTTCATCTGGAAAAAAAGGGGGAAAAATATGTTTTTCTGTTTTTCAGCTATTAGTATAAGAATATAGCTAAGTTTCATCAATAGTCACATTCCTGGTGAAAACACTTACGAAAAGAGCTTGTTGCAACATGGCCTTGGCTGATCTCGTATACTCTGCTGCCACATGCTGGCCGTTTTTTTTTTTATTTTTATTTTTATTTTACAACTACCATTGCTTTAAACCACCTCTTCATGTCAGAAGATGCATCAAAACCTTCTGTATCCTCTTGCATTTTATATATATATATATATATATATATATATATATATATATATATATATATATATATATATATATATATATATATATATATATATATATATACGTGTAAACACGTTATTGGGAGGGAAGGAGAAAGTATTAAAAAACGTTTTTACACGTTTTTGGGATTAAATGAGATAAGAGTCATTTTATGGAAAATTGAAGCCAAGCAACAGTAGTACATAGTTAGCGTGATTGGCGCCGATGTGCAATTACCATCAACCGTGGCATTTAATTACCGCGATGAAAAGCCACGTTGTAAGCCAACGACGGGGGAGGTGCATGTCGACGCCTGTGTAATGCCACCGTGACGATGATGATGATGATGATGATGATGAGGAGGAGGGCGGCGGTGCGTGTCTTATGCTCTCTCTCTCCCTCACTTCAGGGGAGCTGGAAAAACAGCAGGGTGCCAAGACGCAACCGATCAACAACGGCACGCAACTGGAGCTGCGGGGAAAGCACGTCGGCACGCCAGGTAGATAATTTGAGGCAGCGCTACACCAGTTATTCCAAAAGGGAAAAGAGCATTTTAGCTTGATGCTAACACTCAAGGCAAAATGCCATATAAGGCCTGTCTAGCATCGATGTGGTGGTGCTATAACACCCTTTATCTGTAGAGTGCTATTTTTCCTAAAACTTTATTTGTAAAACCTGTTTTTTTTGTGATGTTTTGTTTGCTAGTGTGCCTTGCAGTTGTTCTAATGTAATATATGTGTCTTGGCTCATTCAAGACTGGGAACTGCACAACATATCAGGGTCTTAATCTAACAATGTGGCTACAGGAAACCAAGAGGTGGATGACAGAAGTGGACAAAATGCCGTGGAGGTGAGTGCTTAACGACAAGGCCACGTCCCCTACGACAGGTAAGTGCTCAAGCTAGCGTAGTGAGGAGTAAACAGGATCAAATAGGGTGGGAAAAAAAACAACAAATTCATTTGGATCCTCCTTTTCCACTCATCCAAACAAGAAGCCATCTCAACTACATTACCCAGGAGGCTTTGCAGCCACAGGATGACCTTTTGATGTCCCGCATCTCTGCGCCAGCGCCCCCCGGAGGCAAAGGACACACACGCAGCCTCAAGTTGACATTGAATGCAACTCCGCCGGCCGTCTTCCTGGTGGCTTAATTAGATATTGAGCTTTTTTTTTTTTTTTCTGGCATTGATTTCAACCCTGTAATTTGAATTACCTGCCATTTGAGATTTCAAATGATTCTCGTTGTGGGAGATTGTCCTCTTGTCCTTACACACAAGGGCTGCAGCAAATGTCAACGGCTGGTGGGAATGAAACGTAAGCTGTCAAAGCGCATTCGTCCGGGAGAGGAGAGGAAGGGGAATCGTGGGGGGGGGGGGTTGGTCCCTCGCCGCAGTGCTGAGTGCAGCTCTTCAGTCTCCATCCTTTCATCCGTCCGCAATCGTAGAAGTTGTCGTGCAAAGTCACCTAACAGCTGCTCGGCGATGTTGACGCGACGTGATGAGACGGACAGTCGTCTTGTTTGTTAACAAAGTGACGGAAAAAGAGAACATAAACAGACTTGTGAAGGAGTCATTCAAAGCAGCTTGGAAAGTAATAGCGGCTGTCCACCTGACACGTAATCCAAACGACAGCCATTCACTTTGAACAAACTCGTAGACTAATATAATAGAAGATTAAGCAGCAATAAATATCTTGAGAGTTATTACCCTGACGGATCAATAACTGACGAGGAGCCACCACAAGTTGCTGAGATCATTAACCGGCCCTGGAAACCAGAAAAGGACTGCCTGCAAATCCAATATTGGACACACCTATTGTGTCAGAATCACTCAAAATCATGAAGCGGACGATTGGGATGCTGTCAAAGGACTACCTCAACCATCTTGGAATGGACGCTCTAAGATTGGCGGCACACTACCAGGAACATCTACTGAATATGGAGAGGGTCCTTAGAAGAATATTACTATCCACTTCTCGTCAAAATGTTGACCGTGTGATGTCACTTCTGGTCTAAGTCCCGCCCCCTCTCACCTCTTTTGGCCTCTTGCCAAAGGATGACCTCACTTCCTGTCCCGCCCTGGGATCACAATGAGCTCAATGACCTTCATTGCTAGAACAATGTCCCGACTTGTTCTCCACCACCAGATGTGTGATGTCACAGGAAAGCCATATTTGGGCATGGGGCACTCCATAACCTTCATTGCTAGGACATGTCCCAACTTGTTTAAAGCTGCAAGAAATATGATGTCATAGGAAGTCCATATGTGGGCATAAGGGGGGGGGGGGGGGGGGGGGGGCCGGAAGTATGATGTCATAGGAAACATGCCCATATTTGGGTAAAAGGAGTGGGGCCGGACGTGAAGTCATCATTTGACAAGATGTTAGGATAGGCGGGAGGGGGCGGGACTTAGACCAGAAGTGAAGGAGCGGGACCGGAAGTGACATCACACGTAAAACTTTTGACGACAAGTGAATAGTAATATTCTCTCTGTTCTTGTTCTGAAGATAGTTTTAAAAAGTAGGGGTTGAACCAGTTTGTCGACTAGTTGAAGAATCGACTTTTGACTCATTGACGTTTAACACTTTGAACTAGCAACTAAATGTCTGACCAACAAAGCTACACAGTTTTCATGTCAACACGCATCCTAGAGTGTGAAAGTAAGAGGAACGTGAATGAGGATAGCGGTTAGCCTCGCTTGCTTCGGCAATTCCGATTGACGCTCGCGGAGTGCTTCTCAAATAGTGAGCATGTGCAAAAAAAAAAAAATCAGCACAAATTATTTTATATTTTTGTTTTGCAGGTTAAAGCTTTTTTTTTGTTTTTTTTAAATATTGTGCTCCTGGCTTAATGTTGGTGATCAGTTTGAATGCATTATTATTTATTGATTTTATGTAATTTTATTTTTCCGTATCATATGGTTTGGCATGGTCAGTCAAATTTTTTTTATAGTTTAATGAAGGATTTATTTTTATTTTTGAATTTCAGATGCTGTAAATTGTAAGTTGGTCCTTATTTATTTCTTTTTTTATTCTCTTATACGTGTTATGCAGAGGTGTGCTTATAACAATTTCATAGACAAATGATACTATTTATAGTGGCGTGGTTGGGGCCGAGATGTTTTCTTCTTATTGGGGGGGCATGAGAAAATAATTGAGAAGCACTGGGCTAGCGGGACTTCAGGTTGGTGAAACAGCAATGAGAGCAGTGGCGCGAACTGACACTTCATCTTTGCACAGACAACAACTTGGTGCTAACTACAAACTTTATTCTTCGTAATGTTACGTGAAAATGATCTGTGGCGCAAGGGAGGTTCAACCCCTACTTGGGAGTAAACAGACGAGCTACACATGCAGGAGAGAAAAATAGAGCAGAAAATAATGTGACTTGTGCATCGTGCCCTGTTGCTTGTTAGACGTCTTGTGTGCTTCCCTTCCTCTTCTACCAACCGTACATGTTCTGGCTCCCTCTACCCGATCCCTCCCCCCCCGAGTATCCTCGTGTTGGCTCCCCCCCTCCACCTCCCATAGTGCCACACAGTGGTTTGGAAGGGCGATACAGGTGCCCTCAGTGTCCCCTTTGGAACCACCGGGCTCACTCCCCCTCCCCTCACGCACAACTCCCATCACTGTTTCCAGCATCCTCGGAGGACTACACCAAGCCCCCTCACGTGTGTGCGTGTGTGTGTTATGACTTCACCACCACCTTCACCTGAAAAAAAAAGAATGAAGAGGGCATGACTGATCGTAGCGGAGGAACCAGCTTGATAACATTTGATGCTGTTCTCTTGGCTGTTTTCTAAACTAGGTGTCAATTCACAACAGGCTTCAGACGTACCAGCTCAGCAGCAGTCCCGAGAGCGCGGGTCTTCTTAACCACGGGGGGGAGCTGCTCTTGCACCCGGGGCGAGGCAGCACCACCCCGGCCCCCCGCCGGCCACGCCCCCAGTCCGCCGCCAGCGTGGCCGACCTGCGGCCCGAGGCGCTCATCCAGTGTCAGCAGATCGTCAAGGTCATCATGCTGGACAACGGCGGCCACGCCCGCATGGAGGCCTTCCTCAGCCACGCGCCCCCCCACCCACACCCGAACTTTTCCCCACACTATCACCCGCACCACTACTACCAGTATTACCAGCTGAGCCAGTCGGCCACGTCCACGCCGCTGCGCTCGCCCGACGCCTCGCAAAGCAGCGGCGGAGACGGCCACCAACCCCCGCTCCCCCCGCCGCCGCCGCCGTACAACCACCCGCACCAGTACATCCCTCCGGACCCCCGCCTCAGCCTTCACCGGACCCCTAGTGGCTCTCGGAGCATGGTGTAAATAGAATTGATTTAATCCCTCTCCCTCAATTTAACAGTACACAATGTACATACAGATGAAAGATCATCAGAAGAATTTAAAAAAATATATACTTAATATATATTTAGGAAAATAAGATTTGAAAACGAAGCAAGAAATGTCGTGTATACATAATATTTGACTTGATTTTCAAAACCTTTTTAAATTGTGGATGGACAAAGAGCGGAAATCTCCTCACCTGCGACTGTTGTGCCAAAAAAGAAGCGGGAACGAACGACTTGCAAACATTTTTTCACCATGGGTGGCTGGACACTTCGCTCCCACGCTGGCTTTTTTTTTTTTTTTTTTTTGCTTCTCCAGGAAGTGGACTGCTTATATTCTAAAGACTTTCAAATTGAGACGCACTGTGGCCGCCATGTTTCTCTTCGAGGGGACGATGACGCTTCTTCGCTTTTTTCAGGGAATCTCGAATTTCCTCGTTTATTTTTTGAAGCCTTTGTGCGTGTTCGCCACCCACTTTCCATGTCTTTTGTCTTCTCGTATCTGCTGCTTATCTTTATAGCCTGACATTTATCCCCAAAAAGCAAGAAAAAAATGAATAAACAACAGCTTGTCGAGCCAGAAAATGCTGATCACGATAACCGGTCCCGGGTATTATCTGATCTCTCTTTTTCCCTGAGCGTGGATTGTAAATATCACATCCCAAAGATGTTACAAAGGACAAACAGCCTCTTAATAATCACATGACCTTCACACTGAAATGGGTCACACGATGCCCTGGTCCTCATCTTTTATGCATTATATATATAAAAGAAAAAAAAAATACCCAAGTGATCTTTAGCTAACAGACTCGTCCAGTCAGCTGACAGCCACCAAGCAGATTGATCTTGTGAACTTTGCGCGCCTCATTTATTCACAGATATCACATGGACTGTAAAAAAAAAAAGAAGAGACAACTGTGTTCTCAAAAGAGAAATTTGCAAATCATGCTTCATGCATTGAGATCATTTCAGCATTCTTGCAGCTATTTTTGTGATTTCCAGAAATTTTAACATGACAAACACATCACAGTTGTATCAAATGGCAAGAATAAGTTAGGAAAAACACCCCTGAACAAGCACTTATTTTTATTCATTTTTATTTTTATTGGCTTGAAAAACAAAGAAAGTTTTTGGTCCTATTGTTTAGTTTGTTTTGCATGTTATCACCAAGTATGTTTTGGTGCATGATAGAATTAAGTGTGTGAGCACATGAACAGGAAATAAAGGGGCACATTTTTGTCATGTAAAAAAATAAATAAAAATAATAATAATATATTGGATTATGCCCCATTCAAGTGGAGTGGCCTCTACAATAGGTAAATGTCAGGTTCTGTTCTCCCCTCTTTAACCGTTTTGTTTTCTTGGGAGATGCTTTATATGTGTGTGCGTGTACGGGACGTTACCATGGCAACTAATGTAGCATTTAGGGAGTCCCACGAGTGGCTGAATTTCACCTACGACAGGACACTGACCAAAGGGCTCTCCCATATATACAAGTGCACTGCTTCATCAATAACATGATGACAACATATTAGGGAACTTACATTTCATTTACCAAAAAAAAAAAAAAGAAACAAGGGAGCGTGAGAGAAATGAGCCATCACTTCCCGCAGTTGAATTCCTCTCTTGAACTGTCTTTGCAGTATATCAACATGCTATTAAATATCATATCAAATCCATCTGCGTTCGCTGTGATTGGTTATTGCATGTTTTATGGAGAATATAAATATTATTTATTTATATATGTATTCATCTTATTGTGTGCATTTTGAATCAGCATTCAATTGGAATACATTCAAGTTCAAGTATTTTTTTTTTTTTACATATATATATATATATATATATATATATATATATACTGTATCTAAACAGGAAGTTGGAACACTCACCCCGGGTTTTCACTGGATGCGGTTGCGGTGCGGTTGCAGTGCGGTCCGGCGACGCAAGCAATTAGATTCCATTCATTCGAATGGTGCAGTTTACACCGCTTGCTGGTGCGTTGCGTGTCGACTGCGGAAGGCCTGCGGCGTGCCGCAAGCCTTCCGCAAGGATAGCCTATTTTCTATTTTTGCCGGACGCCGCAGCGGTAGGCCTCCGGCAAATGGCAAGCTAGCACAAAACACATCGAGCGGGACAGGAAGACCGAGGCAGTTTCAAAATAAATTTCCGGTTACCTTTCAGAATAAAATACTCGCCAGCTCCTATTTCGCAAGTTTTTCAGCAAAACGTGACGTGGGCGTCGCCGGGCCATGTGCTCATTCACGGTTTAGACACCAGCGAACATGGACGAGGAGAGGTTTATATTGGAGGTGGAAAACCACAAAATAATATATGACACGGCACATCCTTTTTATAAGGACTGTAATGTATTGTGAGTTTGATGTTCGCGATTGCTTGTTGTGCCCGTCTCGCTTGCCGTACTGAGCGGCAGCCGGACCCGGAAGACAGAAATAAAGAGTGGACCCGCACTGACCCGACTCTCGTTATTAATATACTTTACAAGGACAACCAAAAAAAGGATGCTGCATGGAATCTCATATCTTTCTGCTTCTCTGTTGAGCAGACTTTCTGTATGTTTGTCGTTGTGAAATGCCACATGATCGCGCGCGCGCGGTCCCGCGAGACACGTTGGGAAGTGGGCGGCGACGGAGCTGCCGGACCGCAGCTGTGCGGAGCCGGTGTGGATTGACAAAAAAATTGACCCGTCCGGAGCACGCAGTCAAGACGCACCGCACCGCAACCGCACCGCAACCGCATCCAGTGAAAACCCGGGGTTAGTGTCACGGGACACTTCATTAGGTACACCTGAGAAATCTAAAAATCTATTTTTATCCTTATTTATCTAATTTTAATGTAATACTTTTCAATATGCAGGTATAAATCATTTTCTGGCCTGTAAATCTTATTTTTTTCAAAATAAAAAAAAAATCTATAATAATACAATCATCAATCCATTAATGTCATCAATAATACAAAGTATGGCCTACATTATTATACACAAACATTTTGCATCAGTTTCAGACACAATTTTGCTTTTTTTTAAATTGTAAAATGTCCTAGTAAAATACAGCAAAGTGCTACATCCAAGTGTCAGATGTCACTAAATCTGTCCTGACAGGGTGATTATTATTTTAGGGATGACAGAAGGGGGCTAGACGAGAGCTTCACCAACATTCCCAGTGTGCGTAAAAACATGGTGACCGGATGGCTTATCTTCCTGCTGCGAGGTTGTCATCCTCTTCCAGCGCTGAAGGTCACAAAAGAGCAATATTTATCGTTTCTATTAACTCCTTGCATGCGTCATTTCCAAGTAGGGAAAGTGAGAGAGAGAGAGAGAGAGGGTGATGCTGTACCTCCTTGATGCATCCCGGCGTGGTGTACAACATGTAGACGACGTAGCCCGGGATGAGCACCATGGAGGACAAGGCCATGAACCAGCCAATAATTTGGCCCCACATGGGATACACGTACTTGCCCAGAGTCAAGGGCGTCATCTCCACAACACTGAAGGTAAAAACACCCTGAAATAAAAGATATTTGAATTTCACGGGGATGATGTGAAGTACTTGGTTTGTTTTTTGCTTTTGTCGGGATTATAGTTTTGAGTGGGTTTTGTAAGTTTCTGTTATGATCTGTTCTGCTTTCCTTGTGTGTCTCCCATTGTCTCATCAAGCCCACCTGTTTGCCTGACTTCCTTGTGTGTCAACCAATCAGCACCCTCTGCCACTTGTCTTCCCCAGCTGTGTCTCGTTGTATCAATTAGTGTGTATTTAGTCTCTTGTCTCCCCTCTGTCTGTGTCGATTCATTGTTATTATTTCTTCCTGAGATGACGCCCGATTTTTGCCCCATAGTTCCTCCCAATTTTGCTTTGTTTGCCTTCCCTGAGTTTGTTTGTAGTTTCTGGCCAGTACCTCGTTTACTTCCTTGTTTCTGTTCTACTAAATCCCGTTTTAGCTTCACCTCTGCCTCCTTGCACTGCTTCCCTGCATTTGGGTCCACCGCCACATCTCAATCTTGACACATATGATGGAGACAGATTTATTCTTAATTTAAAATTTACTGGTCATACACGGGAGAGAAAGGGTCAACACTTCCTGATCCTCTATCAGCTGACTAACACTAACTAATTAGAAGCTAGCATTCTTGAGGTAAATTGACCATAACTGTTGTTGTTGTTGTTCCTTTACCACAACAGGTAAAACATAGTCCTACTGATTGACACCAGTTTGATTGAGTGACGACATGACAGTGACATATTGATGTCACTGAAATCATTTCCAGTCGGCCTACCAGGCAGATTAGCGGTGTGAAAAACTTCCAACAGAGCTTCCACCAAACGCAGGGTCGGTAGCCGATCATGTCCTCGATGTCGATGTAGAACCTCTCGGCTCCTGCGCCGTCAAATCCGCGTCAGGCAAAAAGAGTCGTCGTCGTAAACCGGCACGGACGCTTCCTACCGTAAAGCCAGGCGATGGAGACGGTCTCGAAGAAGACGAGGAAGAGGAGGCACATTCCGCTGGCCGAGTAATAGTCAAACAGCTTGAACACGTACAGGCCACCCTGGAAGACACGGCGGAAGATCGCGATAACACGTGCCGGGATTTATTTGTCATGTGGTGTACCTGCGTGATGTTGGAGAACCCGATGATGAAGGACACGAAGCAGACGACCAGGATGAACACCTTCTTCCTTTTCCTCAGCAATAAGGGATACTCGTCCATCAGTGCGGTGATGAAACCTTCCACCGTACAGAACTAATCGTACGCGACGACAAAACTCGTTAGTGTCGTTTAGTTAGCATCGCATGCTGTGTTGTGTGTACCTGGCTGTCCAAGCCCAGCATCATTAGCATGGAGAAGAAGAGGATGGCCCACAGAGACGACATGGGCAGCTGCGTGACCGCCTGAGGGTATGCCAAAAACGCCAAGCCAGGACCTAGAGTTTGAAAAACATTCCATTATCGCCACTCTGTACTGTACGAGTCCAACACGCCAATCGAATACCCGAAGCGGCTAACTCCTGAACAGGCTTCTTGGTGATGTGCGACATGAAGCCGACAATGGAGAAGATGACGAAGCCGGCGAACATGCTGGTGCAGGAGTTGATGCAGCACACGATGATGGAGTCCCTGAAACGAACGACAGCCCAATCGTCAGCGTGAAGCGAAATGGCCGATTAGCTTGCGTACTTACTTGTAGACGTCGTTATTGTAGCTGTTGTAGCTGCCCAGCGCGATAAGCGAGCCCAGGCCAAGACCGTAGGAGAAGAAAATTTGAGTGGCTGCGTCCAGCCACACCTATTAAAAATATCATCCGTAAAAACAACCTAACGTCACAATTTTTGGAGTTTTTATTTATTTTTTAACTACCGTAATTTCCGGACTATAGAGTGCACCTGATTATAAGCCGCACCCAGTACATTTCTAAAGGAAAAAGCATTTTGTACACACATAAGCCGCACCTGACTATAAGCCGCATGTGCCCACGTTGAAACATGAGATATTTACAAAGAAAGATGGTACACAGAAAGAGTTTTCATCGGTTTAATAATATAACTTAGCCCGTGACGTGGCAGTAACACAGCAGCAATACGGTAGTAACTAACAGGGCTGGTTAAAAATAACATACCTTTTCTGCTCTAGCGCCCCTAGTGGCATCATTGTATAAACTGCAGGGTTGAAAGCGCGTGACAAAAGTCGCATCTTATAGTACGGAAATTACGGTATTAAAAAAACAAAACAAAAACAGGACTCATCGCAGTCCACACAAAACATGAAGCTCTTTTTTTTTTTAAATCATCAGGAAAAAAAACAACAAAGAAATATGTACGTTAACATATATTACCAAATTTTGGGAATGTTTTATTTTCTTCTGAAAACCCCCCGAATAATCCAACGAAAAGTCTTTATACTTTTGGTTTGTAGACACAAAAACCAAATAAATATGCCTTTAACCCCCCCCAAAACAACCACAAATATTTCCTTAGGGCAGTGACAACACTTGAAATGGAATTGTTGCGTGTTAACGAGTATTTCGGACATTTCACCTCTGAGCGGATGAGCTTATTGAAGTCCGGCGTGATGTAGAAGCGGATGCCGTCGATGGCTCCCGGGAGGGTGACCCCACGGAAGAACAGGATGAAGAGCATAAAGTAGGGATAGGTCGCTGAGAAATACACCACCTAAATTGAGGGGAAAAACGGGAAATTTGCGGATCTATTTGCCGGATCTGAAATTTCCCGTCTCGTCCCGTGCAATATTTTATCCATGGTTGACATTTATCAAAGTGAATCCTTCAATGAGCAAAGATAAAAATTCTCAGATCACTTAGCTTCGTTTGCCCCTGTCAGTTAATTTGAACGATCACCCCCCCATAAAAAAAAAAGTCCGACCTTTCCCGTCCACTCCACTCCCTTCCAGATTGAGAAATAGACGAGAACCCAAGCGAGCGCCAGGGTGCCCACCAGGGGCCAACGGAGCTCCCCGGGCTCCTCCAGACCGCTGGACAGCTGGTGCATGTTACGCCTGCCAAGACACACAAGTGACGTTTGAGTTCCCCGTCCTGTCAGTCCCGGACACCGACATCCACAGACTTATCTGAATGCGCAAAAGCACTTAGGCCGAATCTCTCTGAAAGGAAAAGAGCAACAAATGCCGGCCTGTGATGAACTCACTCCCAGAACTCTGTGACAGCACTGGTGAGGTTGGTCGTGTCCTTCAGGCTGTAGTTACAGAAACACTTCTCGGTGTTCCAAGCGTTGTCGCAGGTTTGCCAGGGCAGCTCCTGCACACAACGAAACAGAAGAAGCTCCGAATCCGGACGACGCAAACCTTTGGCGGAAGTCTTGCTTCGAACATACCGAACTAAAGGAGTTGAACAAGTAGTAGAGGGCCCATGCAATGATGATGATGTAGTAGATGTTGAGCCAGAAGGACAACACCACCGCGGCCAGACCGACACCTGTAGACACAACAGAAGCAATCGGTTTGTTTGACATCTGCTAAGTGCTACCTTGACCTTTTTCACAATCTAAAGTCTTTACCCTTCATCATCGGCATGAGCCTCCACACTCCCAGACCTCCCACTGAGGTGAACTGGCCAAGAGAGGTCTCCAGTAAGAAGAGCGGTATCCCGGCAAACACCAGGGTCAGAAAGTATGGGATCAGGAATGCACCTTGATTGGAATGACATGAATCAGTTGTGTCATATCCGGGTCTCGGCGAACAAGAACCTACCTCCACCATTCTTGCCGCACAAATACGGGAACCTCCAGACATTCCCCAAGCCGATGGCGTAGCCCACGCACGACAGCAGGAAGTCGAACTTGCCCTTCCAGCTGCCTCGGTCGGGGGGCTCCTCTTTTTGTTTCTCTTGATCCACGGGGGGTGCCGCATGCTCCATTTCCTCAAAGGGAACCGCTTGCTTGACTTCACTCGGGGAGTTCAAGTCCACTGTACTCTGTCCGGTCTTGCCCATGGTGGGAGCGCCACTGAGAGAGTGGAACCTTTGGTGCTCTCAAGACTAGTCCTGATCGGGGAGATCTTCTCACGCTGGTTTTGCTTCTTTGATGGACAGATGCAAAATGCAGAAAAGCTATGAACAAATAATGACTGAACTTTAGCATTTCTACCTGGGGGAGGTAATGTTTCCATGACTGTGGGTTTATTCTTAATTCTGCATGTTGGTGCATTGAAACAATCTGCCTGGATACACAAAAAAATGGCAGACATGGTATCGTCTCCTCTAGTCATTGTAAAGTTTTTTGTTTTTTTTGTTTTTTGTCATTATCCCTATTTCATCAAATAATGCATTCATCTCGACATTAACTCATTCGCTCCCAGAAACGTATAAATACCTTCCATTTTAAATGTTTTAAGTGTCCCAAAGACGTATTCACATGTCTTTTTTTTGTGTTTTGTTTTTTTTGTTTTGTTTTTTAATGCTAGAGCATACAGACGGCTTTTTTGCAGCCTCTCAACTGCAAAGAATGGCTGAAGAAATGGTAGTTATAATAAAAGCGGCCAGCAGGTGGCAGCAGAGTATAAGAGCTTAACCAGGGCCATGTTGAAAAAAGCTCAAATACAATTTTAATGAGATTTTTGAATCGTGATGAAGCGTAACTATAGTCTAATGCTAATTGCTGCAAAACAGAAACAGAGAATTTTTTTTTTAAATGTAAGAACACACTAATCTTTCTTTTGGTAGGTTGCGTGTTTTTATAGCAATAGAACACAATATTCTGTTGGCCTTGCAAAATCAGTCAAAATCCAGTAAAACAGCTTCTGTGAAAATGATTGGGAGTGAATGAGTTAAATACAGAATACTTAAAGTGGAAGTCAATCTTAAACATTTCTTAACAATATTATGTTATATGTGACTTCACTAGTCTGAACATGACATTCTGATTAATATTACATTTGTGGAATATGAGATCCATCTGTTTTTCTCCATCTCAGGGGTGGCCATTTTGCCACTTGCTGTCGACTGCCGATGACATCACAGTTGCTCGGGCAATGACTTAATCGCAGCTCACCCATTTTCTGAAGCTGAGCGGTGATTGGTTGTTACCTTAGCCCCTGAGCAACTGTGATGTCATCTTTAGTTGACAGCAAGTGGCAAAATGGCCGCCCCAGGATGGATAAAAACGGCTGGATTTTGTTATTTTTATGTTTAATTCTGTGGTTTACAGGTGATCACTTGTTAATGCCTGCTAACTTGCATAGGGAACAATTATATGATCTCAATTATTCTGACCTATTCTGATCAATAGCAGTTGGAAAAAAAAATGCTAAATGTAGCACAAAACATGGTGACATCATGTGATCAGGAACTTGGCACAGTGAGAGGAAAGCATTTGCTGGCGATTGATTGATTGGCCTAGAAAATGTTCACATGGCCACTTTTGCAGCGATTGTGCAATCATATGGATGCAATATTTATAACTTGGTGCTGATTGATGCTCATGAAAAGACATTGTGCAGTGATGCAGATGATCCACACTTGAAATTTAGATGACTTTCTAATGGGGGAAAAAAAAAAGTAGCTGGACTGAAAAGTAAAATCAATTTGTATCAAAGGATCCTGCGTTCTTTTGTAAAGTGATTTTCTTCTCACAGTAAAAAAATGAATCACATTTTGATTTCACGTCATAAAAAAATGATTACCGCTCTCCATTAACATCAAGCTCTTTTTCTCAGCCGTGCAACATGACAAGGGAAGAGCAGCCTACCTGCAAGATGCCCGCCTCATCAACTTCTTCACCACAACTTGATCCAAAGGTAAAAGCGTCAATTTGGGCCTCCTCGGGCCCGTGGGCGGCTGTGCGCTTCCTGAGAAGACCTCGCCGACGTTCCCCGCTCACTCTTTCTGCCCACGCGCTCACTGGTGCTTGTCCTTGTTAGCCGCAGCTATCGAGTGGCTGCTAATAAAGTTCGACCTGTGTGCCTGCTTTGATTACAGCTCAGTGCCCGGACCTCCTGAGGCCATATGGGATATGCCGATCACACGCACAGTGGTGACACATTTTGTGTGTGTATGTGCCAGCATGGTTGCTATGGTGTTCTCCCAAAAGAAAATGCCTTCATCTCGGTAAGAGTTTGGGAAATGAAATGATGAATCGGACCACAATGTCAGCACATACTGTATCCAGCTAAAAGTTTTGGGACGCGCCTCCTAATTTAAAAGTTGGTCCACACATCCGTTCACTAATCCAGTCGATATTAAGATTGTCTGCTTTGAATGACTGCGATTGGCTGGCAACCAGTTTAGGGTGTCCCCCGCCTCTTGCCCAGAGCCAGCTGGAATAGGCTCCAGCACCTCCCGCGACCCTTGTGAGGAATAAGCGGTCAAGAAAATAGATGGATGGATGCTTTAAAGGACAAGTCCAGATCAAAAATGTTCCAACCCCCCAAAAATTGTCATGTTTTCTTACACAGAAATTAGCACAAGAATATTTTAATTCATAAAAAACATAGAGTAAAAACATAAATTAGAATGTAAAATTTACAATTTTGCCTCCTTTTTGCTTCAAGTCAATGTACGTTCATTGTACAGGTAGATGGATATGCATAAAGTGACGGTTATAACTGCGCAGAAAGTCGTAGTAATAGTCGTTTTTTGCAGAGGATAAAGAATATATGCCTATGAGAATGGCTTTCTTTCAGAGTGGATTATCTATCAACTTTTGCTTTGAATAACTGATTAATTAAATGGATTTGCATAAAACCGAGGTGCCAAAATTTTGCGTCAACCTATTTTTGTAGTCGAGATATACGACTTGGCCCTACCTGTGAGTGATTAGTGTACGTGTGTTTCTCCACAGTTTATGTCTGTGAAAGACAAGACAAGTCGGGTCACTTGTAACTCAAGGCGCCACTGTTTTTGTATTAATGGCCGTCGTTTATCCTCCATGCCAGAAAAGAAGCCAGGAAGTCTGACAGCGAGAAACAGACGGTGCCAAATGTTCGCTGTCTGAACGTTGCCACTTGACAATTGGGTGACTGTGGAAAATAAAAGTTTGTAATTGCTGACATCACAAGACGGCAGTCGTCACTTTGACTTTAACTTTCATTAATGTTCTCTTCAGCGGCGTCTCCACAACGTAATCAGCCCCCATTATCTTTGCCAGCGACGCTCGGGGGACTCAAAATGAAGCCGCATCGATCGGCAGCCGAGTAAACACACTGATGGAAACCAGCTCTGACAGCCGCAATCCGGGCGGCCATCTTGGCGCGAGATGACGGCGATATACGGGAGGCCTCATTAAAGTGTCTTCAATGGGATTTCATCTCGTCATTTGAAAAGCTCAGCCACACATCCGTGCGCCCGTGCATTGTGTGAGGACTCATTCATCTTCTCTTATGTAAATTGCAGAGGAAATATGCTTTATGTTTGTGTAAATTGAGGGGAAATTATGTTGGAATGAGTACAGAACATTTGCAAGGAAATAAATTGGAAACATTTGCACATTGTGTTGCTGCTGGCTCAGTAAGCTCGATCCCAAATATTCTATTTCTACCCAAATAATATTTTATTTCTATTAAATAATTAATAATTAAAAAAATTGTTGTGCACAGGGAGTTGTTTGTTTTCGAAAATATATTTTTTTTAAATGTTTATTAAAAAAGAACAAAACTCCAATATATTTTATAATTATTATTATTAATCTATTTTAAATTCAGAAATTCATTCTAAATATTTCTGAAAGGGTAATAATGAGTTAAGCATATATATATATATATATATATATATATATATATATATATATATATATATATATATATATATTATTTTTTAAGTATATTACTAATTATAAAATCTAAAAACAAATTAGTGAATATTATTTGTCAAGAAATTCATTCCGAAATATTTCTGAAAGGTTAATAATGAGTTTTTATATATATATATGAAAGTATATTATTAAATATAAAATCTAAAAACAAATTAGTGAATATTTTTGTCAAGTTTAAGTTACAATTACATTAGAATGAAAAAAAAAATATATATATATATATATATATATATATATATATATATATATATATATATATTGATCAAAGAGTAATAATGTACTGTAGTACAAGAATAAAATAAAATTTTAAAATTGTATATAAATATTTTTTTTTTTTTAAAGTAAATGGCATTCAAAAGAATTTTAATTTACTGTTTAACTACATTAAAAATGGTACTTGCACATTCAAAAATATTTACAAAAGAAACAAAAAAAACAATGACTCTGGATTGAGATTAGATTATAGAAGCTACATTCAAGTTATTCATTTTTTTTTTTTTAAAACAAAAACAAAACATGAAAATTATATTTCTCAGCCTGTGAGAATAAGTGCTATTTAGTTAACAATATGAAATGTTTATTATCTCCTAGGAACAGAAGTCATCACATATACAGGAAGTGGAATATTGAGCCAGTTCTAATCAGTAAGTAACCCTTTCACAATTTCCTGTTTTCATCCGTCTCTCCAATCTGCACGCTGATGCAAATTTCTAATTAAGAAGCCCGAATGCTGCAGAGGTGCCGTTGCCACGGAAACCCAATCAAAGCAAATCGACCCCGTGAGCAAACAATAAGACGCCGTGAGCAGCGACACGATGACGACGTTATTTATTGCAATCGTCAAAAAGTTGAGCAAATTGAGCAGACTGTAACGTGACTGTACGTTTCTGTGTCATGCAAGCCAGCGTTTGGACACAATGAGGGTTAATTGTCCTCCATCAACCGCGGGGCGACCAAACAAAACGGAATCACGGGTTAATCGAATGCCGTTTCACATCACGCACACATGAGCGACCTCGGCATTACACACACGCACACACACACACACACACACACACGCGCACTCAATACAAAAGAATGTGGTGCGCGGTGGATTTGTTATGTTCCAAATGTTATATACAGATTATGAACACTTGTAAATTGTTTCAGCACTTCTTAAATGTACAAGTATGTTAGAAGCATTACATGTTTATAATACAAAGTAAATATACAATAGAATGGTGTGCATGCAGTATAGTGAAATCCCATTTAAAAGTTCATTTTTTAGACAAACTGTAAAAAAAAAAAAAAAGATCCAAATACATTCATGACTCATGGAGTCATTTTTGAAGGTCATGGAGACTGTTTTCCTTTGAGAAGGTTTTCTTGGGGACCCATCCTCTATTATTCACAGCAAAACTCCGACCATATAGAAAAGTCATGATTAGACCAGGGGTGTCCAAACTTTTTCATTTGAGGGCCACATACAGAAAATCAGAAGGACGTAAGGGCCACATAATGTTATGAAGAGAAATTGTGTTTTGTCCTCAAAAAATGTACAAATAATTTATTTGTGCTTTTGCATATTTAGAAAAATGCTACACTATATAGACAAATTTATTTGTAATATGGCATTACTGTTAGTTTTTGTTTTTTAAAAAGCATTTTCGTTTTTATTTTATTTCGGTAACAATATTGTTTTTGAATTTTTGTTTTTTCATTAGTTTTAGTTAACTAAAATAATCTTTAATGACACCAGTTTTTTGATACCCTCCCATCTTACTTTGAACACCTCCAAACATTTTTGTTTGGTTTATTTTATTTGAACTGAGTCAAATGCCATTTTGAGCATATGTCGCGGGCCACTGAAAAATGGACGGCGGGCCGCAAATGGCCCCCGGGCCGTAGTTTGGACACCACTGGATTAGACGCAATCTTGGTACCAAGGAACTATGTAGAAATGAACTGAAGAGCTTCATCTAAACAAAAGTAGGGCTTTGCCTCTGTGGACTACAACATTGCAGAAAACAGGGGAACGCTTCATACATTTTCTCAAAGTCCAAAAAGTGAAATGTTGAGATCAGTACCAAGTTTCAAAGGCAGATCTTTCATATTTATGTAATTTGGGCTATGCTAATGGTGTTAAAAAACAAACAAAAAACAAATAGGTCCCTGAATACCTGTTTCAACTGTAAACACAGCAGACGATGTCATGAGTCCTTTAAACGGCGCTGACTTCCCCCGTCGCCATCTTGTGGTCTCCTCCCCTCAGCGCCCTCGCTCGGGCAGCCCCGCGCACGACGAGGCCGCACAAGCTCAGCCGGGCATTGTGAGGCCGAGCCTGGCGCAGCTCGCTGGACGGCGTCGTGATGTTGTCGGGAGTCTGATTGGCCCATTTGAGATGACGTCGGAAGAAAAGACCAGAAAATGTGTTTTCTTATTTTGGTTCTGGAAGTATGGAGCTTCACACCAGTTAAATAGTCAATGGACTGCTTTTTATATAGTGCTTTAACTAAACCATATGTTGCACAAAAGTGCTTTACAATTTCAGCCTCACATTCACCCATTCATACACCGGTGATCGGCTGTTGCCATGCAAGGCGCTTCCAGGTCCACTGGGAGCAAATCGGGGTTCAGTGTCTTGCTCAAGGACACTTCGATATGGTCACCAGGGATGAGGATCAAACCCACAACCTCACGGATGGGAGACAACCACTCTACCACTGAGCCATGCCACCCCAGTTAACTCTTTGACCACCCAAAACGTTTAATAACGATTAGTAAAATCACGATTGTATGCCGCCATTTAAAAAAAAAATTTTTTAATCAATGGCCAGTTCACTGTCTAAATGCAGCACGCGTTGCCTGGTCAATGAGTTGTGGAATCAAAAACACGATATCTATGGCCAACAGATGGCAGCATTATATCTTTTCTCAATGGGCTGCCGGTGTATGAAATTACAATGAAACATGATGAAATCTGTTGAAATGTTTTCAAGGATGACGTAAATGATCAAAGCTTTTGTCATATTAAAGTTTTGATAACATGTGGCAGTAAAAGAGTTAAGGGCACTGGTAGTTGACTAGCCTAGTCATAAAAACGGATTCAAAAAGTGCTCGATTTAAAATATATTTCTTTATTAATTAGTCTTAAATCATGTGCTAAAAACAGAAATGTCGCTCAGCATTTTCAAATCTATTCACTCAACAACTCGTTTTCAAAAACGATCGTACGCATCCCACTTGTGGTACACAGTCTCCCTCTAGTGGTAGATGGGCAAAAAAAAATAAAAAATATTGCGGTTAATGTTGAAACTGCATAATTATGGGAATGCTGAAGCATTCCCATATGTTATTGTGATTTTTATTCTCCATACTTCTTTGCCGCGTAACAACTCCCACATAATACTTCCAATTTACAATGTTCAAATTTCAACTAACTTCAAAAATTCACGCCTCCTGGCTACGTCTGATTCCACGGTATTTTCTAAATTTAACGTTTAATATCAACTTTTCCCTATTCATTTTCAACGGGACAGACATTGAACTCTTTCTAAGTATCACTTTCCAGTTTCCACGCCCACTTGCGTACATATAACTCACCATCATTACCAGGTGTCTGATACTGCTTGGTGGCACAGTTAGTAAAGTGCATTGACCAGTAATCAAGAGGTCATAATTTATCTCAATTTACTTCATAAGCATTCCACATGCATTCAAATCTTAGCATTCAGCTATTAGCATTCAGCATTCCCACGCAATTTCTCAAGAAATTGCCCTTAAATGTCATTGCTCTGTATTTGTGCATGTGCAATGACAATAAAGAGCAATTCCAACCTATTTTTTTTAGTCCAGTACAGTAAATTTGTTTATTTGTATTGAACACATAATACAGTTAGCATTTCTTTTTTTAGGTCTGACTTGAAAATGCTGAGCGAGCACTCACCCTGCACAAGGCGACGAAGATGAACGCCGGGATGCAGATGAGTGGCATGAGGATGAGCAGCGAGCCCACGACCAAGGACCACCTGCCCAGCTGGTAGTCGTACACCATCAGCAAGTGCGTTTTGACCAGGTCGTACAGCATGGTGACCTGTCGCCGTAAACGGCAAGTCAGTCGCGACGCGACGCTGACAACAGGAAGTGAGACGGGCTTACCACGCAGAGCAGCGGCGTGACGAACAACCAGCAGTACTTGAGCGCGGGGAACGGCCGGTACCCAATCATGTCCTCGATGTTGTCCAGGAAACGATCGGCACCTGCGAGTGCAAATTTCATAACATTCGCTCTGTATTTATTATAAACGGAGTCACCTACCATACACCCAGCCGATGACGACACTCTCAAAGCAGGCGATGACGAGCAGGCTGGTCCCGCTCGGCCCGAAGCGGTCAATCAGTTGGAAGAGCATGATTCCTCCCTTTAAAAAAAAATGTTTTTAAGAAGATATTTTCGATTGTTTTATAGAAATATGAAATAGGTAAATAGATACCTGTATTTCATTAACAAAATAGTTTTTTGAATTTTAGTTTTAATTATTTCGTTAGTTTTCGTTAACTAAAATGTGTTTTTCGACACCCTCCCTTCTTACTTTGACCATCTCCAAACATTTTGTTTTTGTTAATTTAACTTAACTGCGTCAAATGCCATTTTTAGCATATGTCGCGGGCCACTGAAAAATGGACGGCGGGCCGCAAATGGCCCCCGGGCCGCAGTTTGGACACCCCTGAGATAGACACCCAAGTACACTGTGTTCCAACTATGCCTTGCATTTGCATTTTTAGGGCTGGAACACCCCTGTAACTAGGGGCGTGGAAAATCAAATAAATAGAGAGGGTGAGGAGAGGAATCTTCAGAGAGTGCAGGAGTGAATTGTATCAGTCAGTTCCTCTCCTCTCTCCTTGCAAGCCCTGAACTGAGTGTCTTCTCTCCTTTTTATATCGTATTTAATAGATGTCAAACCCAGACAACTGTAAATAAATGTATTTATGTATATCTACCATTTATAAGAGTTCGCTTTTCATTCTTTTCCCACCAATTGGCTGCCCCTACGTTCCCCATTTTCCATGGTACCTCCGTGACGAGGGGCAGGCCCAGCAGGAAGCAGACCAGCGCGATCACCAGAACCAGAATCTCCCGAGCGCAGGGCCTCCTCAGATGCCTCGGGAACAGGTCGCTGATGGCCGTCGCTAAGCTCTCCACGCACACAAACTGCAAAGGAAAACAGCTGAGCTTTTTGGTTCGTTTTCAAAAGGAGGTTGAGTGTGTGTGATGCATTGACGTGCCTGTGTGTCCAGACCCAGGAGGAGCATCATGAGGAAGAACAAAACGGTCCAAAAATTGGCGCCGGGTAGCATTGAGAGCGCTTTGGGGTAGGCGATAAAGGCCAAACCTGGACCTGGAGGATGCACGAGGTAAGACATGAAATTCCAGTGGCAGGGATGAACAATATTACAATATTTTATTACTGTACTTAGGTCATATTTATTTTTCGGATGGGACATTAAATTGTCGGCAGTACATTTGATCTTTTTTTTTTTTTTTTTTTTTTTTTTACTTAATTAAAAGATTCTAGGAGTGTGAGTCAATTAAAAAATGTAATCATAATTAATCGCATGACTTCAATAGTTAACTCATGATTAATTGCAAGTTTTATATCTGTTCTAAATGTACAATAAAATGTACAATAAAATATTTATTTTCTTAATTTTCATACATATTTTCAAAGTGGACAAAAGTGTTATGGCTGCATCTTTTATTTTTCATAATAATTCATCAAATTGACTCATGATTAATCACAAATTTTATATCTGTTCTAAATGTACAATAAAATATTTTTTCTAAGTTGTCATACTCTTAACATAAAAGGTAACATAAAAGTGGAAAAAATGTAAAATAGAAATATGGCTGCATCTTTTAGTTATTTAAACAGTAATTTCATAATTCATAAAATTTTGTTAAAATTAAAAGATGTCTTGTACTGTAAAAAAAAAAGTGTGATATTGATTTTTGTTGAGGTCATTTTTCTGCCACTAGATGGCATAATTGCATTTGTAAGACATTGGTGACAGTTCAGTGCATTTTCCTTTCAAATTAAGAGCTATCAAATTTTTAACATGAAGTAAATTGTGAAACTCTGCACATTTTTAAAATTGTAAAATACTACTTGACCCCAGTCTCCACAAATATATGCATTATTATTAAAAAAAAATTATTGCAAAATTTTGACGTTGACGTGTCTGCTGTGTTGCAACTGGAATTCCCCCAGTACAGACTGTCATCAATCGCGCCTTAAAAAAATTTGTGACGTTAAAAGAACTTTAAATTGACTCAAAATTAACACACTAATTTTGACATCCCTACAAGATCCGATAATTGTACCGATTGTGTTGCATTATTACACATCAAAATGTAGATGGGGGGTTGGGGGTCACCATCCTCACACTGGGTGTGGCTTTAAAAGGTGAGGTCTGGCTTGGTGAGTGACGTGGGTGTCAACGAATGAGAGTGTCGAGTTTGCTGTTGTGAGCTCATATTAACTGGTTAACTGTTAGCGTATTAAATGCCTGGTTGTCACTTTCCAGGCAAACATTTTACCTTTTTTTTTTTTTTTATCGTCAAATTCTTCAAGTTATTCGATGAATCGTTTCAGCCCTTTGCCACCTCTGTTGAATGCAGAACATGAATGAGGACGCCGAAACGGACCCACCGCTTTGAACGACGTCCTCCACCGCCATGTCCAAGTTGAATGCCATAAAACCCAACGTGGAGAACACCACGAAGCCGGCAAAGATGCTGGTGGCGCTGTTCAGAAGGCACAACGCCATGCAGTCCCTGTTGCGGGCACGCACAGGTGAGGTCAGAAATCTCTCAACGTGAGTGCTAGCGCTGACACTGGTGGTTCATTTGTACCTGTAGCAATTGTTGTTGTACTTGTTGTAGCTGCCTAGAGAGGTCAGGACTCCTTGGCAGACTGCATAGGAGAAGAACACCTGAGTCCCCGCGTCCAGCCAAACCTAGACAGGGTGACCTTATAATAAATAATATAGTGCACCCCCCAGCCTGCGAATAGCAAAAGTCTGCACATAATTGACGTGCACTATATAAAAAAAGAGCTAACTCTCCAACCTGCAATATATTTTGACATTTTCCTTCATTTTCAAGTAAAAGTTGTCTAAAGTCTGTGTGTACTGACATGTGGACAAGCGCCTGATTCCTGGCGTCTCCAGTCGGGTGCTTCCCCCCCCCTGACAACACATGGTTGCCATTAGCGACGGGCACCAATAAAAACGGATGCAATTTACACACTGACACATGGCCTCTTCGCTAGCACAGATGAAGCCATTATGTCCTGGGTGTTTTTTCGTTTTGTTTTTTTATATCATCCTCCCCGGCGCCCGCTGTTTCACTCCGGACCAGTGCTTCTCAAATAGTGGGGCGGCCCAGGGGGGTGCAAGGCTCCATCAAGGGGGGCGCGTTCGACCTCAGGGAACATGCTTTTTTATTTTTTTATTTTGATGTTTTTTACTGTCCTTGAATAAAGTGCAATTGCACCTCCACTACATTAGGGGGCAGTGGCGCTCTCATTATTGGCAGAGTGTACACAGGGAGAAAAAAAAAATCAGCACAAATTATTTTATATATTTTTGTTTTGCAGGTTAAAGTTTTTGTTTTGTGCTCGTGAGTTCATGTTGGTGATCAGTTTGAATGCATTATTATTTATGGATTTTATGTAATGTCATTTTTCCGTATCATATGGCTTGACGTGGTCAGTCAAAAAATGTTTATAGTTTAATTAAGGATTTCATTTTATTTTTGAATTTCAGCTGTACTTTAAATCTTTTCTGTTACAGTTAATAAAGCTATTCTTTGTTGTAAGTTGGTCCATATTTCTTTCTTTTTTTATCTAAAAAAAATATATATATATATATAATATATATATTTTTTTTTATTCTCTTATACGGATACAGTGTTATGCAGAGGTGTGCTTATAACAATTTTATATACAAATGATACTATTTATAGTCGTTGTGGTGGGGGGCTGAGATGTTTTCTTCTTACTAGGGGGGGCATGACAGAAAATAATTGAGAAGCACTGCTCTGGACAAAGAAGTCACATTCATGTCATATGTGGGGAACTGGGCCAGATGTTTGCAAAAGCTGTCCGTCCCCATTTGAACATGTTACAAGTATTCATTGCAGAGGTCTGCGTAACGTCAGCTTTGACAAATGAGTGTGAATCCACAAATAGGGAGAGGAAGTCAGCACGGGCATGACCCCCACGTGGTGATAACCTCTGACTCCAAGACAGCAAGACTCCACTTGAATATCCAACAACACATGTTCCCATTGTGCTCCAAACTTGCCAACCATCCAACCCGGCGCAGCGCGGTATTCCCCCTGTGGGATTCCACATGCAACTTCGTACTACTTTCAGCCCATAAAATCTATAAAAGTCTTTGAAACCTGGAGGGGGTGTGCTGCTTAAAGGCGCTTGACAAATCCCAGCTCACTTTCAACGTTCTCTTTTTCTATTTGTTTTTCTTGTTGAGGAGGAACGCTTGCGAGCGGAAACGGGGCAGGAGGAAGAAACACATCATGTGCCGGGTGTTTTAAGGGGCCCCCATCTGGGGATTTAAGGAAGAGACGGCCTCGATGGGTGCAATATGGTTGACGCACTGAGCCATTAAAGGTAAAAAAAAAAAAAAATGACACAAAATGACACAAAATGCATATTTCTGAATGCATATGTATAAAACATAAATCAAATAAAAAGTTATCTAAATAAAATTGATGAATGGGTAGACAAATGTGCTATTCCTAATTCTAATAATTACAAATATAAAATAGTATATTTATTATTTAAAAAATATTCCATAATAATTACTAAAAACTCTTATGTGTGTTGAATGTGCAACGGGTTAAAAAAAAAAAACAGAATGAGCACATTTGTCAATGTTACAAATTGTTTATATTAGAAAAGAACATCCATATATATTCTTAATTATATTAAATTAATATTCAATTGTTTTTATGATACAAAAAGAGCAATATTCCTCCCTAAAAAATGCATATTTTTTAAAAATTCTAGTAATACAAAAAGAGAAACATTTAATTAATGATAAATAAATGAATATCATGGTTGATGCACAGAATCCCAACAGTTAAAAACATAAAAGCAACAAAATAGCACATTCGTGAAAGCTGAAAATTATATACAGCATATTTTTACACCAAAATATGAATATGTTGGTTTAATTATAGTAATTACAAAACGCATAAAAACTAAATATTTATCATACGTTTTATCTGAAATATAATTCATATCTATTTGAATTCATAATGAAGAAAATTGTTTCAAAATAATAATAATGATAATAATAGTTGAAATTGAAAGAATGAATGAATGCGGGACATGAGAAGTACACAAGGCCCTGAAGGAGCAACACAAATAGCACAATGAGACTTCTGAAAACGATTCAGCACATTTTATGCTTTTGTTGCCACGAGACTCAAATATGTCAACATCACAAAAGTACCTTGAAAGATTATTATTCTACAGTCATCTCTCATATATTAGTCAATTGAACATTTTGTGGTGTTCTTACGTCTGCGTTGCCGAGCCTGCTGAAGTCGGGCAAGAGGTAGAATTTCAGGCCCTCGCCGGCACCGGGCAGCGACACCCCTCGGATGAAGAGGATGATGAGCATCAGGTAGGGGAAGGTCGCCGTGAAGTACACCACCTGTAAAATAACGTCACATATTTCAACATTTTTCTCACTTACCTTTTAGTCATAATGATTGTCAAGAATATTTGTGGACGAGAGGGGAAAACGGCAAATTTTAAGGGGTTTAAAGTGGAAGTCAACCTTAAACATTTCTTCACAAATAATATGTTATATGTGACCTCACTAATCTAAACATGACATTCTGATTATTATTACATTTGTGGAATATGAGTTATGAAGGAAAATCCAGCAAATTTTATCCATCTCAGGGGGCGGCCATTTTGCTACTTGCTGTCGACTGAAGATGACATCACAGTTGCTCAGGGCTCAGCCTGTTTTCTGAAGCTTCGCTGTGATTAGTTGTTACCTGAGACCTGATGCTGCATTCAAGGATGGTCGGAAATCGGACTTTTCTGAGGACGCCCCCTTGAGCTCGGAAATTCCACTTGCAAAGTAAAAAAAAAAAAAAAAAAGGACCCTGACTTGACCGTCGGACTACAAGTGACGTCACTCAATATCCACCATTTTAGTTGTGACGTCACTCAATATCCACCATTTTAGTTGTTTACTTTCGCCTCGAACTCTTTCAGATCGGAACTGGAAAAAAACAACTCGGATATATCCGACTTACGACCATCCTCGAATGTATCATGACCAACTTTGATGTCATCTTCAGTCGACAGCAAGTGGCAAAATGGCCGCCCATTGGATGGATAAAAATGGCTAGATTTTGCTGCATAATTCATATTCCACTAACACAATATTCACCAAAATTTCATATTTAGGCTAGTTGGGCTGCATATAACATATTATTGTCAAAAAAAAAAATGGTTTGGCTTCCAAAAGCAGAGTGATTCATGTGGTTAATCTTCCCGTCGCCACCTACTGGACTGGAATGGAAAAGCATCGATCAAAACTTTTATTTTCTTTGTATTTTTTTTTTTGTATACTACTATGCAAACACAGCGTTACAATGTTCAAAACTGTGAGCAGCGATGTAATGACCCTAAAATGGTCGCTTCAAACCATGAATGACATATGCGTACACACCTTTCCAGTGGATTTAATCCCCTTCCAAATGCAGAAGTAGCAAATGACCCAGGCCAGCAGCAGGCACAGCGCCAGGTCCCAGTGCACCTTGCCGAGGGACATGGACTCGGACATCCTCAGCACGCGATTGCTGCGCAGGAAGAAGCAAAAAGAACCCGTCAATCAATCGATTGAACATTCCGCAATAAACAGAACGGGCTGCAGAACATGCCGACCAAACGAGCACAACATGTGCAGCACAGAATCGAGATTGTCAAAGAGCAAGCAGATGTTTTAAATACGCTTGGCACTTAGCGGCTGGATCACATCAAAATATTTCAAAGTGAGGGCAGTTGCGCAACTTTCATCCATGTTTACATTCGGACCACGTCGCTTGTGAGGAATGTGTTGCAGTGCAGCCGCTTATGTTTGTTTACCTTGCGCCGTCAAATAAATTGTGTCTCTGCATGCGTGGGTGGAAAAGCGTGTTTGTGTTTTTCTCACGTCCAGAATTCCTCCTCAGCGGACTTGACCATCAGGAAGGATTCATTCAGAGATCTGCGGAGGGACGGCAAAGCACACAATGAGCAAGTCAAGGACGGCTACGGATCAACAATTATACAAATGTGCAGAGGTGGACCAGCGCGATGGTTCCCAGCGGGGACGTCTTCTGGATTGTTCTCATGCATTCCAAGTGGATGATGATGGTGTGATGCGTACTCGGGCTTCGGGGATACAATCGTTTGAGATTTCTCATTATAGTTTTGATTTCATTTGGACTTCTTTTTTTAATTTGGTTAGTTTTAATTAGATTTTAGAGCAGGCTTGTTGGTTCTTAAGTGCTTCGTTTTTAGTTGTGTTTATTAGTTTAGGTATTAGTTTTAGTTTGTCATATTTATGGAGGGCAAGATAAAAAAAAAAACATAAAAGTGTGTTATCTGCAATTTCCAAAGGACTGTTTGACCTTCCCTCTTCCTATACAGTAAGCTAGCTAAAATAAATTACATTTAAAATAAACCCCAACAGGTTATTTATTAAATTAATTCACAAAGATTAAAAATGAAGGACATTTTTGACTTTCAGTTTGTTTTATACACATAAATGTAGTTTTAGTTAGTTATAGTTTTTTTAAGAACTCTTTTATTTTGCTAACAAAAATGTTTTTGCAATGTTTGTTTTATTTATTTTGTTAAACACAATGACCTTAGTGGGGTCGAATTAGTTTTTTCTTATTTAAACACCCTATGAATGTTTTCTATTTATTCAAAATACAACAAAAATGTCAATTTTTATCTTTTAGTTGAATTCATTTTTTTTTCCATATGGGCATAATATTGCCCAAATAAAAAGTAAAAAAATAGTCATCAAAATAATTTATCGAGTTATTATTTTTCTCCAAATCCGAGGATTAATGTTGAATAGACAAATATATCAAATAGGAATGTCCAAATTCAGATATTGCCCAACAATATCTCTTTAACTAAACCAATATTACTGTAATTCTTTATAAAATAAATCTACATTATTTAACTTAAGCCAAATTCAGACACAATGATCTTAAAGGGATACTTGACTCATTGAACAATTTTCAGCAGTGAAAAGTTCACATTTTGTCCAAAGTTAATTTGATAACTTCATTATTTTTGATGTACATTTTTTTCCTCTTGCTGTCGACTGTTGATGACATCACCTGTATGAGGAAGTAGGTCACGACCAATCATGGCTCAGTTTGCTGACCAAACCCAGACAACAGGTGAGCCATGATTGGTCCTGTTTTCTGGGGTTGGTCAGTAAACTGAGCCATGATTGGTCGTTACCTACTTCCTCAGCACATGTGATGTCATCATCAGTCAACAGCAAGTCGAAAAATTACATTTTAAAAGGTATTAATTATACATGAAAAATAATGCAGTTATCACATTAATTATAGGCAAAATGTCAACTTTTTACTGCTGAAAATGACTCAATGAGTTTGTCATGTTTCAGTTTAGTTTAGGTTGCGTTTTGTTTTATTTTGGTGAGTGTGTTGTGTTTGTCTGGTGTTCTTGTGTGTTTCCCCTGTCTTGTTATGTCTGAGTAGGCCCACCTGTGTGTCATTCCCCTTCCCAGTGTGTGCCTTCCTACCTAATTAGTGCCTTCTGCCTGCTGTGTTTCCCAGGTGTGTCTTGTTAGTGTCCTATTAGTGTTGTGGGAGCATTGTCTTTTCTTGTCTTGTCCAGTGTGCTAAGCTGTGTGGCTAGTTCCCTACGTTTGGTCACGTTTCCCTACGTTTGGTCAAGTTTTCCCCACGTTCAACTCAGGTCTCCACGTTCAACTCAAGTCTGTCCACGTCCACTCAAGTCTGTCCACGTCCAATCAAGTCTGTCCACGTCAATCCAAGTCTGTCCACGTCATGCCAAGTATGCCCACGTCTGGTCTCGTCATATCGATCAGTTTGCTCACGTTCCATCCAGTCCATTATTTAGTTCCAGTCAAAGTTATTCTCATTCCTGTCTTCTCCCGGCCATGTTTCTCCGCCTTTGGGTGTCCATCCACCACATCCTCGCTCCACACCACATGACAGAGTTAAGTATCCCTTTAAATGAAATGTACTTTCTTTATTTACACTCGTAAAACAGTTGTGGAGTTCTTACCAGCTGAAATGTGGACACGATGGCGCATAACATTGCTTTCTTTTTTTGTTAGGGTTTCTTCCAAACACAAAATACTCAAGTAAATGTAATACGTTGCATTAAAACTACTCCTAACAATCCTCGACTAACCCTAATTCTACCCTAAACCTGAACGACTACTAAAATCTTTCCTTTCTCTTGTGTTTTTGCTTATGTTGGAATTTTGTCAGCAGAAGATGAAGCAATTGGACCTGAGCGAGCAAGAAGAGGAAGGAGGATCCCCAGATGACACAATCAACTCACATGCCGGTGATGTTTTCAAAGTAGTCGTAGGTGCTGATGTTGTGGAGGAAGGACCAGTTGGCATCGGGTTGGAACAGATGCGGGTTCTCGTAGGGGCCCATGCGGCCGTGACAGTTGTCTGCCGTGCGAGAGCAAAGGTGAGGAAAGCGCGCTGGGGCGGGCGTCTTACAGGAAGATTTAGGGAGCGTTTGGTGGGAAAGCGTCGGCCCGGTTTAATAGAAGCCAGATGCTCCTCGCCGCTCACCGCTGTTCCACCAGTTCTCGCACGTGGACCACGGCAGCGTGCTCTGGAAGGAGTTGAACAGGTAGAAGAGGACCCAGGCTAGCACCACGATGTAGTAGATGTTCAGGTAGATGACGATGACCAGCGAGGCCATCCCCACGCCTAAGAAAGACAACATTCAACATCACGCACTGCTAAAACATTTTTTTATTTTTTTTATTTTTATTTTTTTTTTATTTTTTTTGCTGCTGTAGTTTGACAAATTTTTCACTCACGTGAAATTTTCCATTTTTCTTCATAACTCATATTCCACTAAGACAATATTAACCAGAATACCGTATTTAAACTAGTGGGGCTGCATAGAACATATTATTGTCAAAACATATTATTGTCAAGAAATGTACGATAATGGATTAAATGGATAAAAACGGCTGGATTTTGCTTCATAGCTCATATTCCCCAAAAAATGTAATATTAATCAGAATGTAATGTTTAGACTAGTGAGGTCACATATAAGATATTATTGTGAAGAAATGTTCAAGGTTGACCTCCACTTTAATAATTTACTTAAATGTGTTTTTTAGGTTTCTTTAATGTCCAGTATATTTTAACTTAAGCACATTTTTCTATTTGTTACAGTAGCATGAAATAATAAATACAGCAACAGTTATATTTTATTGTTGGTCATTATTGGGATAACTCAAGCGCTGAGTATTATTTTAAGGTGACACGGGGTGTAGAAAGATTGAGAAGCAATAATTTAAAATACTGTAACTATCAAAATAAACCATTCATAATACATGAGATAAGCACGGTCCGTGTCCTGAGCGGCCCACGAAATGTGGATGCGTGAAACCGAACGTTTGCGATGTAATCTGAATGGAAGTTTGTTTGTGGCGGGGAAATTCTGCCACATCATTTTGAGGATAATTTTGTTTTCCAGAAGAACAGTACGATAACATCAACGTGCTCGCATTACTCATGACCGTTTCTTGTGAACAAACACCCTTTTAGTTGTGCTGTGTGTTTGTCACAAGGTCCGCAAATGTTTACCACTACAGCTGCACGTCTTCATGCATTCAACAAATCCCAGCCTTGTTTAAAATAGTTGACTTTATTTTTTCCTCTTTCTTTTTTAAACTTACCCTGAAACATCGGGCAAATCATCCTCCAGGCGGTGATGGTGCTCTGGCTGGTGTACTGGCCCAGCACTGTCTCCAGGAAGAAGACGGGGATCCCACCGAAGGCCAGGAACAGGAAGTACGGGATGAGGAAGACACCTGCACGGCGTGGCGGGAGGAATAAAACGTAAGAGAGCAAGTTTACAAGATATTAACTCTTTGACTGCCAAAAACGTTTTGTGACGTATTCTAAAATCCTAATGAATGCCGCCAAAAACGTTAATTCACGTTTGTTTTTTGTTTTTGTTTTTTTTTCTCTCAATGGGCAGCGCAACGTCTTGTGCAGCGCTGCCTTGTCACTAAACAAAAAATATTCGTGCCAAAGTCACAAAAATTTATCTTTTCACAAAAAGCTTGTTTTTCTCTTAATATTTTCGCTTATGTCACTCAAATGACCTAATTTCAAATGGTGATTACTAAAGAATGGAATAAGGTAGAATCATACTTTTTTTTTTTTCTCATGAAAGAATGGAATCCAATCTTTCATATGGTATCCACCATATTTATGTCGTCATACCGCACAATATTCTGTTTGCTTTGAAAGATGAGTGAAAATGCTCCAAATCGGCTGGCACCGTTCGTTTTTTTGTTTTTTTTTGGATAACGTTTGGCAGTCAAAGAGTTAATTCAGTGCGTGCGTTTCTATTTGTGTGACAACAACTATTACTGCATCTTGCTTAGGAGTTTTGAGCACCTCCATTGTATTTATTTTTTTTTATTGACAGAATACAAATGAACAATTCTTTGACAAATCTTGTCAATACACCTCCATTGTATTATATGTCTGTGTAAGACATTCACACGCCATCTCACTTGGCTCCACCTCTTAAAGGCACAAGCATGTACACTAACTCTACAATGCACTTTTTATTTTATTTTTTATTTATTTTATTTTTTTACATTTTAAGCCTTTTTACATGTTAAGATGTGCCTAAAGCATATGAGGGAGTATAACTATGTGGAGGGAAAAAAACAAAACAAAACGGTTCATATGGTCTCTATAGTGCTGGGGAGGAGATTTTTTTTTCTTTTTTCTTTTAGGGCATAGGATCAAACTCCAATTGTGTTAGGCCAACATCTTGAAGACATTTTGGAGAACAATCAAGATCAGCATTCCCCAACTCCCACACACTCTCACACCCACCCACCCACATCTCACCTCCACCATTCTTGTAGCACAAATACGGGAATCGCCACACGTTTCCCAGGCCGACGATCTCTCCGGTCATGGAGAGCAAAAACTCCCACTTATTGGCCCACTTCCCCCTGGCCGGACCCCCTTGGTCGGCGTCCGCTTTGTTTGGATCCGACTGTCTAGTGGGACTGCCTCCGGTTGTTCCTTCAGTCATGATGTCTCAAGTCTGTTGCATGCACAGAATAAAGCTGCTCATAACTTTTGCACTCACAATGGACTGTCATCTCATCTCATTTACAGAGCTAATATTGGTTTTTTGAATCAGACCAATTGCTGCTGAATTAAAAAACAATTTCCGAGCCAAAAATGCAATTAAGATTGAATTAAAGCAAGCACAGCTTGTTCTAATGTCTAGAAAGGAGACATGCAACTCACCAGTGGGCTTTGCAGTGGACCCTAGCTGGAAAACTCAACAAATGAAGAAGTGGGCAGGAGTTAGGAGTGGGAAAAAGTCTTGTTCTGAAATGGGGTGTGTCCTTGGAGGATGCGCAACACATATCTTGGGGGGAGAAAGAAAGAAAGAAGTAAGAAAGTGAATGCATGGCTGTTAAGAGGATGGTGGTTGTAATGCATGAATGTGTTTATTGTGCATCATGAAGAGACAGTGGATAATTTAATGCGGCACCGAGAGAATTCTTTTGAAAAAAAAATTTATACAGGGTCAGGCAAAATGATCTGACACATTTGTAGATTTAATAAAAGACAAAGTAAAGAAACGAAGAAGTATGTATAATACCTTTTTGTTTTGTTTCTGTGTACTGCCATTATTTTTTGTTTCTTTTTCAGTTGATGCCATGAATTGGACTGGTGAGCATTGCGCTTTCATTATGGAAACGTTTATCCAAACAAATGAATCTGTAACTGCAACACAACGAGCGTTCCGTTTGCGCTTCAAACTTGGGTAGACGTGATCCCGTACCAGCTCGTAACACGATCTCGTTATGGGTTGATAAAAGCGCGATGTTCACCACCAGTCCAATTCTTCAACAGCCGGTGTCTCGCATACGTGTGCGTCAGATTCATCTTCCAAGTGTGCGGCAAGTTCAAACAGACTCAGCGAGCCAGCGCGGCCTCTGACTTATTAGTACTGTAGCTTCATTTCTTTTTTGCAGGTCAAAGAGACCAAGTGCAGCCTCTTTCTTCTTAGCAGCTTCCTTTCTGTTTTGCAGTCTAGCATGGCGTGCAGCTGCTTTAGTGGGTGACTTTTTCCCCATCATAGCCAAGGTGTTTGTTGGGAGCCCAGTCTGAATGTGACTCATAAGGATACGGTTTTCCTGAAAGTAAATTGAATATTCATCACAATGTCCAGATAGAGAGAAAAAAAAACAGGCACTAAACGGGTTTACAAGTGAAAGGGCGTTATTCCAACATGGCCAGTTGATTAAAAATTGCCTACGCGTTTCGGCCTTCGTCAGGGCAAGTTGAAATAGACTGCGATACACGCTTAGAATCAGGAAGTGCAGGTGGTACAGCTTTGAAAAGAAAAGTGAATCCAAAGTTGTAAAACGTACGCGCACGAACAGCACTTTTCCACTCGTTTGTGACCATTAGGCAGCATAATTATTCACATATCACTGTTTTTTTGTTTTTGTTTTTTTACGTAAAACAGTGATTAGAACGGAAAGTAACTTGATTATGTTTTAAACCTACATTTTATACGGTTACTCCATATGGTATGGATCTGCTGCTTAAATCAGTACGAATGTAACTCGTCAATTACCTTTGATTTACTTGATGTCAACTTATTGTCACAGCCGTAAAATTATAACATTTGTCTAGTCTTTTATATATATATATATATATATATATGACTATTCCTAATGACTATTTTAACACAAGGTTTTATAAGATAAGAAAACTTGACAGACCAAGTCATTTGGCTGTAAAACGCCATTATGTAAGAGAAGACCACTGTGGAAAAGGACATTATGAAATAAAAACTGACTTTGTAAAACAAAACAAAAATCTTATCTTATAAAACCTTGAAAAATCAATTAAATGTCATTACTTTGTTTTTTTTAAAGTATGATGTTAAAATAATTATGAAATATTTAATCAAAATAAAACATTTGTTACATATTAAAGAACAGTATGAAAAGTTTTCATCATAAAACTAACACCTCATTTTACAATTTAATGGCTATATTACATCATTGTCTTTAATCAAAAGGAGAGTTATTTCAAAGAGGCCTTTTTATTTCTTTGAATTTTGACACTTTTGGGCTTCCGTACAATACTGGTATTATACTTGAGCATTAATGAAGTGACTGAATGTGATATGAGATACATATGTGAAATGTATGTTCTTGTCTGTGGCCATAGATTCCCTATGATTGGTTAGTGATTACACAAAACTGTATTCTGTGTTTGTACTCAACTCTGTGTACTATTTATTGAAAAAGACAAATCAAAAAAGTGTAATTATCATTTTTATTCGAGTGTACACAATATATCCACCAATGTCAACAATCTCTTCATAGAATGTTATCAAGCCATCTACTGAAGAGAAAGTAAACATCAGTGGAGCCAAAATCAGCTCCTTTTCCTCCTCAAACTCCTCTTTATGTTCATACAACTTTGTGAGTTGTTTTTGCATCTTCGCCTGTTCTGCATCCCCCACGGTGACAACTGGAGGCAGTTCACATTCATGGACCAATGATGCTGCTTTTTTTTTTGCAGTCCTCAGTTGCTTTCCATGCCAGTCCTTTCTATGTAAAAACAAAACAAAATAATTAGTTGACAATAACATGCCATAGCTTTTCCTTTGTGTATCTAAGATTAAGGGCAACCATTATGACCAAGACAAAGCACCTACTTGATGTTGATCTTTTTCTTTTCTTTTCTTCTTCTTCTTCATGTTGGTCCTCGTCCTTAAACAACAAACAACAACAAAAACACTATTCTAATAGCAATTTTTAAGTCAGGAGAATCAAAGTTAAAACAACCTATTACTGTAAAGCTGCCATGGTGAAATATGTTTTTTTCTACATAAGGAGGGAATTCCCCGTTAAAATAAACGTAAAAAAAGGAAATACTAATTACATTAAAAACCAACCTGTGAAGAATTGTCAAACTGGCGCTTTTTCAATTGGAATACGGGTGGTACTTCACCTCGCAGTAACGATTTGGATGCTTCTGTCCAGTGTGCAAATAATTTCCCATATCTGTAATGACAAAATATATAAAGACAAATAAATAACAAACACAAAGTATTGATATTCTTGCGTCAAGCGAATTATTCAGTTGAACAGTGAATAATAACATAACACTTTCTAATTTACATGAGAATGAAGCGCATACAATTCATTCGAATGTAAATACAACAATAACAGTGTAAACGTTGATTTTCACAGATAACTAATAATCGTCACTTACTGTTGTTTCAAGACGTCGGACTCCGAGTATGACGAAAAAAACGTTAGCTTCTAACTTCAAACTTCTGACGTGATGTGAGGCGTTCCAGGGGAAAAGAAGAAAGAAAAAGAAAAAAAAACTCTCCCTTTCCCGTCGAGCCGAGAAAACCTCGCCTTTCAGAGAAGCCGGTCTTCATCAGGTGAACCGTGCAAGTTATGCTGTATTCGAGGATAGTCGGAAGTCGGATACATCAGAGTTGGTTTTTCCCAATTCCGACCTGAAAGCGTTCGAGGCGAACGTAAACAATCAAAATGGCGGATAGTGATCAATTGTTTTGTATGTTGGTCCTCAAAACCCATTTTGACCTCTAGAAAACTTACCTTTTTGCAATTTTGCTTCATTTATAGTTTTAATCTTATTTCATAAGCATTCCATCATGCTTGGAGATATCGGCAGTACTGTCACGTACGTTGCGTTACGTTATGTCGAATATTTATGAACTTTAATGAAGAAAGCTATATAGTTTTTGTGTAAATTGTGTTTTGCCATTCAGAGTGACGTCACATTGTAGTCCGCCGGTGAAGTCGGGGTCCTTGTGTTTTTCCGACTTCGCGAGTGGAATTTCCGAGTTCAAGGGGGCGTTCCCTTACACACTTCCTGGTTTGAACTCGGAAAAGTCCGACTTCCTCGAATGCAGCATGAAAATCAGGGCTCAAACGAACAGAATCGACGAGACGTGATTGGCGTGTGGCAGTGTGACGTGTTTAGCTGTGATCCCAACCAGGAAGTGAAAGTGCATGTCAAAACGGAAGATTTGGGTTGTTAATTCCGTCTTTTTATGGCAGCGGGCGACTGCAGTTCTGAGTCCGCGAGTCACCGCGGCGAGCAGCGTCATGTTCGGGCTCAGCTTGCAGGATGAGTCGCCCGGATAGACACCAGCGTGACTGAATCAACATCACGTCCAGAGCCCCCGCTGCCCACTTTGCTGGTGGTAGGTCGTCCATCGTTTGACATGAGCGCGATGCTAGCCACCAGAACGGCCGAGGATGACTCCCCGGAGGTGGAGGAGATGGACACCATGGAGCACAACTGGTCCTGGTTCTACCTGGCCGAGTGCGGGGTGTGGCACATGTTTGAGGTACTGTACTGTACTAGACATCACACGTGAGATTGCTTGCGTATTTATTCATTTACTTATTTTATTGTTTTTATTTATTTATTATTCTCCGCAAACAATTGCATTTTTGAGACTCTAAACGTGAACGAAAACTCACCAAACTTTCCACACAGATCGGGCCTGGCGAAAAATGTGATATTTCAAAGTCTCCATACATGATAACAGAAAAATTGATCCGTAGCGCCCCCTACATAGGTTTAACGGATCCCTGTCCCGCTACGATTGACCTAAGGCTACGAAAATTGTGTGGCACCTGTAACACATCCAAATGAACAAAATTGTTTTTGATAGGTGTCCCCTAAAATAGACAGAAAGTGAGGTATGAGTATTTAAATGTCCAATTTTAGCCCATTTTTGCACATTTACAGGCGTCATACTTTTACCCGCTTCTCCTACACGGTTGAATAACCCGATTGACTTCAAACTTGGGCTGTACCATCTCAACACCTGGGATGACATCATGGTAAAAAAAAAAAAAAAATCTAAAGTTGTTGACATACTATATGATGGGGGCGAGGCATCATCATAGAGTTTCAAAACTCTTACTAAACGTAGCATTGCAGGTTGTGCGTTTAATCTAGAGCTACCAAAATTGGTACACATATGTAACAAACTACGACCTACAAAAAAGTCTTTTGGTGCCATATGCTAAACCTAACAGGAAGATCGCCAGAGGCGGGGCATCAAATTTTGCATTTCAAAATTCTTAATTTATGAACCATTCGTGGAATCGAACATCCCTACTGAATTTACTTGGTTTTGGATTGATACCTAATCTTGCTGTATCCAATGTTACGGAATTAAAAAGGTCTAGTGTCAATATACGGATGAGTAGTTGCCGCTATATTGATGTTTGAGAAAAATTTTGATATTTTGGTTGAAAATTCCCATCGTGGGATCGTCCAAAACGGAATGTGAGACTAACGCGTGCCGTCTCACGGCAGATCGACCCGAGCGCCGCCTGCTCGGTGACCAGCTCCCAGATTGAGCAGTGCTACAACCGGAACCAGCGCGGCGTCATGGAGTTCTACACGGCCAAGTACACGTACCGGCTGGACTTCTCGGGTACGACAGTGTGTCAACCGCGTGTGTCACGTGAGCTCGGTTGTCGCTTCATGTTTGTCTCCGTGTTTTTGTTTTTTTTTGCCAGTCATGCGGCAGGTCAACTTGACGACGGGGAAGCAGCGGCCGATCAAGCGCTCGCTCCACTCGGCGACTGGCTTCAGGTGAGAGTCGCCTCTTGTCGACATCGTGCTCGTCGGCTGTTTGACCTTCACTTGACCTTTTAGGTTCATTTGCGACAACTTGGCCTTGCCCGTGCCGTGTCACTGGGAGCGGATTAACACTGATGAGCCCTATCAGGTACAAAAATAAAAAGTCATACATGGACTTACCAGAAAGATGATCTGAGAAATGGAACAAGTGGGACTTGTAAATCGAGTCCGTGCTTTTATTATCTGTTCTGTAGCTTGTCGCGTTGGGCCGAGACACCTACGAGTTTAAAGAAGTGGCGCGGCTGTACGATAGGACCATGGATCGACCCATCAAATCCATCCAGAGGATCCAAAACTTGGACTTGTGGGAATTCTTCTGCAGGTTGGTGGACACTTGGGGGAATTCTGCCTCAAAAGTGGCAAGTGGTGCTTATTGTTAGCGTCATCATTTCTTTGCCGGCGCCACCACATGCTCACCAGAATAATTGGCTCACATTGCTGCCATGCTTTTGTTATGTGAAAGTCAACAAACAGGCAGAAAGCAGAATGGAAAGGATGTATGTTTATTTAAAAGTCTTGACCTTCTAAGAAGGAAGCACTTAAAAAAAATAATAATAAAAAAAAAAAAGGAAAAATGTCCTTTTCAGATAAAAAGGTTTATATTTTGAATTTTGTGTTAACGTAAAAAAATAAAATAAAATAAAAAAATAAACGTTATGTATTGTCAAGAGAAAAACCTTTGAGAATGTCATAGTATATTTTACAGAATAAAGTCACTTATTTTTGAGAAAGTCATGTTCATGACATTTCCTGAAGATTATATTAAGAGTGAGTGAAATTTCCACTTTAATCTCACACAACTGCAAATTTTATGTCAAAAATAGATTTTATTCTTTTAAAAAAAATCACTTTATTCTTTGAAGTATATTTAAAATATTTGTTTAAAAATAAAATAGAATTAGCCACTTTCATTGTAATTTAGACCACTTTTTTTCTTGAAAATATACATACTGTAAAGTGACTTTACAGCCTTTGTTGAATGATGTCGCCATACAGCTTTTTTTTATATTTTTTTTATTGAAAATATGTGACGTTTTTTTGTATGTATACAACTTCATCCACATAAGAATGCCCCTTTTGATTTCCATTTCTCATGTGTTTTTTCAAACCCTTAAAGTGTGGCCCTAATCAGGGCTGGACTGGCACAAAAAAAAAAACGGCCCTGGCATTTTGATTTTGGCCCAGCCAGTCTTGCCTAACATGTAGTTCTGCCTCCGATGTTTATTGATGATGTTTCAGTTTGCTAACTATATTCGAAATGGATTAATGGACCGTCCCTTTCAAATTGTGGGCCAGTCTCTTGTGATAAAATGTAGGAAAATAATCCTGAAAAAGCACTGCATCGGCCCTAAAAGGGGTCGGCCCATCGGGCATCTGCCCTGTATGCCAGATGGCCAGTCCAGCCCTGGCCCTAATACTCCCCCTCATAACAATTAAATGTGTCTCCTTTCTAAAGGAAGAAAATGCAGCTAAGAAAAGTGAAGCGCACTCTTGACATTGAGGAACGGATGCTTTTCCACGGCACGGGGTACAACAACATCCAGGCCATATGCATGTTTAACTTTGACTGGCGGCTCACGGGAAGCAACGGCGACGTCTTTGGCAAAGGTACAAAAGCGTCCACGCTCCTCTTGATCCCTTTATGACTAAAGTGTCTTTTCCCGCTTCTCAGGAAGCTACTTCGCCCGGGACGCCAAGTACTCCAGTAAGTTCTGCTACAACACGGGCAAGCACAACAACAACCTGCAGAGGCACGGGCTGGCCCCGCCCATCTTCGCCAGCGAGCCGTCATACAAGTGCATGTTCCTGGCGAGGGTTCTGGTGGGCGAATACACGCTGGGCAACCCGCTGTACTGCCGCCCGCCCTCCAAGGACACCAGCATCACCAACTTCTTCGACAGCTGCGTGGACGACACGGCCAACCCGAAAATCTACGTCATCTTCGACAGCAACCAGGTCTACCCGGAGTACTTGATCGAGTTCTACTGAGATTGTGCGCACTCCCATTCCCAGAAGGGACGAACGAGCGCTTTCAGCGATGTCAAGGCAGTCCTGTGCCTAAGTTGAGCGTGAAGAATCTCAAGTGCCTTTGATGAGGACAATGACAACTCTGTGAGACTTTTCTTTCTACCGCGCGCACATGGGACATTGATGCAAAATAAACCCGAATTGTAAAAAAGAACAGAAAAGTGGCTGTATTGTGCATACGAACATCCTCATGGTCTGCACATGTGTAGCACTGTCATGACAAGTTACCACAATACGGAATGTCGCTTTGCTATGTGTGCATCCCAAATCATCTTGTTAAGATGTAACAGTTCTTTGTGCTTGTGTACAGTCCTGGTCATGAGGAGAGGAACAACAAGTGACAGAATTTGCCACAAGGTGGTGCAATAGTTCAAGTATGGTTTCAGAGAAACAGTCATTTGTGTTAAGAAGTCTGCAATTTGCACATCCCGTGACTAATAAACGTGGTTTGTTTTTGCATAGAATGACTCGGAGTGAAGATTAATTAATACATTTTGCTTCTAATGATCAGATAACGCTACACCAATGAGCTTCGAAACTGAAACTGGCGACGGGTCTGTTGGCAGGCGAGACTTTTACCCGTGTCTCGCTCTATCAACTGTAATTTATATGTTTGTCCAGCAGATGTCACTGTTGCATTAGAAACAGCTGAACGGGAGCGAAGCGTTTATTTTCATCTGCTTTGCTTCCTTCCTTGTGTTTCGTGAGGGCCAATAAAACAGGCAGGTGCTGCTTCTGCTGCCTCCTGTTGGGAATGCGAGCCACATGTGAGTAGAACCTTCTGAAGTAACATTTATGGCTTTTACTGGCAGCTGAGTGAGGTTCCAGGACACGACAAAGCCGCTGAAAGTCCATTTATGCAAATGCCATATTTACATGCTCAAAGTGCAACAATAACAACACGATTGCAGCAATTAGTTGGCAAACATTTTTATTCTGGACACAAGGTTCTTACAAAACACAGAAAACGTTCTCTAATTGAAACTGCACAACCATTAAAAACATTGTAATGTTTGGTTTCTGCTACAAATGCATTCGGTGATTTTTATATTTTTGTATTTTCAGTTGGCTAACAGCCTGCTACATGGTAACAATGTTGGTAACTATGAGTTCTCTGTTTAAAGAAAGGGTGCTGGAAGGGTCCATTTCAATTTTTAGGAAGTACTAAATGTATTGGGCTGGGGAAGGTTTAAAGGAATTAGAGCCACACCGAATAGAAAAAAAAAAACATGACAATACTGTAACATGGTAATCTAGGGAGAATAAAGTCATTGTTTTAGATATGTTTTTTTTTTAAAAACAAAAAAACAAAGCAGTGTAGATAAAACATTTTAATTTTCAAAATAAAAGTAACCTTTTTTTGGCGAATGAAGTCTTTTTGAGAACAATTATTATTAAATTATTAAATAATTATTTTTAACACAAGTTAAAGGGGAAAAAAATCTTTTGAGACTCGTCAATTATTTTAATATAAAATTGATATTTTTGAAAACTTTATTTTATATTTTGAAGAAAAAAATCAGAGAGAAAAAAGTTGTATTACTAGTGTCATAATTGATATTACAGGAATAAAGTGGGTCTTTTTCAAGGAAAAAAGTAGTAACATGAGTATAAAGCCATATTTTTTCCAGATAAAAAGTCATATTTTTATGAGGAAAAGGTTGTAGTAATATGAGTAATTATTTCAAATAATGTAACAAAAATATGAATTTTAGGATTCAAAAACATGTTTTAACAAGTCAAGTTCTAAAAAAATTCTTAAGATAATTTACTTTACGTTTGCAAGATTACTATTTTCAGTGAAAAATCGCTACATTTCTCTCATCAAATAAATACTTTATTCTTGTAAGATTACAACTGATTTTGTTTTTCTTTTTGTTGTGGCCCTCATCCTCCTTTCGTAAATTTGCTACAGTCCAGTTCCTGTGCCAGGATGGCACTTTCATGTCACATCATAGCAGCACCAAACAAAAAAAGCAACCAATGAATTCATTGGCCTTCACAACGAAACCGTATAAATAAATTAACACACGATCACACGAGAAACAACATATGGAAGGAGTTTGTACCGGTGCATTTCCCGGTGTTTTGCGCGGGCACGAAAGGCGTACAAGCTTTGGCACCACGTTTTTTTTTTTTGTTTTTTTTGTAACACAGATCTTCAAAGACGACGAGGTCAATTCATCTGCACTGTTCCTCCATTACTTGTAAAAGGAGTGCTGCTTTATTCATGCAGCGCATTCAGTTCTGTTGAAGAATTGCGTTCTTTCGAAATGATCGAGCCGGCGCCGTCACCCCACGGTTCATTTCAGCTGGGTCCTGGCCCGCTTATTTAAGTTGAAAGTTGGTCCATCCTGGTGGCGAGCCCCTGCCTCTCCATGATGTTCCACAGCTTGCGCAGGTTAGAGCGCGTGATGGCATCGTCGGGCTTGAGGCGCAGCGCCCGCAGGTAGTTGGCCTCGGCCTCCACCAGCTTTCCATTCAGGTGCAGGATGGCGCCCAGGTTCATGAGAGCCGCCGGGTACTGGAGGAAGCACAGTCAGAAAGTGAGGTCATTAATTTGAGTCACACTCCGATGGTGTAAAACGTTTTTTTTTTTGAGTCCGGGGACAGTCCAAGCTATGACTCGAGGACCCTGGTTTGCAAACCACTGGTGTTGAATTACATATATTGACTGGATGTGTGGGAATGGTTTTATGTGTCCAACATTATTAACAATGATATGTTGGATAAAGTTGATGTTTTAGACTGGGTCACGGTCAACAAGAAGACAAAGATAACCGATAAACTATTTATCCCAAGACAAGAAAAGTCCAGTACGAGGGCGTATTAGGGCCACGTATAATTTATTGTTTTTCTAGAGGAGGGATAATAATCAGAGAAAAAAACTCAAGTACATATAGTGTAAATATAGTCTAAGGCAGGGCTGTCCAAACTTTTCCCTTTGAGGGCCGGATACAGAATAAGCGAAGGATGCCAGGGCCACTTTGACATTGTCTGACTTTTTTAAACACGTTAAAACTAATGTAGCCCAGTATATATTGATTTAAAGTGTTCAGAAATAGTTGATAAATAAATAATGGAAAATAATTGTTGTTAGAAAATAAGTATGTGAGTTCCTCATTTGTTTCGTTTATGTATATTTCCTACTGTAATAGTTATTTTTCGGCGATAAATACAACTTAACCTTATGTAAACTGTCACTCATCTTTATTCTCTATTGTCATTGGGTAAATGTCAAGTTCAACCAATGTCAGTATGTTGAGATCGAAGGGGCGGGTCTTATTACAACTGACGCTAGGTTGTTGCAGTGGACGTGAGATGAGAATGCTTGAGCACCTGCCGGAGTGAAGCTGTTTCACACTACATCGGGACAAACTACTCGTTTTTACTGGATGTTTGTACATACTGGGATGCCTAAGAGGTAATTACATCTGTCTGGTTATGTTTAAAAGACCAATGCAGTCCGTTTGGTTTGAATTAGCATTTGTTGCTAATCGCGAGTAGCAATTAGCCTTACCAGTATAGTGATATTCGTTAGCTGTAGCCGCTAATGATACTGTGAGTTGAGTGGCAATTTCCTGCTAGTTCAACACGAAATAGTATATGGACTTGTAGCTCAGTAATGTCCTGTTAATTCAGGAGCAGTCGTGGTCAGTGGTGAGCAGTATGGAAAGCACTCTGCTGGACGTCTGGAGAGCCCGTGTTCTGCTACTGGCTTGAACTGAGAGCTGGGAACTTCTTCGCACCGTGCCTCGCATATCTCCGTTTGTGCTACCGAGTGAAGCGCAATTCCTTCATCTCTGCCCCTTTCTTTATCCCTGACATTCTTCCCTTGCCTATTCTTCTGCTTTTTCTTCCCCCTCCGTGGACCGCACCATCTCCATCTCTCACCAGAACTGTGAGTACGAAATCTAAACTATTTGTGCACGAAGAACCGACCAGGCCTGCAATGTTTCTTTGGGGTTGGTTTGTTTTTATGCCGGCTTAGATTGTAAAATAGGTTTTGTTTTGGTACAGTTAAGGAAGTAAGGAAGCTGAAGTCTTCTGAGAAGGGTTTTTCTCTTTTTTCATAAAAGTGGGACAATTTATTAAGAGCTGTTTCTATGCCATTAGATAAGGTAATTTGTATTTTTCTTCTTCTTTCTCTCGCAAATTTTCACAACTAAACATCTTTGATGTTTGATATTTGGGTGTCTTGTCTAGTGATAGACCGATATGGTTTTTTCAAGGCCGATACCGATACAGATTATTTGTAGTCAAGTTGGCCGATAACCGATATTTCAAGCCGATATTCATTTGCAGTAAAATGAGGAGGGGGGGGAATTCTTTCAAACTATATGTAATTTCTCACTGAGTAACAAATTCATGTGAATGTAGCTCATTTGGGGTTTTTGTTAGGGTTCGTAAAAACGTTTCAAAAAGATTTTTGCGGTGAAAAATTGTGTGAATATGTTCCAAATGTGTTTACGACAAATAAAAACTGACTGCGAACATCTTACAAATCCTGATGAAAACCCCAAATTCGCTCCGTTCGCAAGTATCCCCTGCTCAGTGAGCTTTATCGGCCTTCAGATTCAAAACATGGCCGATGCCGATATTTGTCAAAATGCCAAATATCGGCGCTGATAATCGGCCCCGGCCGATTATCGGTCTATCCCTAGTCTTGTCTATTTACTCTAACAAATAGTTGTCTCAATCTGGTAATTGATACAAAATTACTTTAAAACTCAACCTAAAAATAATTAAACGAATCTGGGGCCCTTCTCTATATTACATGGGGATTAAATGGGCTACACTAATAAGTCAGTTAATTATGTACTATAGTTATTTTATCAGGGTTTTTAGTTATTTTTAAACAAGACAAACGGGTTGGGATTTTTCATGATTTTGGGGTGGCCCACATACCAGTATCCCACTACAATAGATCCGCCCCAGCCCTGAGTCAATCTCTACATTCAGAATCAAAGAGTAATTGGTAATAAAATGCCAATTTTTAAAGCAGCGTGTACTTGAGGATCTTAGTTAATCATTAATGTGATATGTTCACAAATCAGAAGTTGACACAGACAGTGGAACACGGAGGAAAGCATTCTTGTTTCTAAAACTGAAATATGACTTCATTAATTAAATTACAAATATTACTATTTTAGTTTTTAATAGTTTTTTGTTTTTTTTTGCATATCTAGAAAAGCAGGCTGTTTAAAAAGTTATTTATTGTATATGGTGAGGACTGCTAGAAGATGGGCGGCGGGCCGCAAATGGCCCCCGGGGTATAGTTTGGACACCTCTGGTCTAAGGTGAGGATTCATTGTGGTTAATGGAAAATTGTTTATAAAATAAAAAGGAAGGATGGAGACGGATTCATTCTTAATTTAAACTTTTATTCATCATTCATGGTAGCTAGAATGACAACACATCCTGATCCTCTAACAGCTGACTAGCACTAACCAATCAGAAGCTAGCATACTTTAGGTAAATGCAAGTCAATGACGGAGAGCAGCAGATTTGACACAAACTTGGCTATTTGTACAAAAAAAAAAAATATATGAATGTGTAAATAACAATTCCGAAAACATAAATGTACAACTAAATACACATTTTAACAAATTAACTCATGTTGTACCCAACGCTTCAAAGTGCAAATGCTTAACATCATATGGTTAATCTCTGCTAAAGCAATTAATTACTCTTTATTTGAAAACCCGACCGAAAAGTCAAACATCTGAGTACACTGCGTGTATTTCTCTCAAGTTTTTTTCTCGCAAATCTGCCACTTTATAAAGTCGCAAATTTACAAGCTTTTTTCTTGCAAATTTGCCACTTTGTAAAATGGAAAATTTGCGTGTTTTTCCTCACAATATTAAAAAATATTACATCGTTGGAGTCCAGAGACTACAAATATACAGTTCATTATTTTAGCTTTCCAATAGAGGTGGCAGTTTATTCTCCTAATCTTTCATGACTTTCGAGTGGACCGGCACCAGAAAGAAAAATGATGCTAGGAAAGCGGCTTCTCCATCTTGTCTAAAAAACAAACAAATGAAAAAAAAACAAACAAACATGGATTCCTTCCTACAAACTAAAAATGACCTCCCAGACAAAAGCACATACTTTTTCTTTTTTCTTCTTCTTAAACTCATTCACTCCCAGCCATTTTCACAGAAGCAATCCTGTTCGCTCCCAGCTGTTTTACTGGATTTTGACTGATTTTGCATGGCTCACAGAATATTGTGTTCAATTGCTATAAAAACATGGAACCTATCAAAAGAAAGATTAAAGTCTCTTCTTTCATCAGGAAAAAAAAGTATGTTTCTATCTGTTTCCGTTTTGCAGCAATTAGCATTAGAAGAGAGCTAAGTTTCATCAGTTTTCACAAATCTATTTAAAATTGCAAGTAATTTAGCTTTTTTTTTTCTAGATGGTTGATCTCCTTTGCTCTGCTGCCACCTGCTGGCCATTTGTGTAATAACTACCATTTCTGCAACCATTCTTTGTAGTTGAGAGGCTGCATCAAAGCCTTCTGTATGCTCTAGCATAAAAAACAAACACACAAACAATAAACGTATAAATACGTCTTTGGGACACTTACAACTTAAAAACAAACAACATATTTACACGTCATTGGAAGCAAATTAGTTAACGTGACTGATTCATTCATACTGGCCAGTGGCAGGATGGAATAGCGCTGCCACATTTTCTGGATGGACTGCTGTTGTAAAGTTGGTACTTACGTGTGGTCGGAGGCCGGCCGCACGTTGGTATTGCTTCTCTGCCGCCTCGTTTAGACTGGCTTGCCTGAAAAGATCGCAAAGCGTCAATACAACATTATAAAGTTAAACAACCTCAACTGGATTATTTTCACAGCTAACCTGAGCATGTGGGCCGCGCTGAAAACCACGTCGAACTCTGTGCCTTCCAACTCGGCGGCCCTCTCCGCCATCTCTGCCGCCTCGACGGGTCGTGACTGCTCCAGCAGGAACTGACCTGCACAGGGATTCATGGGAACGTTCAATCATTGCGAGATGGATGGAAAAAGACGAGCGTCACGGGAAATTAACAGGAAGATGGCGATTGACCAGCATAGATGTTTCACAGATATTTTGCGCCTTTTCCTGACCAGCCACCTGGCATGCTAGTCACAACTTCCTGTCCCAGAGTCTCAAGATGATGAAATGTTACGCGTTCGACACTCCTTGAGGCACGTTCAGCCTGCTCTGCGAACAATGGCAGGAAGCACTTGCTTGTCCTGAGCATCTTCCTATTAAAATGCCCGACAGATATGAGGCGCACGTTCAGAGCTCACCCCGTGAACCCCGGACACGCTCAAGCAGCCAGATGTGAGATAACGCGCCAAATAAATATCACGTATTACAAGAATCCGAAAGATAACGCGGAGGGGAAGCGGCGCGGTCCAAAGACAGCAGTGCTCCACCTTACCAGGTGCCAAAGCAAGCCAAGGTCAAGGAAAGAAGGAAGATATGGTGGACACAATGGCCGGCCTACTTCCTGGAAACAGCAGGACAGGGTTCGAGTTACTTGGGAGCCAAAAAAGTCTCCACTAAGCTCACGCAAGCCCAATAAAGTGAGTATATCAGTCACCCATGCAACCCCACCTGTCGACAACTTGAAAAGCGGACACCCTTTGTAACCAACCCACCAACACTTTGACAACTTCACCAAGCAAGAAATCCTACGCCCACGTCTATGATACCCGAACAACAGATCACTGCCTACCCCCACAAACAACTTCACAGTTGTCCTCCAATTTCTACATCCTGCCATTATTTGTTGAGCCCCCATAATAACAAGTGTTATCAGCTTACACATGGAGTCCACCCTAGTTTAGAGCTTCAGCTGGTTGTGGTCTGGACACGAGACTGACGCCGCAACGCTTGAACGGCAGATGAAAGCGTCTAAAGAGCCCCGTGTAATCGGCCAAAGACTCAAAGACTGACCATGGATGTAAAGCTCAGATGAAAACGGCACCACACTTTGGACTTTTAAGTTCTATTGGAGTATTTTGGACTTACCATAGTGCATGTAGCAGTTTCCTTTCATGGGGTCCAGCTCAATGGCTCTCAAGTAGTATTTTTCTGCTTCTGTCTTTTGTCCCTGTAAGAAAATGTAGGGAAAACGTGAGTTTACGACCTGGTTTTCATGAGCTTCCTTTCATTAAAATTCTTGACATGTATGTAGAACACTTTGGAGTGAACCATAGTACAAGACTTGAGTTTGACCTTCCTCCCCTGCGTTGGACTCCTTTAGGAGAACAAAACAAAAAAAGATATCAGATGGGATGATATAATAAGGAAGCCCCATAATTGCATTATAAGTCTGTCCACTGGTCCATTGTCCAGGGTCCGGCTGATGTCCGGTTCCTGTCGAGGTGCAGGGCCTTAGGGAGTTCAGTCCAACACCGCACCTCCAATATTCGAGGTGTGTTGAGAAAATGTCGGCTAACTTCTTGGCCCTGTGTCTTCAGTCAAGGAAGGAAAGAGGTCAAATATCCCTCAAGGGTTTATGGAGGGCAACTCCCACCGTCAAACTGGACTCAGCTGTGAACACATCTGTTGTCACATCAGTGTCAGTGAGGTTTTTTTTCCCCTCTGGTGGAAGGACAGGATGTTTTTTCTGCAGCTGCTGCAGCGCAAGGAAACATTTGGGCATCAGTGTGTGTGACCTGTTACTTGATATGTGTTTCTAAAATGAATACGCTGGAAACGGACTAGTCTACGTCCTCACACTTGTGACCTGCAGACACCGCCACACAGTGACTTTTTAAGACTGAGCAGTAGACCTAGACGACTTTCATCTAAAAGACTGCAATGGGCGTCGTGTACGTACTATGATGGACAGCAGTTTTCCATAAGTGAGGTGTGCCGGTATATGGTCCGGCTTGACCCTGAGGGACTCCTTGTACCAGTGACCTGCCTCCTCCAGCTTGTTCAGCCTCATGTAGGCCTCTCCTGGAGAAACAGGAAACAGGACAGAGGTCAAGGTTTAATTGACCTTACCATAAACCATGCCACCCTAGTTGTCTAGGGAGAAAATAACTAGCAAGTTACTCAAGGAGAAACTATGTACAGTATCTTATATCATCCATAATGCTGGGAAACAATCATAAAGACACATGTGGTTGGCCCTTTCAGTGACATGACATCAGCACACGCCCCCACCCCCACCTGACTAAACAGTCTCCTTTTATCCTCAATGAGAGCTCAAGCAGACCATCTCAACTCTAAGCTTCTATTAATGTCATTAGTGTTAGAATAACAAGGCGTTGGATGTGATTTATTCCCTGGATTATCTTCAATCCTCTTCAGTAGAAGTGCACATTTAGGATCTGCGCTGCTCCGCTGTTTACTTTGGCAACGCTTTAACATTTGTTGAATTCACTTTAAAGCCCCTCTCATGTGGATCATCTAACAAGAAGTTTCATCAACACATCTCCAGCCAAAATCAGCACGTTGTTTGCATTGAATGCCATCATGGGAGCATTTTATAAAGTAGGTGTCACCAGATTTATGATCCCAGAGATTCATGTTTTAGTGTCATGCAAAACAAAATTGTCGTACCCATCATGTTAAAAAGGCTGTGCGGTGCAAACTGTCTGGGCATTCTCTGCACTGCCTGCTTGTAAATGGAGAGGGCCTCCTGTAGGATGCCGGAGAAAAAAACCCCCAAAAAAACACAAACATGTTTTAAGTCAACATGAAATAGGCCTTGGAACTGGAAAGTGATAACCGTGAAGCATTTTCGTGTACCTCCTGTTGGCCCTGCTCGTGCAGCAGTTTTCCCAGGTTATACAGGCAACTGGTGACTGAGCTCTTGTGGGTGTGGGGATCCTTCAGATTCTCATCAGGAATGTTGGCGCACGTCACAAAGGTCCGCTTAGCCTCTTCCAGGCTGCCCTGGTTCATCAGGATGATTCCTGTGTTCAGGTAGGCAGCTGCAGCACACAAATGAGAAGGATGAGGCGACGCTGTTAAATGTTTTGATTCAACAGTTGATTAATCTGCTGGATAGTCTTTAATTAGCTCTTTATGGATTTTGAGATTAAGATGAAATAGCCTGATATCCGAAATGTGGCACGTTTGACGCCTCGGAAATGAAACATGACCCTTTGTCTGGATCTGGTTTTTCTCTGCAGAATGTCAGAAGAGAACAACCCATGCAGTCATTGTCTATACCCTACCCAAGGTTTCCTTACATGCTAGCGTTGGCCGACTCCCAATCGCCAGTTTGTAGTAATGAAGCGCCTCTGAAAATCTCTCGTTTTCCTGCAGCAGCAAACCCCTGGAAGACATCAAGAGTGGCAAATGTACACACCTTTGAGAGTGACAGAATACTTTGGTAACTAACTCTGGAAGTTATTTTGTGTCATTTCCAAAAACGTAATGAGGTCAAGTCGCAGAGGAAGCTACAAACAGCCACCTACGCTATGTTCTCATTGCCCTTGTTGCTTCTTTACCATCTATTTTTGTTTCCTGTCAGTCCTTTGTGTTCACCTCGCCTTCTGCCTCCCTCGGTATGTGACAAATGCGATTAGCACAACTCCCATCAAGGTGGCGGGAGTGAGAGAGTGGGCGACGTCTTTAACACTCACAGGTTATACAGCATGTCAGCCATGTTCCCCCTGTTCTGCAGAGCATTTCGGTATGCTTTCTCCGCCTCCGCCATTTTACCCTGGCTTTTCAGAACGTTTCCTAAGTTGCCCCACGCTGCAGGAGACATTGACACACACTTGTCAGTAATCAACAAAAATGAAACAAAAATAATTTCATCAACACATTTTTCACCACATGAAAACTAGACTAAAACCCTCATTAATAAACAATAACTGGGACTAAATCAGTATGCATTTTAGTCGACTAATAAAGAGACGAGACAAAAATGTCCTTCACTTAATAAAAACTGGAGTAAAATCTATGGACATTTTAGTTCATGAACAAAAACGAGACGAAAATTAATGATTTTGCAAAATCTTGTCTCTGCTAATCTGTCACGTCTGTGACACAGTCATCATGTCATGTGACATACAGCACAAACATGGGACAGACAGCAGGTGGATTCATGGTGAAAGGTTTAAAAAAAAAAAAAAGAAAAAAAAAAGTAAACATTAATCCAACAATAATGTTAATGCAACTGCTAGCTAATGCTGGCTAACTTACTAGCTTATAGCATGTAGCCACTGTAATTGTGTGTGAAGTTGTTTGTCATCAAAACGATGAGTAAATTTTATGTGAAATAGTTTTAGATCAGAAAAGGTTCAATATAATCTACTGACAAAAAAAAAATATATAGGGGTAAATAGTTGTTGGGACTAAAACGTTGACAGTTTTTGTTGACTAAAACTAAACGAATAAAATTACGTTTTCTTGGACTAAAATAAAGACTAAAATGCTAGCTTTATAGTCGACTAAAAATGGATTAAGTAAAAATGAGATGACGTTGACTAACTGATAAAAACTCACAAGCATGACTAAACCTGAAACTAAATTTAAAAATGGCAGAAAAACTTAACACTAATACAGGGGTAAAATGATTGTCCTGACTAAAACTAGACTATAACATTGACCGTTTTTGTTGACTAAAACGAGATGAATACAAATTTTTCTTGGACTAAAATAAAGAATAAATGCTAGATTTATAGTCTAAAAATTGACTAAATAAAAACAGTATTAAATTGACTAATGATAATAAAAAAAACTAACAAGTGTGATTGAAACTGGACTAAAACTGAGACTAACTTTCAAAATGGCGGATCAAATTAACACTACTTGTCAGGCAGGAAGAAGTCTTGTCTAGAGGAAGCCAAATTAAGACCCAAAAACCAAAGTGAGAGAATCCACAGTGGAGGAAGTTAAGGTCTTGCCCATCTTACCTTTTGCAGGGTTCACACGAATGCCTGACTTGTACAGATTCTCCTCGTTGCTCCAGTCCCGGTTTCTTTGAATTGTTCTCAGTCCGTTTAGCAGCACCAGCCCCAAACACAAACTCAAAAGCAAGGCCTTGCAGCCTCTTCTTCTCAGTCTGACGTACAAGCTTCTTGCGCCAGTGGCTACCAGTAAGCAAAAGCCTATGCTGGGAATGTAGAGTACTCTCTCCGCAATGACAAAACCCACATAAAAGAAGAGGTTGGAGGCTGGGATGAAAGGTAATGCTAGTAAGGCCAATGACAATATCACAAGTTTTTCTGTGGGTGGTAGGGACATCCAAGGAGAGTCGGCGTGAAGTCCGGCTGACCCATTCAGGGTGATCCCCAAATCTGTGTTGTGGTTCGTGTCAGCGGCATGGTAGCCATTCCCATTGGCGAGCGATTTCCCGTTTGTTAATTTGGAGGTTGGGCCGTGAAAGCCAAACCAAGTCAGGACAATGACTCCCCCGTAAAAGGCAAGCGTGTGAAGATTCCGCCAGTCCGCCAAGGACCTCACCAAGGGCACCGCGTCCATGGACCAGTCAAAACTCAGCTTGTCAGGGAAGAGCAGCAACCAGGCGTTGGCGGCGGGCAGGTGGAGAAAGGTCAGCGTCCGGGTGAGGAGATGCGGCGAGTCGGCTGCCGGGTTGTCTGAGTTGGAGAAGTTGGGAGGTTTGTTACCCATCCAGTAGATGCGACCTGACAGCAGAACGATGCCCCAGGTAGCCAGAACAGCGAGACTCGGCAAAAGTTTCTGGGTCTTCTTCTGAAACAAAGCGAAAATAACACCAGGGTCCTATGAGTTGTATGGAGTTTAATCAGAAAGACGATGATCTGAATTTGGCATTGGCTCTGAAGAAAGATGAATTATAGGACCATTGTAATAAATTGTGATGGGACTTTAATTAAAAAGTTAAAAACCCTCAAAATAAATCCTCGGAATTATCACCGCCCCACCCCAAATTGGTTTTGACAGGTTCATACTAAAGAATGAATGTCTATTACCATTCCATATGTTGCTATAGTCTTGACTTAAGTGGGCTTTCCCGGTTGGTTATCAGGGTTGCCTCGAGTGTGACCGCTAATCAGCTTAGAACTCATTGTGTTGGTATGCAGATACTGTTTACATCTCATAAGAGCCTTTAATTCTGCAGCCATGAGGTCGACTGTCACGCAACACTTTAAACCTTGATCTTTTAATTGCTCTCCATTTATGAGTTTTTCACCGAGTTTTAATGTCCTTTACATGTGACAATGTTGGATGTCTTGGAGGTGAAGGTGAAGCAGAGTTTCCTTAGTCGACTTAATGTGACGTAGCGTGAGTGATGACCACTGAAACGCTCTTCACTGCCTCATATGTGAGCCCATTTGTTATCTTCCAGCTCGTCCTTGGCATGAACTGCATTTGAACCCGTCTCAGGGCCGGACGACTTCACACAAACGTACAATAAAGCATTCTAATGTGCGGGACAGAACATTCGCTGTGGTCTGTGTTCCATCAACAATTTGCATGATGAAAACTAACGCCCTCAATGGTGTCATGAATGGGCTAAACATCTCCTTGTGTGTTCGCTTGAAAGGGGACCATGATGGAAAACTTGTTGTCCACAACAAAAGCGCACGTTAGGATTATCGTAAGAGGGTTAGCCCAGCCTTGCAGGACCTACTGGCTCCAGCTCGGCTGTTGATTCCACCAGATGAGAAGTGGAAAAAACATGAGGGTCAACAGGGGCAGGCAACCCCCCAAAGGCCTCTTGATGGAGGTTTTGGAGTACTTTGACAGGTTGTTCCAGCAATGGTGGCATTAAAACAGAGAAGCTTTATTTTAGCGTTAACTGCTTCGCGTGTCCCCCAAATAGTTCCTTAATTGCCACTTTGATGCATCAGCTGCTTTCAAGCGTGAGCATGAATCTTCACGCTAATCAGTTTTTAAGTACTTCCAGTGAATCAAATGAACAGTCCGCAGGTGCAAGATACTTATTCAAGCAGTGTGATTCTCGCCAAGATCGCAAAACACTGACATATTTATCCGTTTTCTCGCAAATATTTTTTGCCATTGTTATCGATAATTCCCTTTTATAGCTTTTGAGCTTCTTGGTGATTTACAAAAGCAAAACTGAGCAAGAAAAAAAAAAAGATTAAATGCTAAATGTAATGGACTCTTCTCATTGTGCAACATACCCAGGCCTGACAAACAAATGAGTAAGACCAGTGATTTACATTATGCCAAATTATTAGGTACTCCAGGTTATTAGTACAATAACAAAAATGCCCTCGATCCAACTCGGAATGAGGATTAATACTCATTTTTGTTCTCAATCTCCTCGAGGGTGTTGATTTTTTTTTTTTTTCCTACTTGTTTCATTTTAAAACCACACTGACAATTAATTAGGAGCATCAATGACGCAGTAACGTTCCATAACACCACAGACTGCTGCCTCCATTAAAATCGACTGCTACTAAAATAAACACACAATTTGGCTGTGTGTCATCCCCGGAGGTGGTTAACCACAATAGATGATGCAGATAATTATTATCCTTTACGTCAGACCAGGAAACAACTGTTTGGAATTTACTTGATTAAGGTTCGGTTTTATTTGGAAGATTTTAAGAGCCGAGAACTGCTTCACATCTCCCATGTTGGCCCCTAAAATTTCATTTTAATAGAGAAAGACTGTAAGATGACTGTTCTTGTTAGTGGAGTTCAATGGCATCAAAACTCACAACTTTCTTGTATTTCCATTCATGGTTTGATACTGTAACCTTTTTTTGCTGTTGGTAAGCTACGTAAAGTTTTGAACTAGACACATAAATACCGTTTCACCAGCTGAACTGAACTTGTTGGGAACATTGTGTAAAGCGTCCAAACTCTACTCCACGTCTACTTTTTTTTTACTCCCTCGTCAATCCTTCCCTAATTCTCCCCCATCGCCTTCTTCATCTTATGAATCCATGTGTTGATGTAGCGCCGTGCCGAGAGTATCAAACGCGCCCGGAGTAGCGGCGGGGGAACACGGCTGACTTCATAACGCGCAAAAGCTGCTGCAGAGAATCGACTCAAGACGGCAGGGGGTGCGGACGGAAAAAAATCCTACAGACTTCTTTGATTAAAGTCCAGTTTAAAAAGTGCTGGTGACTCCTTCCAACTGCCTGAGCCATATGTGGCATTTGAACCGTGTCCCGTCAAAATCAACAATACTTCATAGCTCTAAAATATAGATGAAGCTAAGCTAGCTGAGGATTTCAAGAGTGTTGGACCTTGATGTTGCGCATCATTTAACTCACATGGATTGTTTTTGAGCTACTGCTGTTGTACCGTTGAGATATGTCCCAAAATATTACACAGAAAGCAAATTTAGACACAGGAAAATATTAAATGAGGTGGTGATGGAAGCACAGTTTTTTTCCTTCCTTCTCTGTAGATGCAGTGCAAACACCACACCCTCCTTTGTCTCCATCTCCCACTCTCCACTCTCTGCCCATCCTACCTTTCCCCATTTGAAATCTCATCTCAGTCTGATTAGAGAGTAAATGGAATGAGGGATGGACTGCCGGCCAGAGCACATCTGTCGGTTGATTAGCATTTTCTCGCCTCTGCAGTGAGATCTTTAGAATCGACGTTACAAAGGAGACACCGCCGCTGTTTTTGCCTTAAAACTAAAGACTCGAGCTCAAGTGAAACAAAAATGGTCCATTCCCAAGACCGGGAACAGATAAAGCGAGGGAAATGAGAGCATAGTTTCCCTCGCCTGCATCCTTCATCTCTTTGTGTTCCCAAGCGTCTCTTTTTGAGACGTCTGGCTCATTATCGAGGAAACAATTGCCCCCACGGCCAAGCCCGCCGAGTAACAAGCTCCCTGCCAAGATAACCGCGACTCGGCATGTGCGGGAGGGTACCATGATAAATGAGCCAGATGTGGTGGCAGGAGGGGCAGCGGTTGGCACCAGGAACCCCCACTCCTTCCCGCCTGGCAGCCGGTGACGTTCCTGCACTGAAAGATTTGTCACGACAGCCTCGAACAATCACTGAGAGTGATGAAATCTTCCAGACAGCACTGTAAGCGCTCGGACAATGGAGGAGAAAATGGAAGGCTTCCAGGTTTTATTTCCCAGAGTATTCCACTGTTTTCCTCTTTGGCGCAATGCAACATTCGACCCTCCTGTGGCTTAGCTTCCCGCTTCGTTTCACCTCAGTTTTTAATAGATTTTGGAAAACATGTGGTCAACCATCAAATAAAAGATCAAGGTTATCAGTCAGATCGATTATAGATGAATGTATAGTAGTCATTTTTTGACTCAGAAAGCTGTCTGTCCTTGCTCGACGAAGCCAAGGAGAGTTTTTATGACATCTGTATATAGCACTTTACAAGTGCTGTCGTGTTGGCAAGGGAGCAGCTTCTCTAATCAAACACCAGTAATCAAGGTTACAACTGCAATATTTAGTCTGCACATACTTGCTTACATACAAATCAGTATGTTTTTCCTGGAAATGCATTCATGTGCTAAAGATCTTAAAGAGATACTTGACTCATTGAGCCATTTTCAGCAGTAAAAAGTTCATTTGCCCAAAATGAATTTGATAACTTCATTATTTTTCATGTACAATTCATACTTTTAAAAACTAATCTTCCTACTTGCTGTCGACTGAAGATGACATCACCTGTGCTGGGTGGGGAAGGTAACAACCAATCATGGCTCAGTTTGCTGACCAAACTCAGAAAACAGATGAGCTGTGATTGGTCGTTACCTACTTCATCACGACAGATGATGTCTTCATCAATCGACAGCAAGTTTAAAAATTAGTTTTTAACTCATTCACTGCCTTTGACAAGTATACTTGTCAATTGTATTTTTTAGAGCGGTACTAAATGGGGGCGAATCTGAGCATGCTCCACTGTAAATATCAAACTTGGAAACAACTTTACTGATGCCCAACCACCGGTAGATGACATAATTGCTCCATTTTATAGGAAATAAACACAGTTTCAGAGTCCATGGGAGAAATGGCTGTATTTTGGCAAACCTACATTTTTCTGCTGTCAATTATAAAAGAACGGGACGGGACAAAAAGTAGGGAGTCTATTCTGTTATTTGGTAGATTCGGTTTATATATAATTATTGAATGTAATATCACGCGAGTATTGGAAATGTAAAAATTTTCTATAATGACTGGCAGTGAATGAGTTGGTATTAATTGTAAAAATTGTTTAAAAAAAACTGTATTTAACACTTTGTTTTGTGGTGTGTGTGCTGTATTGTGTTCTGAATTTGATTTTTATTTATTTATTTAGTCATTCATTCATTCATTCACTCACCTACTTCTTGTTATTAATTCATTGATGTAAATTGTATTTACTTGTATACTCACTTATGTTTGTTTTGTTCTTATTTTACTTATTCTTTAACTGCATGCCCGATTTCTGTTCCATGTACAGCAATTATACAGCAATGTTAGTTTTAAATTGCTTTATAAATAAAGTTGAGTACATAAAAAATAATAATACTATCAAATTCATACTAGACAAAATATGAACTTTTTACTGCTGAAAATGGCTCAATGAGTCAACGCTTTAATCTTGATTACGCTTCTATTTGGGCCTCGTTGTTTACTGCTTCAGTGGGAAGGCGGCTGCAATGTTTTGCATGGAAGTGGAGAATGACTCTCGTTTGCTGCTTAGTTCTTGATGAATGAGCACAACTTCAATTTCCATGTGCCACTTGCACGGACCAACAGTTTTCCTAATTGCTCCCACCTAATGAAATGCAAACGGGTGTGCGACAACTGACATTCCTGCACAAACAAGCCACAATCTAAGAACACAACCATTAACTTGAACGCCGGATTCCCCACTTTTACCTTTCCGAGCGGGAGCAGGAGCGCCTGGCGGAACGTGAGTCGATGGAAGACGAAGAGGTCGTAGACGGCTGACACCGCTAGCACCGTCACCCCCTGCTCCTTCCAAAGCATGCTAGCCGCCGCGCACCACAAGCTGCCCATCATCCACGTCCAGCAGCGCGCCACCGAGCCACCACAGCATCGCGAAGCTCGAAGCCTGCAGTGTCTCGCGTAGCAGAGAAGCGAGAGCAAGAAAAACAAAGCTGCGCCCACGTCCGCCCTCCCAACCACGCCGGCCACCGCCTCCGTGTGCACCGGGTGAGAGGCGAAGAGGAGGCCGGCCAACAGAGTCCACAGACCTCCGCCTAACAACGGGCGAGTGAAGGCGGTGAAGGCGGCCGTCACCAGCCCGTGCAGCGCTACGTTGAGCAGGTGGTAGCCAAAGGGCCGCAGGCCGTGCAGGACGTAGTTGAGGCGGAAGGTGAGGGTGCAGAGCGGGCGGAAGGACTTGTGGCTGCCGCTGTGGGTGAGCAGGGTGCCCCAGAAGTCGTCATACAGGATGTTGGTCCACGGGGTCGCTGGGAGAAGATCCTGGTTGGTCTTGATGGCTCGGCTGGAGTAAGACAGGGAAATGCAGGCACTATTACTTCTAGTATAGTATGATGGATGAATGGCTGGATGGATAATATACTCATTTAGCTACCTTAGCATGTGCCCCATGTTTATGTTGGATACCACACACATATTGGAGTAGAGAAAGTGGCTGGCTTCAAATAAATGAGACTAAAGTTACCTAGTCAATGCTTTTCCATATTGCTGATGAGCTACTTTAATCGATTATTTACATTCTACACGTTTGGGGGGGGACATTGATTCTCCTCAATAGCGGGAACACAGCGCACAACGCAGCGGGGATGTGAAAAAGCATCAGCAAACATTGTTATGCAAAGAAATATTTTGTTCAATCAGATCAAGCTCACAATTCTAACAATTGAAAAGGATGTACCGGAGACAAACGTTGCCGAGCGGACGCATACAATAAGGAAGATAGTGTTTGGCTTTTCAGGTTTTCTAAATATTGTATTTTTTACACAGCGCAAGGCAGTAGGGATGTCACGATAAGGGCAATATCGTGATATCAAAACTGCCACAATATCGTCGTCATGTTCACAATATTTAAAAGGAACGCATTTGTTAAAAAAAAGTCAGGCTGATTTCCATTTGTGCCGTTCTAGCGCCCTCCAGTGGTTAGTTTATTAGTGCAATTTAATTTTCATTAGGGATGTTTTGGCTTTCTATGTTTAAAATCTATGCTAATTGTCAGATGAAGGGGAACCTAATTTGCTTGTGAAGCGATCAATGTGTGCTTGCATTGCCAAGTTAGTGCCTCAATATTATTAGAGATTGTAGGTGGTTTATATGCATTGCTCTTATGTATGTATGTATTTTTTTTTTAGTATGAGCTCTCTTTTACAATATTGTGATCTTTTTTAAATATCGTCAACGCCCCCACAATATCGTGATAATTATCGTATCGTGACCTTCATATCGTGATATCGTATCGCAATGTTTGGATATCGTTGCATCACTACAAGGCAGTCACATAGTCATTAGAAGAACTTCATCTGAGGACGAAAGGAAACTGTTCTATTTAGAATAATTAAAATCAACATATTATTGGATATACACTCAAGTGTCAATCAGGACCTCCACCAGGGCCTAAAAAAAAAAGAAAAGAAAAAAAACACTCCCAGTTACCAACCTCCTCCTCCATTTCACATTTGTATTTGTAATGTATAATCCTAAAAATAAAATTTCCCTTTTTTTTATACTCATCAATTAGTCGCCTATTTTTGGTTAAAGAGGTGTAATGAAATCTTAGAATGCAAACAGTCTTTCCAATAAAAGGCGGCTCAAATAAATATGTGCTGCATGCATAATGGGCTTACATGCCGCCTTCCTCATGGGGGATGCTGACGATCATTAGCACACTTTCTGTCTTTGTGCATACATGCTGCACTGCATAGAGAGGCTGGGAGGGTGGTGCGGGTTCAGCCAAGGACTGCCTTTGTTTGGAGGTTGTACCTTTTTAAGCGCTTAGAGCCTAAAAAAAAAAAAAGTGTGGGAGAGCTGCCAGGAGAGTTAAAGACTATTTTAAATGTCGACTAAATTTAATTGTTTCCCTGACGAGCCTGTAAAGCTGTCTTCGCGTGAGCTACGATAGATAGAGCAAACTCCCACCGTTTTCCGACAAAGAAAGTGTGCTTGTATTGGAGGCCCGGGAGTGTTTTACCAGCCATGACAACAATAGACATCATCTTTACAGTTCTCATTGAGCTCACCATTTCGAAAAGAAGGCCCTGTTTTCAGTCATGTGAATAAATCATTTAAATATTCAAATCAGCGCCGGCCAATCGTCAAAGAGTCGCCCTCTCCATTACCGATGGCTGGAAAGAATGCTACGCGTATGCGCTTGAAAGAAAGCCACAGTAATCAGCAAGGTGTCTGTTTTTGTGTTTGTGAGCGTGATGGCTTCATTGAGAACATGAAGTGGTCTCCCGTAGTGACAGAAGAAGTGGGGGACGTAGGGGGGGTTCTCCTTTGTATTCCGCCCCCGTATTTGGGCCACGCCAGCAGGCAGGCTTACAGGAGCTGCTATTCACGATGCTGAAAGTACAGGACGGCTTTTCAGGTTTGCTTTTTTGTGTGTGGCTAGATTAAAATTGGACTTTTTTTTTTTTTTTTTTTTTTGCCGACTTGTCCGAAAAGATTGAACTTCTTTTACTATTTGCGTGTGTTTTTATTATGCAAATGAAGCTCTCAACCACCGCCTGCCCCAAAGAATGATCTCACCACCAGTCATTTGTGTTTCCATGTGCATACAGATGCACAAAGCATTGTTTTGCTCACCAAGAAATGTCACCCGTTTTCACACACACAATTGAGCAATTCTTTTTTTATTTTATTTTTTTATTTCAATTTTGGGGGCTTAGTCTTACCTGCATCACTGCTGAAAAACAAAAGCAGCAACATAATTAAAACACAGAAAAGCTGCACTCGAATCTTATTTAAATAGCTGATCCGTCTGCAGCATGAGCGCCGGCCCTAATAACCAGCAGCAGCAGCAGCATAAACAGCCATCACATAAAGTAATCACCACTGGTTGAGTTACAATTACACTTTTGTTGTGTACAGTGCATCATTGGACTCCCCGGCGGCAGATATATTAACCCGTGGTCGCCACAAAGGCTATGCTGTTTCATTGAAATATTCTTCTTGCCTCTTTTACTTTGGGAGGCTTTTGGGTTTTATTCACCCAATAGCCTCCCTTTCTTTTAATTTCCTTCAACATTTTTTTTTTCTTGTTAACCTTCATCTATCATCCTCCCCCTGTCTCTCATCTTATCTTCAGAATCTCATCCGTGACGGCAGGCTGCTTTGCTACGATAGACTCCCATGTCTGGCACTGCTCTATTAAGATTCCTTCTTAATTTTTGTGTTAGCTAATTCAATGAAAGTCCAAGAGTCAGAAGGTCTTAGTTGTGGAAAGAGTTTGAAACGAACACGTTTGGTCGAACAAGTGACAATTTGGTCCATTTTGCGTGTTCTCAAAACAAGGTGAATTCTGAGTAGAGGAGGGCGGGAGAGTGGGGTAGCAGTAGCGCTAGAGTTATGAAGAAGTTAAGTTTCTATGACTATGTTTAAATGCAGGCAATAACCCTTTTAAACCCCAATTATTGGCAATATAATATTTTGTAAAGCCCAATTTACACTGGCTGTGGAACGGACGCGGTGCGTTTTCCGTACGACGGCCGTATGGACGCCGCAAGCATATTTTCATGAAGCTGAAGAAATTACACAAGCCGGACAGGAAGTCGGGCGTCTCGCATTAAGGTAAATCCGGTACATTTCAAAATAAAAGCATTTGCAAACTCGTTTTTTGGGGAGGGAAGCTAGCTAGCTACATAGCATGACATGAGTCGGACATTTAAGACAAAAAATGAGCTCAGAATAAATAAAACATGACAAAATAACACTATTTAAACACAAAACGTACTTACCCATGCTCATATAAACATATTCGGAATACCTCCATTGAACGGCGCACTGTTTTTCGTTGTGCGCATGCTCTCTGTTGTCTCCTTCGTCTTATAACCCCTGGAAATACTCAAGCCAGTGTCAACAATCATGACGACTCAGCAAAACCGACTAGTACTTTCTTATCGTGGTAAATATACATAAATATGTCTTTTATTGAGTGTAGAAGGTTAAAAGTGTAAATAACGTTACGTAACTACGTTGTCTGCGCGTCACGATCCGAACGGGATATTCCAATCAAACACAAGTGACAATGTAAACGAGAGTTACTCTGTCCACTATGCATGTAAACGTGTTGCCTCGATTTTTCAGAAACCGGAATTCTGGCCTTAACCCGAATATTGACTGCATGTAAACGTAGTCAAATGTTTTTGGGTGATCATCAGTGGTAACGTTTGGCTAAAAGGTTAGAAAGTTACCGAGTTTTAAAACATGCAGTAAGCACTGGGGTCGAACATTAATCTGTGAATTGAGTGCTTCTCACTTATTCATAGTGGCTAATGTAGAAAAAATGGCAAACCCATTGGAATATTTCCTCCTCCGTTATCAAGTCTTTGTATCTGCACTGTTTGTATGTCAGACCTCAGGAAGCGAGCCTCAAGGGTGTGTTCAAACATCAGACATGAGCGGCACCACTGGCAGAACAATGCTCCCGACAGAAATGGCACCATATTGCTGTTCCCACACTTTCCAACATTGGAATATGGCAAGGACACGGGCAAAAATGTCCAGATAGCATTTTTGCCAGTGGCGATGGGACACCTTCCTGATTTGATTAGAACATTGTTGATTGTGCGCTTAAATCTATTATGAACCCAATTATCCTGAGGTCCATTCCATCATTTATCTTTCAGTGGATTGATTCAAGTCTCATTGCATTCTCAGGGTTGATCGATCGCCCGTGCTAAACGGACGGTGAAGCCGAAAAGCCAACGCTGCCGCGTCAGCAAAAAGTAAAAGCAAAAGAAGTGGGAGGTCCCGCCACAACTTTCCCTGAGTGATGATGTCAATAAAAGTCTGTGATGAATCTTTAGGCTCAAGCGGGGAAGGTCTACGGGAAATCAATGGCTAATAAAACCAACGCTTGGCTCACCCTCAGGGGCAGAAAGTAAGCAGGTGCTAGGTACTGACTTGGGATTTAACACCACCCACATGCCCCAAAAGCCTGACAATTGATTTGAAAAGTTTTTGAGGGACATGTTGAACTGTTGATTAATTCCAAAAGCAACCAGTAACTTTCCCACTGTACATGAAGGTCCTTGCCACAGCTGTTTAAGAAAGTCTCAGCCAATAACTCCACCATAAATACGCCATATGCCTTCGGTGTGGCACATATCTTCAGCTTTCTCTGTGGGTAAACTAATTTAAATGTGATTTCATTGTATTATAAAAGCACCCATGCATACCAAACTTCAGTTCTTTCTAGAATTCCAGCAGTAGAACAGCGGCTGGAAAGTCCCTTTGGCGTGTTTGCAGGAAAACCAAATGATCAGCCAATCAGTCTGTCCACTCCAGATTCCGTACGGTTAATTACAGGGTCTGACTTTGAGCGACTAATTAGGGTGGTCTCTCCCCAACGCACCCACCTGCTTCCACGGTGATAAATGTGTTGCTTGATTAAAATTTGGACCGAGCGTTGGCCAAGCAACACACGAACTGCAGCTGTGTACATGCTGGGGATATAAATGATGACTCCAGGTACTGCAGTGTTTGTTTTGTTTTTAACAGTCATTTAATTAGCCTTACCATGTAGATTGAATATGCAGCAACACTTCTGCGTTAATGTCGTTAGCACCACTATTGTGAAATGAAGACAATAACTGAGTAGTGCTGAGCATCCAATCCCGATCCAATCCAATCCAATCTGCTGAATTAAACATGAAAGCAATTAAATACCGAGGACACCGTACGTGTCAGGAATATAATTTTTTGTACAGATGAATGTAAAGGAGCCATTTTAGGGGTCACTTTTGGCCAGATCATTCAAGTAACGGACCTCACTGAAGATATTTTGTCCAATCTGATGCTAAATTTGAAGAATCTTTACAAGAGAGATAAGCGATTCTGAAGGTCCGCTTATGTGACTATTCAAACGTCCACCCAGACCTCATGCCCCGTTTCCTCCTTTGTCTGTGGAACCTGTAATTGCTGATGACAAATTGCAGTACTGCTGGATGATCCGCTAGATTTGGTGTTGCCAAAGGAGCAGCTGAAGAAACAGAGCCGCATTCTGTTCTTACTCAAAAAGTGCCTCACCTTGAATTTGCTGGTAATCCGCTCTCAAATGAAAAATGCAGCATTTTCAAGGAGAGCAAAGCTTCGAGTGAGTTCCCCACAAAAGACCCTGCAGGGTGGGCACCGTTCTGGAGCTTCTTTTGCTGCTTTTCCCATGCAGCGTTTCTCCAAGCCAAACTAACAGGCCATGCAGAACTGTATCCAATCCTCTATAGGCCATCCTTTCTTTCTGCGTGACCATTTGTCACATTCCAGCATTAGCAAGCGGGAAACGGGAGCTAAAGAGGGGTACCGCAGGGGTTAGGGTTCGTGCTAATTATCTAAGATCTTTTCAAACTGGGAACTGTGTTCAACATTGCGAGCACAAGGAAGCCATTTGCCTGACCACCAAAAGTGTGAATCCCACCTATTTGACCTTTAACCAAAGCACAACAAATCCTAGCAATAGAATTTCAACCTATCAATTATGAGATTAGCATAATGGTTGTGGGTTTTCTAATCCAAGTTTGTCCAACTCTCAACGCGGTCCCTAAATATACACCCCAAACTCCATGACGAAACCGCATATGGTGTCATAAAAGCACATTATATTCTTCCCGGCACCTTCTGTCGCTGCTGTGTGGTCGCCGCAGACCTCTTGAGAGCTATATCTGCTGCACGAGTACCGAAAAGAATGTCCCAAGACATGCAGACATGATGTCATGGATGAAGTGAGCGTAGCTGTCGTTTTCTTTTGTTTCCCTGACATATGCAAGACTATCAGGATAAAATGCATCGCAGGTTTCGCCTCATGTCCTTGTTTGACAGATTCTTAGCACTTTTGGTAAGACGGTGGCCCTTTAAAACTCCAAAAGAAGAGATGTGCCTGATTGTGTTCTATAGCTCACATTTTAGCTGCTGAAATATTGACAAAGGCTCCCATCTGTATGGGTTTTTCCATCTATGTGCAAAGTATGACAGACCGTTTTTTCTCACCTCAACATGCATAATTCAGTGACCTTCAGCATGGTGCGATGGATTAAAAGTAATATAGGAAAGGCTAAAGATAAAAATAGTGTCTGGGTGCGGCAAAAATCCATTAAAAACAAATTGCTTTCTTGTCACAGTCCATCATGGACGCACGAGTAAACCTTGCCTCCTGCCTCTATCACCACCATCCATGGATTTTTTTTTTTGGTCAGACTGCCTGCCTTCATCCAATGTAGATTTGTCCCATTTATCATGGCTGCCTTCCCACCACTGCAATGTTTACTTAATAAGCGGCGCACCTGATATCCACTTGGGTGCCCGCAGAGCCGCAACCCATTGTGAGACGATCCATGCAGAAATTCACCCACTTCAAATTCCTTGGCCGAAGCCGTAACTCTCCACGGGTGATAGCGCAGCATTTAATGATATGACGCTACAGTGATGCTGGAGGCAAACAAATACCTCCTGCATCTCAATGCCACACGCAATAAAAGCACCACAGGGGGCTGTCACCTGATCCCCCCTTCGACCCTCAGTCACTCGACGTTGACTCTCGGTCCATCCCGCTGCGGTTTTTATGAGGTGTGAAACACCAAATTATTTCCACGCAGGGCACTGACTGGGGGAGTCGACCCGCCCATGGAACAGTCGGCAGCCAAGAGTCTCCACGTTTATGAAGCAAGCTTGCGCCTTCATTGTCTTAAACAAGAGAGGGGGTGGGGTTAAAAAGTTTGGGAAAGGCTGTTTTTAAAATGTAAAAATCTGTTGGCGATATGCAAAACAGGCTGTTAGATTTGTTGTTGTTTTTTGGTCTGTTTTTGGATGGGATTGACTCAGACTTCACCGACGGATTACAAGTGACGTCACTCTACAATGGCGACCCTTAAGAAACACAGACCGTGAATGGCAAAACACAATTTACTCGAGTATAAAACTAGAGAGCTTTCTTCATTCATAAATGTTCGACATAACTCCACGTAACACAACGTACATGACAATATGCCGCTATCGCCCTGCATGAAATTATACGGTGAACTACGGAACTGTACGGAATGCTTATGAAATAAGATAAAAACAATAAATAAGCAAATCGAGCAACCCTAACTTGACTCATTGAGCCATTTTCAACAGTAAGAAGATATTTGTCTGTAACTTATGCATGTAATTGGGTTACCGCAAATGTTTCAGAAATCTGAATTTAGACCTTAACCCGAATACAGTATCGATTGCATGTAAACAGTCACTATTGATTACAAAAAATGGAGGACCTAGCTAATGGCAAGGGATGCACATGCACACCCGACCAGATCGTGTTGGGTTTTGGATTACGCCGGTTGGTCATTTTTAGAAGTTCACCTTGACATAGTGGAAATGCAATGCCACAAACAGGAAGTCTGTTTGCTGTTTTTGACGAATCCGCCCTTGAATCCAAATGGGCAGGCTGCTAAAACAAGACATCAATAGCGTTGCAGTTGAATAAAAACACATGTTAAAGCTTACGCAGCAATACGACATCATGGTGACACATTGCCAATATTAATGGAGAGGTGTTCGCCGTCTCCACACTTGTGAAGCATTTCGCCTGTTTCTGCTTAAAACACAATCATTTGGCGACTTTTCATCGACACTTTTTAAAGACTGCACGTCTTGAGACAATGTTATTCATTTCCAAGGAACATTTTTCCTGGCAGGCCAACACGTTGTCACCCCCCCAAGCTGCATAATATTGCTGCACATACGCACACACCCAACCATTTGCTCACATGCCTCTTTGGCCTACATCTTGCACCAATATTTATAGACTCGGAGCACATAGTGTAACGTCAACAGCCACAACACAACTTACTAGGATTCTTTTAGGTCCTTTTTTTAAGCAGACTGCGACAATTACATCCTGAGCACTGCAAGCTAGTGGCGCCATTGGGAAAATTATGTCATTATTACTGTTTATCTGTCGTTAAGCAGCATTGAGTGTTTATGACATAATATCTGGCTACCATTTTCGGATTGGGATGTTTAACCTGAACTGATTAATGTGAAAATATTTCCCTTGAAAGAAGTGCGTCTGTTGTTTAAATAGGAACATTGCTTTACTCATCTTCATGCCAGAAGAAACTAAAAAAGAAAGAGGAAGCATGTTTTTCATATAACAATGTCATTTACATGTGGCCGTTTAATGCTCTTCTCATCAATACTTTCCTCATTTGAAGGCATTCCGCGGGTGAGTCATGCGTGGCGTAGCGTCGAGGCAATTCGTTAGCGTTTGCTCTCAAAGCGGTATTGGTTTTGAACCGGGATCAAGGGCATTTTTGAGGGACATTATCATACTGATGCACTTATTGGTGAAGATTAAAAACAGGGTTGGGGTCACACAGGCTTCGGGATACAATATTTCCAATGCTAAAAGCCACTTAGGATGCTCCGCCATGCCGCTGCCTCCATCTTAAGTTGAATAATGTGCCAATGATTCATTACTTGAGGCCATTTGTCAAAAGTGTCTGCATCATTTCTTAACTAGACACAAATCTTGATAAGCATTTTATTATTTTTCCACAAGCAATCAGTCGCAAGGCTGCTATACACATTTGATGAAGATGAATATGTGCCACAATTAGTCATAAATAAAAGAAAAATAAACACCTCCCTCATATCGCCAAGCACATTTTTAAGTAGCACCCGTCTATTATTGGTCTTCTTGAAAATGAGACTCTCTCCTTCGGAAAGTAAATGTTTTCCAAAAGCAGTCAATTGTAAAGGATAAACATAGATGTAGACGTAAGAATGGTATAGAAGGTTCCTGTGTGATGTATTGTTTATGTTTCGAGTGTTGCATCATGGGAAACTGAGTGGGAAGAAACAACGTGTTTTGTAGGGCTGGGAATCTTTGACTGTCTCACGATTCGATTCGATTATGATTTTTTTTTTTTGTCTGTTTAAAAATGTCTCTCGCTCCATACAGAATGTAAATACAGGGGGGAAAAAATGCCTCCCTCAATAATTTCCCATTGGGAGAACCCAAAAAAAAACAAAAAACAAAAAAAAACAAAAACAAAACAGAGTAATAGTCGTAGTTTCTCAGTTCCTTTAACATTTTCATTTATTTCATGGCATTCCAAAACACAAATGAAAGCTCCCCAAAATATATTACAACCACATGCCGCCCTCACCATCTGCAAGTGTACAAGTGTGCTCCCCCAGCCACTTCTCCAAAACTATGATTCACTTTACTTAACATTTCTATTAAACCCAAGAACAATGGCTGTGATTTTCCCTGGCCTGCTTCAACTCCTCTCCCAGCTCCTGTAATAAAACCTGTAATGGTTTGACAAGCAGTGTTTTTTTGTTTTTTTCGTCTTTCATTGGTATTAGCATTAGCCGTGCCCAGGAAAAACACTTGACCTGATTGCAAAAGCAGAGAGGCACCAGAGCATCCCCACAAGTTGGATTCCACGTGGCCCACTGAAGACTTATCCTTCCTCGCCATCTCGTCTGGGATTCTCCCAACTCCATGTGACGTGAAGTAGCCAGGATTTGATTACAGGAGGGTAAAAGGTCAGATAAGCTTTTAGGAGATCACAACCAGGGTCGTTGGGAAAGACAAACAAGGATGAAAATGGAAAGTAGTCAAGGAGTCTCCTCAGACAAGTGTGGCAGAGTGATTAGTGCTTCTCCACTCCTGCTGCTAACCGCTCGTAACTCTTCCAACCCCCCCACAGGGGAGCCTTCTCCAGCACGCGACTCATGACCCTGAGCGAGGACACCGTTTGATGAAGAGCCAGCGAGGGTCACGCCTCTCATTGCCATTCATCCACCTTCATCTCACAGCCGTGAAGCAAAGCCCCATGTTTGTCCCCCGTGTAAATTACCAGAGAGATTTTGATTGATGCGCGGCGTAGGTGGATGCTGAACTTTGGCGGCGAGGATGGAGTGTGGGCCTGGATGCGTGGGGCAGCACAGTTGGTAATCCGTCACCTAAAGGCTCACTGACAAGCGCCACCATGTTACGACCACAACCATGATGGATGGACAATCGCTTGCTGGGTAGCCGTTGGATATACGCTGGGCGGATAGCTGCGCTGGAGCCTGGGACACAACATGAAGGCGAATGGAGGATGTTCTGGGATGGATTTTGGTTGCCAGTCAATCATAGTGTGATTTGTATTGAATGGGAATCAATCAGCTATGTGAACCACTCCATTCCACTGGGTGTCAAAACATCAATCCATCCATTTTCTTATTATGTTCAGGGTCCCAGATGAGCTATAGAACCTATCCCAGTTGAATTTTATCAAATGTTTTTCGAACTGGTTGCCAATTAATGAATGATTCACAGATGTGAATCCTCATACTCCAATGCAGAGGCGATTCTAGGATCTGTAGTTGATTTTTGGCAGACTGGTCACCAGTCAATCATAGTGAGCTATGTGAACCACTACACTAATGGTTCTTTTCTGATGATTTGATCGAACTACCTCGGTGAGGTCAAGACACATTGATGATCTCGCAACATTGCTTGGCCTATCTGTGCTGCAGGAAATTTGGTGTGCTCAGTAGTCGACTTGTGACTGTTGTGATGGTACGTCGTGTCATTTCTTTATTACTGTAATCCCTTATGATTTTGAGTAAAAAATAAGAAAGTGGTGGTTCCGAATATGTGCAAATTGAATTCACATGTATAACAGAACGTATACGGTGTTCCACAGGGTTCAGTTATGGGGCCTTTGCTGTTTTCATTGTACCTGGTTCCCCATGAGTTCCATCTTAAAGAAAAGAGTGGTGGTTCTTTTAGTACTCCATGAATATAGAGTTCCGTTAAATTTGCAATACCAAGTAAAGCAATTCTTATGCAGCATAACTTGTTAGCTAGCAAAACTAATACTAACATTGAGATAGGCAATATAATAAAACAATTTATGAATTCGAGGTGAAGAGAGATTTTTGATGAAAAGGCCACTCTCCCCATTCATTTTGTTCACCAGTAAACTCTATACCTATGTCTTGAATTTAGAGAAAAAAACAAAAAGCAAAAAAAACACATTTTATTTTTCAGTAAAGAAGGGTTGAAGGGTTGGGTGAACTTTCATTGGAAACTGGTGGGGTTCAGTACCGCTAACAAGGTTAACTTAAGAACCACTGCACTACACAATGCACATTAACATATCCATCCATCCATTTTCCAAAACTGTCATCTGGACTATTTCTACTTAGCGAGGTCAAAAAGTGTATCGGGACAGTTACCATTTGCCTTATGCAACCAGCTTATTAGTATGTGTTCTAGCCAGTAAGAGTAATGTGATTTGTGACCTTTAAAAAGTGCCTGCAGACCACTGCCAGGCAGAAAGCACCTGTTCACTGTTTGCTCTCACATAAATAATATAACACATTGCTTACATGTCATCACTTGATGATTTATTGCAAGTGTAAGTGTAGAACCAGTGTCGGCACAACATGGGGTTCTCGTCAGCGCTCGGGCAGTAGCAGGGATTATGTTTCTAAAAAGCCTCCTGATTTTAGATGATAGCAGATAAGAAACCATTTTCATATGCTTATCCTCTCCCAGGTGACTTTGTGTGAGAGGCCTGGTACACCCTGGACTGGACGCCAGCCACTCACAATGGACAACCATTCACACTCGCATCCGCTGCCAAATCTTCACTAATCTGCATCTTCGAACATATGAGGAAGCCACAAGCACATTCAAACATCAAACAGCCAGGGATTCGAACCTGGCACCTCAGAAATGCGAGACAGCTATCCGACTCAAATTGAGTACATATTTTAACAACAAAATCACTCTACAGTATTGATTCCTGATACTATGCTAATATAATAGTGCAGGGTGAGAGTCCAATTTAAACCAGCACTGATTGATAACAACAACACATGCAAAACAGGCGCCGTAGCCATGGTAACCTAACCAGGGTAGCCAGGGTGATAGCAGCCGGGAGGCAAAGTAGGAGCAGGAGGAGGAGGGCGGCATTATCTCCGGGCGACCCCCATACCTGTCATCGTAGCAGAAGTCGGCGTCCAGCGTGTTCACGTACACCCCCACGGCCACGGCGGTGCACAGCAGCTCCGTGATCATCTCTCCGAGCCGAAGCGGAGCTTGCGGGTGGCTTCGAAAAGGACGACGAGAAGTGGCTGACAGGGAAGTCCGTCGTTATTCAGCCGCTCGGCAGCGCGGCTCCCCGCGCCGTGCAGGGTTTCTTCTCCCGGCGCAGCCAAAGTGTGTCACGGCGGGCCATGACGTTCCCCCGCCGGCCACAGACGCTCACAAGCGGCTCGCGAGCGTTGTCAGGAGGCGATCGAGAGCGACGACGTACGCATCTCTGGTCAACGTGCTTGCACCGGAGAGGAGCGAGAGTCAGGCGCATGTGGTTTTGAAGGGAAAAGGCTGCGCGGCGCATGCGCACTGGATGACGCACCGAAAACAATAGTCGGCATACAAAGAGAGCATTTATTACTGCCGAATTTGAAAGAACTATGATTAAAAGCTCGGAATAGTATTTATTATATATATTTGAGTTAGTCTGACTAATAAAAAAAAGTGCATTAATTAATAAGACGAGTCAAAGGCAATAATTAAATAAAATAATGAAAACACAAATCCCCAAAATGAATAAGAATTTATTTTATTAAGATTATTACGCAGTTAAAAATAGCTGACAGTGTAAGCACAAAACCTTTAAAAAATTTCAGAAAAATCCTATTTAGAACATCTGAAATGCATTTGAGGTAAATTTGAGGCACTTCAAATGGTGACAGATGTGTTCTTCCTCCCATAAAATCGCTTGTTTTTAACATCCTTTCTTGAAAAGCATTTGGGGTAAAAATTTAGGTGAAATTATTATCTTGATTATCACAAAAATGTGGCATTGAAACGGGTGTGTAGACTTTATTTCTACAGTATACAGGCTTGAATCAATCACATTTTAGGATGGAAAAATGAATAATACATACATGAGGCATAAGAATGCACTTGCACACTGCAACCTAATGACAGATGTGTGAAGATTGTTGCATTTACAGTATAAAGATTTGAATGTAGTTTTGCACTCACTGTTTCCGAATTTGCACACGTTTACCTTATTCATCTCCATGAGTGGGTCGAAATATTTGAAATATCTGAAAGCAGAATCTCTACATAGTTTGGAAGTCCACATACACATCATCAGCCTTACAAAGCAGATCATCATTGTGTTGATTTATCATCCTACCTTGCATAAATGTTAAAAACAGACATCTAGAGAATGCAAATTTCCGCAAATTCATCTTGTCTTATATATGTCGAGGTTGCATATGGACGCCAGGTTGGACCCGCTGACCACCAGATGGACCAAAGCTTGTCCCACTGTTGGGGGTTGTGGAACAACTTACAAGAGCCCAGTCGGAAAAGCAAAGCAGATGGAGCAGAATGCACAGCGGCAAAAACATGGTGAGGCGGAGAGGTTAGTGGCACGTTTGTTACCGTGGCTTCGGAGCAACTAATTAGGAAAAGTGTGTTTTGTTTGCTGATGCTTGGGTTGGGATGCCTTGCTAATCACTATCCTCCAGCACAGAGCCAAAATTCAAAGTGCACCCTCATTCGAACCCACGGGGGCAAGGAAAGGGCGGGCTACTGTGTTTTACAGCCAGCAAACGTGATTAGGGATTAGCAAGAGTAAGGAACAACATTGCCACAGTTATAAACAAGCTGAACATATTACAGGTAAAACTTTTCTTGTTTACTTGCTTTGCCTGCAGAGAAATATTCTCACTATTAAAAAAACAAAAACAAATGCAAACTGAAAATGGAGGCATTTGTAAATGTGATATTGAAAACATTTATTTGAGCAAAGTATATTCAATAATGTGAATATAAATGCATCCTCTTATCATGTTAATATGTCACACCTGTCAGGAGGATGGATTATCTCGGCAAAGGAGAAATGCTCAGTACTCGCTAGTACAGGGGTCTGCAACATGCGGCTCTGGAGCCACATGTGGCTCTTTAGTCCCTCACCTTTGGCTGCCTGTGGATCTCTTAAAAAAAAAAAAAAAAAAAAAAAAAAAAAAAAATTTGTGGAAATTAACTTTTTTTGGGGGGATAAAATGTTCTTTAAATGAATTCATGATGTAGAGTAGAAAATGAATAATTCAATTATCAAATGAGAGACGAATGGTAGAAATTACCTTTAAAAAAAAAAAAAAATGTCCAAAAATTCCATGAAATGGCAAAAAAAATGTATAGAAGCAGAAAACAAAAGGCAGAAAAGAATTGCAAAAAATGTCAGAAAATTGATCTTGAAAAGAAAATGTAGAAAAGTATATGCTTAATCTGTAACTATAAAATGTCCAAAAACAAAATGCACGGCATTTCCAACGCCTGTTGTTCCAAAATGAGCGGGGTGACTCCAGTTGGTGTGCTCGGTGGTAAATTTCGCTTTAAAAAACACCCCGACGGGACTTTACATAAAACAAAAGTCATTTGCGTTTAATTAATTAACAATTGCTGAATTGCACCCAATTGATATGATGCTGTTACGTTTTGAGCAATACATGAATGCATGCAATTGCATACATGCATTTAATCAATGTTTGCAAATGACATTCAGGTAATAAAATGCGTTAATGTCAAAATATTATGGTAGTTTGTATTTATTCTATATTACGCGAATTAAAAAGTGTGATTAATCAGATTAAAAATCGTTTGACAGCACTAATATATATTGCATGTTTGTTTGTTAAATCCATCAAAATTCTCTCACTTCCCACAGCTAATTTAAGAGCGACGTGGGAAAAACTGACCAAGCGTTTGCCACGGCGAGCATTTCCGTAGATATTTCCATAGATACGCCGCTGCCACCACGCCGAGATTTCCTCCGCGCTGTAGGCTAAACATAGTGAGTAATTTCCCCTCATGCTATTTACTCCGGAACCACTGCTTCTTCACCCTGCAGATAAACATCACGCAGGAAACGGATAATCACAGATGCAGGGCCGAGACACGCTTTCTACTGACGGTATTAATATTAAGCGTGAAGCAAAACAACCCTGATGTGCCAGACAAAAAAGCTTATTTTCTTTCGATTGGTTTCAATCATGTTTATTGGATGTCATTTCTAACCATTCTTTACAAAGTTTCCTGCCCACAAGTGTGAAAATTCACTTGGAATAGTGCAAAGCGGCAATCCCATGACAGCGCGGCAAGACGTTTGTGGTCACCCCGAGCGCTGCTCGCCACACGACGTCTGATTCCATTCGTAATTCATGCGTCTGTGCCGCTACAATATTCCTTTCCAAGCATGTAAGATTTACTGAGGGAGCGAGCGAAACAGCTGAAGAGATTAAAGAGGTCAAGGCCTCGTCTTCAGACATTGGGGAACCTTGTGATGCTTTTTCCAGACCCGCGCGGCCATGCAGCTTTCGCCTAAAACACCCCCAAAGGGCCCGGCTTGCCGAGCACATCTGAAAAACGAGCGTTTTCGAGACACGCTCTAGCATCAAGATGAAGAAAAAACTGACACAGCTCAATCCAACGGGACTGGCGCTTTTTCCAGCTGTTTTCCAGCACGTGTTGCATGACTTGTGGAGCGACACTATCTGTAAAAATCTCAACTCTATTACCAAAGTGCATGTAATTCAATCAATTAATGATATATAAAAATAGGGCTGCCGTCATGTCATTCCTTCAGCGCGACGACGGCGTAACATCTCGGTGACAGAAGAGGGTCGAACAGTTGCACCAAAGCAGAAAAGCATCCCTCGTCCTGCAAATAATAGAAGGATTTGGAATTAGGTGGTCTCGTGCAACACTTCGATTAACTTATTGATTAAGAAGTGCGTCTCAATACTTTAGTCCATAAGGCGTAGTGTAAAGAACAGTGCTGGGAGTGTATCTTGGAATTTCAGTTTATGATTATTCTCCTTTTCTATCAAAGCACAGATTTTTGAGGATCTGAACTATTCAGCAGTGCCACTGACAACTGTTTAACATGATATTTGGCGGACATGTCAATCATAAGAGGACATATGAAAATGTCTCAAGGACCCTTCCCTGTAATTGAACAGGAAGTTGGCCATTTTGGTTTGAAGCAAATATCAGCAGGGCCCGTACTTTGCCTGGTGCGTGTTCTGTGATTATATGTCAACTTTTAACTCATTCAAAACTAAAAACGTGTTTATTAATGTTTTTTTTTTTATGCAAGAGCATACAGAATGCTTAGATGCAGCTTCTGACATGAAGAGGTGACTTAAAGCAATGGTAGTTATTTAATAAAACGGCCAGGAGGTGGCAGCAGAGTATAAGAGATCCGCCAGGGCCATGTTGTAACGAGCTCTTTTTGTCAGCATTTTCACCAGGAATGTGGATAATGATTAAACTTAGCTATATTCTAATGCTAATTACTGCAAAACGGAAACAGATAAATATACTTTCATTCCTGGTGAAAGAAGAGACGAATCTTTCTTTTGGTAGGTTCCATGTTTTTCTAACAATAAAACACAATATACTGTGGGCCTTGCTAAATCAGTCAAAATCCAGTAACAAACAAACAGCTGGGAACGAAGGGGGTTGCTTCAGTGAAATTGGCTGCGAGTGAATGAGTTTAATGGTCAGCAGACGTGGATTGCGTTTATCACCACAACGCCACCATCTCTTCCTACTAGTAATTTAACCCAGCAAGCATTACTAATATGAGGGTCTAATTGCAATTACCTGCTCTTTCAGGTAGCAGAGGCGGTCCAGGAGAATGAGGCCTTCAATGCAGGGAGCCAGGGTCACCTTCAACTACACACGCACATCAACCCCAGTCAGATTTTTATTCCTCGCCATTTATTTACACATCAAGAACACTCAAAGTCATTTCACTGTTCAGCGTAACATCATTTATACCTCATGCCCCAGCCCACCGCAATAAGCTCATTTAACGGCGGCCAATTTATTGGCTTTTACGAGAAGGCATGAAAATGTTTTGAGCGGACGTGGGCAGCTGTGCAAATGGCTCACCAGATTAAAAGCGTGGATCTCGGGCCAGCGCGGCGCGTACGTGTCGTGGTACCGCTGAATGTCCTCGTCGGAAAGCTGGAAAGAAAATGTAGTATCAAGGACTGTGTCGCCACAATTTCAAAATTTGAATATAAATGTGAAATATTGTGATTTTGACCTTTGAATCATCCAGGTCCAGTTTACGAAGCGCCCGTCGAACATAATCCACAAAACATTTGGCCTTGGAGTATACGTTCCCAACTCGCTTTTCACTAATTGGGGGGGGGGAAAAAAGCTTCATGACATTCAAAACATACTTCGGGATGTACAAGGAGACGTTCACTCTTCAGAAATCTGCAATCATAATAGACGCTCTTTGCAGAAGACAAAGAATATACTCCTGTGAAGATTATGTCTACTCCACCATTTGTTCAAATATCCTTTATTAATAAGAAAATGAATTACAGAAGAATATACAAAATATGGTCTAATAATTATCAAATCAATATATACTTTTAAGAATGATATTACTCAGACAACAGGAGGCAAAAAAAAGTTTTCCAAAAGGACACATCTTTATACTGATTTGTGATCATTTATAAATCTACTAAATTATAAATAAAAAAACTCACACCATTTCAAAATGTCTAATCATTTTAAATTCTTCTAAAAAATGAAAGAACAGTAGGGTGGAAACAAAAGCAAATCTTCACACTTTCAACTCAGTGGTGCCGGGAATAAATCTACTTCCTGTTACCTTTTGTAGGCGCCGTAGTGATCCCGGAGAATAACATGCAAAACCGCCCGGTAGAACAGCGAATCCATCTGAATCTTGTGCAGAAGAAAAAAACAAAAGCAGCAGATGAGCGATGTGAGCGATGCGCGTTTCAATCAAGCTTGTTTTTGCAATCAGCTTCCCCCCCCATGGAGTCATTACATTCATATTTATAAACATCCCATATTAACAGCAGCCGGCGTCAAGTATCGGCTTTGGCCCGGAGCCGCCAGCGTCGCTTCCCCCAAACAAACAAACGCTCTCCAAACAATGGAGTCGCTGACCAACAATGATTTGATGGATTTTTGTTTGACGACTGACACAAACAAAGAGCGTCACACTTACCCCGTGGCCCACGGCAACTCTTTCCAGCGCCTGTTGTTGGCAGCAAGGAAGGAAGCACACCGTCAAACACTCGTCACACTCTTCCATACGTCACCCGCGTAACTCACCAAGCACGCCGACATCCTGGCGTTTCTGCCGCAGAACCACGAGTGGCGGCGGAGGTGCTGACTCAGAGGGAACCCGAACGCACCACGCCAACACTCTGGAGGGCAACAGAAGCTTTTGATGAGGTGATCGGAAACCACCGTGATTCATTCAAAGTCAAAACGCCAGAGTTATTCCCTGACCAATTAGCGCAAGTGGAACAAGCGTTAGAAAAGTAGCATGCATGCGTGCATTTATGATGGAAATTTCGATGTGGCTAGTCATCCGCAGATGCAATTAACTCATTTGCTCCCAATAACGTGTAAATCCGTTTTTTTTATGTTTTAAGTGTCCCAAAGACGTATTTATACGTTTTTTTGTTTGTTTTTTCTATGCTAGAACATACAGAAGGCTTTGATGCAGCCTTTCAACTGTAAAGAATGGTTGCAGAAATTGTCAGCAAAGTTAGCATGGCATTATCACTGTGGCCCTATCAACATTGGACTAGACTCGCACACTTTTATTTTGCCGATCAGTTAGCATGTAAATTTGGCTGCGAGGCAGTTTAGCTCGGAACCTCAGGTCTTGCGGCACAAAAAACACTCTTGAATATTTTCTAGCAATAATATGCACTCCTACCCTGTGTGTCAGGCTCAAACTCCTCTGAGAGCTTGTTGTAGCAGCATCCCACGCTGCAGACGGCAAGCAGCTCCGCTTTGGCCACAAACATTCTGAGCGTGCTGGGCGCCAGGTCGCCGCACGTGTGCAGGCCCACCAGGACCGCGCGCTGGCGTGAGGAGAAAAGATTTTAGACAAAGTTGAGTGATAATGGAAAGTCCATATACGAGACGAGCTCACCTCCAGCTCGTCGATGAGCTCCCTAAGCTCCGTGTCGGCAGTTATGTAGGACGTGAGCGGTGAAAAGACGGCGCTGGTCACGCCGCTTCTGCTTTGAGCTTTGCGCTCAAGGTTCTCCCTCTTCCTCCTCTGCCTCTCATCGTCAGTCAGTGAGCTGGGGGAAGCCCTGCCAGACTGTATCGCCTCTAACGATATGGCGCTCAAGAAGAGCTCCTCTATGGGGTTGGGGTCTGGTGTCTGCAGCTTCTCCTCCTGTGACCCATTTCCATCTTCTGCACCTTTGATTTCTGAGACCGCTTGGTGTTCTGCTTCTCCTTTTGTGGCCTTTCTGTGTTTCTGGTACACCTTGGAGAATTTTTTCAATTTGCGGTTCCTCTCTTGGGCCCCGTGGGTGTTGGTGCTGGACGAGTCAATGCCGAAGACGCGAAGGCCATGCTGCAGGGAGAGGAAGGAGCTCAGGTAACCCTTCCCCGAGCCCACGTCTATCACCTGCACGATTGACACCGTGATTATCAGATGCAATATAAAGCAAAAGAAGGTTTTAAAAAAAATGCTTTCCTGTTTTACTCCACAGCGCTTGGCCAAACAGTCCACTACCTCCGCCATGGACTGCACCTCATGTGACTTTTTTGTGTTCATGAACTCATCCGGCTCCAATTCTAAACCTCAAATAGAAAAAGAATGGTAAGGTCGTCTCAAACCATTTCTTCCAAATGAACAATACATTCAGACTGTACCTGTCCCAGCGCCTTGCTTCGATGCCTTTCGTCTGAGGGCGTTCAAAAGGTCATCCCGGCTCATGCAGACCCCCAGGCCAGGAAGTGAGTGGGCCTTGGCTGTACGCAACAGTTCATGCGCATCAACCAGCCTTTTTGTGTCTTGACAAAAGCCAAATGTGTTCCTCAGTTTCTCTGTTTATAGATAAAACAGCAACAAAAAGCTCTTATTGCATGTAATCATATGCACATAATATTTAAGCTCATTTTATTTTATGTAAATAAAACGGTAATAGTAAAATAAACGTTTTCAGAAATAATATCAAATATCCACCGATGAATCCACTTTGTTTTTGGACCTCTTGCTCCCCCTGGTGGCCAGCTATGCCAATGGCATTCAGCACCTCGTCAGGCGACACGGCCATGAAACGATTCCACACGTCGTGCGTGTAAAACTCCACCGTGTGCGCGTTTGCGATGCTCAGAGTGGCCGCGAGGAATCGCGTGACTTCATCAATGCGTTGCCGCAGCTCCGCGAGGCTGACCGACGAGGGAATCATTGTGAAAAAGGAGAATAATGAGGCGAATAGTAATTCATGTCAGTCGTCTACTTCCGATAGAATCCAGGCAATACTAGTTGAATAAACATAATCGATGTTCTACTTGTGTGGGGAAGGCGGTGTTTAGAGTGGTTACGTTTTCTATTGATAAATTATAATAATTAAGATGTATATTATCATTAATTTACGTTAATGTTTTTATATTAGTATTCCGGACTCGATAAAGCCGAAAGATTGAATGGTCTGAATTTGTTTAATCATGTCTGCATTGCAACGTCATCAGTGTGGGACCAGAAGTAGTACACGAAATCGGAACACATGCATGTAAACATTTCACCAACCCAGGGTCAGAATTAAGTCCAAATGGCAACGACAAATGAGAAATTGAACACAGGTAACTATGCACGAAAAGAAGGAAACTGGAAGAAGCCACAAAAACAAAACGATCGCGTCAAAAAGAAGAAATGGGTTCCGGAAAACAAAGTTTTCCAAGGAAGTATTAAAGAAGGTAAGTTATGGTCATATATCCAAGTTTTGCATGTAAATTGTTTATTTTGTGTTTTGCTGTTGACGCTCTGGTATATGCCATTGAGTATAATATTTGGTTTACTTATTGCACGATGGATTATTGACTTAATGCCCCTCCTAGACAAATTGCGTTGAAAAGAGAGAAAGCTAACAAATTTAATTAAGCACGGTTGGTGACAAACATATCTATAATATATTAACCCTAACCAGCACTGTCTGACATTTAACATGTTTCTATCTCCATGTTCCAGGTCAAGGTTTTGCTTTTGAGAGGAAAGAGAAAGTGAAGCATGACTACAACAAGTTTTTGCGAAAGGAGGAGAAGACGAAAACAAACAGGCAGAAGTCTTCGTCATCGCTGTACCACGACCAGTACCCGGAGCACCTCAAGCATTTGTACATGGCCGAGGCAGAGAAGCTGAAGAACGAGGCCTGGACTAACAGAGTGAACCGGCTCAAACTGAGAATGAAAGGACGGAGCCAGGAGAAACCAAAGGAGGACAGGATGGAGGAGAAAGTTGGTTATGATCCAGAAGGTACAGATGCACCTGAGGCAGAAAACACAGAGTCAACATCTGTAGCAGAAAGGTAAAGATTAAATAACTTCATAATCACTCGTTGTATTTTTCACCTGCTAGTTTGACTGTGTTTCTCTTCAATATTCTCTTTTAGCCTTCCACTAAGCAATCGAAGGAGGAAAAAGCTGGAGAAGAAGACATCCTACCAACGCTCTCTGGAGGAGTGTGAGAGGGTCCGCGAAAAACGGAGGAAAAAGAAAGAGGTCATCTTCACAATGTTTAACTTTCAGTTTTTCTGCTTCAATTTTTAATCTGTATTATTTATGCTTTGCAGGAGTTCCTCAAGAGCAAGCAGCAGCGTGAGGAGGCCGTGCGAAAATACAAAGAGAAAAAGCTGGAAATGTATCAGATGCTTTGCAAAAAGACCAAGAAGGGGCAGCCCAACCTCAATCTTCAAATGGACTACTTGCTTCAGAAGATCCAGAAAATCTCAGATACAACTCCAAAAAAATGAATCTGCTCCAGAAAGTGAACATTGAGGTGCATTTTTTACCACAAGATGGCATTGTGAGATAAGTTGACGAGGTGGCTCATGTATTATTTTGTGCGTTTACTAATAAAAGTGAAAATCTTCCCTGTTTAAAGCCATTTACCGCCCTTGTCATTAGTGGAAAGCAATTCAATCTGAGATTGTCGCCATGGCAACGAGCTTGTTGCATACAAGCTATTATGCTGAAAAAGCCTCGGGTCTGCTTCCTCATGGCATCACATGGTCGCAGGATGACTGAGTAACTTGCACTGGTGAGACTTCCTATTGAGCTTTTGTCGCTCTTGTTTTGCTGCCTTTTTTTACGGTAAGAAGTTGTTTATATGATCTTTGGTTCATCCGTTGTTGCAAATGTGAATTTAGTTGCCTTTTGTGACAAACAGTAGTTTGCTGTATGTATTGCATATTAAGGTAGTGTGTGAAAACACATGATTAGTTGTTTTGCAGGCATTTATAAGTATTACGATAATCTCTTACACTGTGTGCCTGTGTTAGCACACCTCTAGGGGCTTAGTGGCTTTTTAGAAAATATGCAAACACTTCAGGTCACCTATTATCAAAATCAATTTATTTTTAAATGTGTCGATTTGACTCTTAAAATGTACTGTATGGCCAAAGTATTCTGACAAAGCTCTGATTGTGTATGCTTAAGTATTCATTCCATTTTTTCTTTGTCGTCATGACAACCCAAAGGGCTCAGAGCTCTTAACACCACCCTGCTGTCTTGATTCCACGCTGACCTACATGCCGCCCCAAAGTTTTGGGTGCTGAAGGTGGTCGGATCCAATCAACATGGAGCACACGGAGGAGAGCAGGAGGCCCAGTGGACGCGGCTCGGGCTGGGGTCGCATCGCCCTGCTGGATAAGACCAAGGAGTTCTTCCAGACGTGCGACGTGGAGGGCCGAGGTTTCGTCACGCGTACCGACATGAGGGTGAGAGTCGGCTGGGAGGAGTAGGATGTGTCAGACGGTGTCTGAAGTTTGTCGTGTCGTGATGCCAGAGGCTCCACAGGGAGCTGCCGCTGTCGGCCGAGGAGCTGGAGGACGTCTTTGACTCTCTGGATATGGAGCGCAGTGGTTTTCTTACGCTTGAGGCCTTCTCTTCCGGATTCAGTACGGTTTCCAACAAAAATGCTTACCATGGGTCTTGTTTTGTTTCATTATTGTTTTTATTTTCTTGCTACATTCTCTCTCGAAGCAACATTTTCACTGACAGACGTTTTAAAGATTTCTGTTGATTGATTTTTTTATATGCACAGTATACATATAAATGTAAAAATGAATCTTGGAGAAAACTAAAACAAAATAATCCATTTGTATTCAAAAGTGTGTGTGCAAAGTTAGAAATTGAAAGTTAAAAAAAGGCTGTGGTTTCTAACATTTAAATATATTACAATAATTAAAATGTGATACATATTTCTCATTAACTTAAAAAAAAAAAAATCTATTAAACCTACTTATTTTTGTCTCAGCTGCAGGTTTGGTGAATCCAGATTCAGAAAGTAAAAACCCTGAAACAGTTTAGCTTCTTTAGCCACAGGTGCTTCTACTCAACCGGTGGCGATGAACTCGTTTAACCTGCCAGTTGAGTAGAAGCACCTGCGAATCTGATTTAAAGCCAACCTGTGGCAGGGTTTTTGTGTTGCATTCGAGGATGGTCGGAAGTCTGAGATATCAGAGTTGTTGTTTTTTTCCCACTTCCGACCTGAAAGCGTTCGAGGCGAAAGTAAACAACCAAAATGGCGTGATACGTTTTTATTTTGGTCCTCAAAACTCATTTTGATCTCCAGCAAACTTAACCTTCTCGCAATTTTGCTTTAGTATTGTTTTTATCCGATTTCATAAGCATTCCATACAGTTCAGTAGTTCAGCGTATAATTTCATGCACGGAGATGACGGCATACTGTCACGTACGTTGTGTATTGTGTTTTACCATTGACGCCACGGTCTGTGTTTCTGAAGGGGTCGCAATTGTAGAGTGACGTCACTTGTAGTCCGTCGGTGAAGTCAGGGTCCTTTTTTTTTTTCGACTTCGCAAGTGTGGGCGTTCCCGTACACACTTGCTGGTTTGAACTCGGAAAATTCCGAGTTCCGACCATCCTCGAATGCAGCATATCTGGACCTGGATTCCCCAACCCTGTACTGCTATCAGTTCATGTTATCATCCATCCATCCATTTTCTTAACCGCTGACTCCTCACAAAGGTTGCGGGTTCACGTTATAATTTCTTGCACTAATTCAGGTTTTTGTTTCAGCACTTCCCCCAGCAAATTGTGTTGTCTTAGTGATTCTCAAATTGTGGTACACTTAATGAACGCAAACTTAAGGATTGGAAAGTATTGCACATAAATGATAAATCTACCATAATAAAATAAATAAATAAACTAATCATTAGACCGAAACGCCTACCTTTATTTTGTTGATGCATTTGGAACAAAATGCTTATAAAACTCCAGCTTGTATTGTCTCAGGTCAGTTCCTCCACGGCCGAAGAATTTCAGTAACCGACGAGCCGGTCCAAATGCAGAGCCCGGGTCTCAGGGCCAAAGAGGCTTTCTACCAGAGCCAATGGGAAGCCAAGCTGTCTGGGGACGAGGATGAGGAAGAGAGACACTTCTGTATGCTGCTGGACAGCCTGGGAGCCAGTAATGTTTTTGAGGAGTGAGTGGCATCACTGGAAGCCCATGACCTGATTTTTGGACTGTAAATGACTCGACTGCCATTTGCTTTTTCCCTCCAGTCCGCATGAGGTGCGTAGCCTGTGGGCGCAGCTCAGGCGGGACGAGCCACACCTGCTGTCCAACTTTGAGGAGTTCCTAGCCAGGGTCACCCATCAGATCAAGGAGGCCCACCAGGAGAAGAAGGACATGGAGAGCGCCCTCCAGAGGTCAGAGGATGGAAAGAAATATTTCAAGAAGGGCTTGTTGGCTTCAGGTTAGGGTTTAAAATTCGGGATTTAAAGAGGAACTCAACCTATTTATTTTATTTCTTTTACAATTATATGTTCTATTCAGCCCCACTGGTCTAAATATGGTATTCTGGTTAATATTACGATAGTGGAATATGAGTTAAGCAGCAAAATCCAGCCGTTTTTGTCCATCTCGGGGGCGGCCATTTTGCCACTTGCTGTCGACTGAAGATGACATCAATGTTGCTCAGAATCAGTTCAGTTTGTGAAAACAGGTGCGCTGTGATTGGTCGTTTCCTGAGCCATGGGCAACTGTGATGTCATCTTCAGTCGACGGCAAGTGGCAAAATGGCCGCCCCCTGAGATGGATAAAAATGGCTGTATTTTGCTTCATAACTCATATTCCACAAATGTTTGGGTTTTGAATCCTGGGTTTCAATCATCCTGTCATATCTAAACTATCTTTACTTATCATACGACATATGCTAGCAAGTGTGCTAACTTGCCCAATCAACGCTGTGTGACATAAGTGCGTTTAGCGGCCAAATTCCACATGGAGCAATCTCCTAATCAGACTTGATCCGTGTCAAATGACCGCTAATCTCGGGGTTGAGTCTGTGCGAAAACACAGCAGCATGAAAGATGATTTAGTCTCTGTTTTATGGAACACAGAGGCACGCTTGTCATGTAATACATAATTGGGGTCATGTTCCCGTGGCGCCGCATGGTGCAGTGCTCCGGCTAATTAGCTTTTAGCTTGTAATTGCCGGTAGGGAATGCAAATACTGCTCAAGGCTTGAGTTTTTTTTAAACAATACTTGTGTGTTGCTGTTGTGGTGTGTGTGTAAAAAATGTTGTTCAGCTGTTCTAGAATGTTCTTAATTGGCGTTCTCCCCCACAGGAAGGCAGCGACGCATGACGATGAGATCCGCCACCTGTACGAGGAGATGGAAGCACAGATCAAGACGGAGAAGGACAGGCTGCTGCTCAAGGTACCTCACGTTCATCATCATCATCGTCATAATACTCATTCCCTTGTCAACTTTGACCCCGGCAGGACTCGGAGCGTCTCCAGTCGAGAAGCCAGGACCTAGAAGACCAGCTGTCCTCTAAGGAGAAAGAACTGGAGCTGCTGTTCCAGAAGCAGAAGAGGGTGAGGAGATATTCACGATATCCAGCAGGTGGTTGCTCCGTGACGAAAACGCTCTCGGTACTTTGGTAGTTGGAGCTGGAGTGCAGCGAACTGAGCAGCGAGAAGCAGGAGAGCCACGTGGAGAACGTCAAGTTGAAGGTGACCAACGAGGAGCTGGCGCGGGCGCTGGAGAGCACCAGCCAGGAGCTGCTGGTGGCCCAGGACCAGCTGGCCGTGCTGCAGGAGCAGGCCGCCCGCCTGCACCAGGAGAAGGAGATGTGGGTCCTGACCTCGTAAAAAGTTAGGGTTTGTAGGTCTGGTGTCATGTGCTGAAGGTTGGATCCCAAAGTGAAGACACAAATAAGATTTTAACTATTTATTAACATCGAGAGGCATGGAACAAACTTGACTATGCAAGAAACAAAGAGAGTTGCACAGAGAGACAGTGGTAACAGAAGTAATAATCCGACAAAGACTTGTATAGACAAGGAATCGATCTGATTGGTTGTGGCTAGACATTTGGGTAACAGGACTGACATGGAATTATCTGATTGGCTGTTGACCAGGTAAAGGGATTAAAGATTCTTGACATCACAGAGCATCACATAGCCTAAAACCAGTCGAGACTAGATGCTGGTTACATTAGTTTAAGACAGACACTTGTTACATCAGTACATAGACACTTGATGAACCCAACTTAACAGGTCATGAACTCAAACTTAACCCTGGTGTGACCCCAGACATGACATCTGGAACCAAAGCCATGCTTACCTATTGTAAATAAGAGTAAAAATAAGGGATATAGAAAAGCCAGGGTTGGGGTTTCAAAATAGGGTTTCAAGTTAAGGATTTGAAAGTATGGTTAGGCTTCTGGGCCAGGGCTGAAGTTTGGACTATCGTTTCAAGTCAGTCCTTCAAGACAGGGTTTAGAATTTTTTGTTTGACTGAAGGGATTTTAGGGTTTCATTTCTGACCTAGAGTTTCCAAAAAAAAGGTTAAACGCAAGAAGTTAAGATTAGGGCTACAATTGTAGTATATTTTAAAGCCATAAAATAATTTTTAATAAATTCTTTTAAAAAGGCTCATAATTCCAATAATAGGAGATCTGTCAAAATTAATCAACAAGTAATCGATTATCAAATTAATCAACAGCTATTTTAATAATCTTTTAGAGCCATTGTTTAAATTAAAATTATCCAAATCCTCCAATTTCAGTCTCTCAACAGTAAATATTCTCTGATTTGTGTAGTCCACCATGAGTGTAGAGATTATCTTTTGTATTTAATCAAAATAAGACATTTGCAAACATTTAATTTTACTTTGGATAACAATGACCGAACTACTGACTAAATTAGTTTCAAAAAGATCGGTGAGTACACCAATTCCTCTCATTGATGTTTTGTTGGTTTTTATCAATAAAATATACTAAAGTAACAACAATTTAATAAACAATAATTTGTTGTATTACACTTTTATGCAAAATAACACATTATCCCAATATTCGATTTATTGATGGGATAATTGATAGAATAATCGATTAAAAAAATAATAGTGACAGCCCTAAATAATACTAGTATATTTTTTTATTCATATTTTTTTTTAGTGGATTGTCATCTCAAGTTAGCAAATATGGTGTCCTTTTGTTCTGATTCATTGTGGCAGGTTACTCTGAAATGCTATTTTCTTCCTGCAGGGAAATGTACAGAGTGACGGAAGGACTGCAAAGAGAGAAGCAAAGCCTCATGAAGCAACTCGACCTCCTCAGGTACGTCAATACAACGCTTCTATTCATTTTTCGTCTACTTTCCACTTTGTTTTTTTTTCCTCTTCCAGAGAAATGAACAAACATTTAAAGGACGAACGGGACATCTGCTCCGGTGTGGTAAGTATTTTTTTTAAATTATAATCACATAAATGGAAATGTTTGAAATATGTCATTTTCTTAAAAAAAAAAAAAATCAGCCGAGAACATCTCTGAGGAAGAAACAGAAGCAGCGAGCTGGCCTGGCCAACATATTTGATGACAGCAGCCAACCTGCCAAAAGGTGACTCCCCCATCATAAATGAGGAAAAACAGAGGATATCTGTCTTTTTTTTTTTTTTTTTTTTTTTTTTTTTTTTTTTTTTGGTAAGATAATCCACAAATTTAACATTTGAGGACATCCTCTGTTTCTCCCGTTTCCAAAGATCTCCTCTGGTGCTGGATGGCTCCTACCAGTGTCTGGAGGCCTTGCCTGTAGAGCACCTTCAAATCGTGTTTGTTGCTTCCTCCTCCTGTAGTGAGGATGACGCAGTCGCTGTCAATTCCATGAAGGAGAGCGCCGGATTGGCCAACGGCTACGGCGGCCCCACCCCTCCCAAGCCTCACAACGTGAGGGCCAAGGGCAAGAAAGCCATCGCCAGGCCCTCCAGTTTTAGGAGGAGCGCCAGAGAGCGGGCCAAGAGGCCCGAGACCAAGCCCGACGTCCGGGATGAGGTGCTGGATTCCCCCCCGGGCGGGTGGCCCCTCCGCCGGGTCATCTCCATCGAAGAGGACCACCTGCCTCACCTCCTGCAGGGGGGGCCGCAGCTCCTCCTGCACCAGCTCAGTGAGGAGGAAGATAGCGAGGAGGTGCACAGTGATTTGGAATGCAGCGTGCTCACCGGGAAAGCGGGCCAAATTTTCCTGAAGAAGACCCCCAGGTCGCCGCGGGGGCAGCCGGTCGGGAAGGAGACCCAGCACGTATGTGACATCACAACTTTTCAAACCACCTGTGTCGCCATAAATAGATTTCTGCATTGATTGATTTTCTTTCACCGAAGGTGGCAGAAGTGCCCGTGTTAGGCCCCAGTCGTCTGTTTAAGGTGGTCCTGGTGGGCAACTCCAGTGTAGGCAAGACGTCACTTCTACGCTCCTTCTGTGAGGGACATTTCCACCCATCCACCACGGCCACTGTGGGTCAGTTCCTCTTTTTTTTTTTTTTTTTTCTCCCCCACAAAAGCTGCTAATCCAAAAGCGTGCAAGTCACATGAAAAGGCTTCTAAAATGTAAAATCACATTGAAGATTAATTTCTCACTTTCATATTTCCCAATCCTTGCCGGTTTTTTTCTTTTCTCTCAAAACCTTGGCATTGCAAAGTTCCATTTGAATTTTAACTTGAAAATGAAAAAATATCTGAATATTTTTTTTCTCAATTTCTAAATAAAATACTTAGTCCAGGCTCGGACCTTCCTGGGTGGAGTTTGCATGTTCTCCCCGTGCCCGCGTGGGTCTTCTCCGGGTACTCCGGTCTCCTCCCACATTCCAAAGACATGCTTGGCAGGTTAATTGGGCGCTCCGAATTGTCCCTAGGTGTGCTTGTGAGTGTGGATGGTTGTTCGTCTCTGTGTGCCCTGCGATTGGTTGGCAACCAGTCCAGGGTGTCCCCCGCCTACTGCCCAGAGCCAGCTGAGATAGGCGCCAGCACCCCCCGCGACCCTTGTGAGGAATAAGCGGTCAAGAAAATGGATGGATGGATAAATAAATACTTAATAAAATCAATTATTGAATAAAATAATATTACTAATATATTTTGATAAATATTTTTTTTCTAAATTTCACAGTGAATAATTGGCAAAATATTTAATATAATAAAGTAATGTATATATTTTTTTCATTTTCTTAATTTCTCAGTGCATAATGGCACATAAATTATTTAAAAAGGTGAATGAAATTATAAATATCTTAAAATTTCCTTAACTTGTCACTGAGTGTTATAAAAACAAGTGTTAATTTTTCTTTTAACAATAATTGTGCATATAATACATTTTCTTCATACATTCAATTTTTCTAAATATTATTGGAATGATAGGGAAACTATTTCACAAAAATATTTATTTTATCTACCCCCCCAATATATTTTGTGTTAAAAAAAAAAAAAAAAGAAATACAGTGTTCCCTTGCTACAACGCGATTCACTTTTTGCAGTTTCGCTGTATTGTTTTTAGTACCATTTTGCATTAATCTTTTACAGTAATGTACCAATTTTAGAAAATTTATGAAGGTTTGAACATTGAGAATGTTTAAACAAGAGAAATGTGATCAAATATAAATGCCTCAATGAGGAAAAGTGTGGTGGGGGGTTTGAGAGCTATAATAAACGTAAAACATAAAGCTAACTACTTTGCGGATTTTGTTTATTGTGGGTATTTTTTGGAACCTAACTCCAGCGGAAAACGAGAGAACACCGTAATACAATACAGACCCCCCCCCCCCCCCCCCCCCCCCCATTTTCCCAAAGTTCTCAATGACGAATGGGTCAACAACATATGCTGTATTTTGATTTTTACATGTGCATTTTCCCATTTTCTAACGCGCCGCTCTTGACTCTTGATCAGGGATCGACTTCAGCGTGAAGACGTTAACCTTGAACAATATGCAAATCGCGATGCAGCTTTGGGACACGGCGGGTCAAGAGAGGTGAGCGGCCATCATTCATCCCGCGCGCCCGTTTCATCTCCCGACGCATCCTCTTGGAATTTGCGGGCTCAGCGGAAAGCGCGGATAAATCAGCGGGAACGAGCTTTGGAAAATTGTCAGCGCTCTGGCAGCGGTTCACAGTGTTGTTGGCACAGGTACCGCAGCATCACCAAGCAGTTCTTTCGCAAGGCCGACGGCGTGGTGGTGATGTACGACGTCACGCTGGAGGAGAGCTTCAAGGCTGTGCGACCCTGGCTCGCCAACGTCAAGGTCTGGCCCCCTCTTACTTTTACGTCTTTACTTGCCATGTCAGCATTTCTTTTTTTTTCAGGATGCTGCAGGAGAAGGCGTCCAAATCCTTGTTCTGGGCAACAAAATGGACATGGAAGGAGACAGGGAGGTGTCTTTTAAAGAAGCAAAACAGATGGCCCAGGTATGGAGATCAGGATCATGACGGCTCTTTTCGCCAGTTCTTCATCATACCCGCCAGAAGAGCAGAACAGAAATAAACAGAACTACTAGTCATGTCTTGCGTTTTGCATTTTGCGTTCAGGAAAGCAAGGTGATGTTCTACGAGGTCAGCGCCTACACGGGCAAGAACGTGACCGAATCCCTGACCCACCTGGCCCGGTAGGATGACATCACACATGTCGCAATACAGTCAATGTGAAAGTCGACACACCATGTTCAAATTACATTAAAAATAGCAGCGAGTGCAAAGTATGTCAGAAAAAGCCTACTAGAACAGTTTTATTTATGTATTTATTTATTTTCAGGTTAACCAGAGACACTTTGTGGCAATTGGTAGCAGATGCGTTGTGTGTTGACGCCACTAATCCGTATATATTACTGGATAGCCGATAGGCCAAAATTTCTTAAGCCACGAGGCTGCCATATTGCTCCTCCCAAGAAACGTTTCTTGGCATACAATCCTATACATTTACAGTATCGAAACTGGAGAACATTTGAGACAGTACTTAGTAGAAACAACATGAGTTATGTTTTACATTTGTAAAACATATACAAGAGGACTTCAAAAAGTAAATTATAAGCTTGATGATGTTTACAGGAGGAAACTTTTATATTCTTTTTATTGAAGAATTATAACTGTTATTTAACAGAAGATGCCTCTGCCAAATCTAATGTTGTGGTTTAAGGAACTGAGCGATGAAAGTAAAAGGGGGTCTTCAAAGCAGCACATAAAAAATAGTGACCACCCTGCCAACCACTCCCCCACCCCTGCCCCTATACTAAGAGCCTACGAGCTGCTTAAGTCTAATCTGTACGTATACCGTAAAATTTAAAATCTGCTCGTGAGACGGGAGGAGTAAGATGGCCACCCTGTGGCTTCAATGGCTTGCACGGGTGTGTATGGATTATCGGCTATCTAGTAATATATACAGATCAGTGGTTGACACCCATTTAACATGAGTCTGAATGTGATTGGTTAATTCTGAACACAGCCACATCCTATTTATAGGGTTAGGGTGTACACACTTATGCAACTGCACAACTTCACGTGTACTTTTATTTTCCCCTTTTTTTCAATTGAGTTGCGCAGGTTTTATTAGTGGTGGGAAATGTTTTTAACCCCTTCAAGACCCGCATTTTTTCTGCTGGGCAATTTTTCTTTTTCTTTTCCTCACATAAGAACAACATGGAAATTTTTGTGGCCGTTTTCTCGTTTTTTTTTATTTGTTACCAAGCTTACATGCAACATTTTTCACATGAACATCAATCAACTTGCAATTGTAATTGGTTAGCGAGGAGCCAATCATGAACCAGAAGTGTTGACATCATCCAAATGATGTTTTATTGGTTTAGACACGCACATATGTCATGTCCACTGCAATCATCTAAGAGTCCGAAGGGGTTAAAATGATTTACCTTCAAAAGCTGGCATTTGAAGAGGAGCACGTCCACTTTTTCTATGCACAGTTTGTTGTTTGAATTGGCCCTCAGGGTGTTGATGGAGCAGGAGGACCGCGTGAGAGACACCACCGTCATCCTCAGCGCTCAGCCCTTGAAGAAGAAGGCCTGCTGCAAGTGAACATGCCTTTTATATTTTACGTTCAACAATGACACTTAGTACGATCTGTGTTACGATCACTCTTACTCGATATATTACTATAAATTTGTCCAGTTTGGGGAAATCACGCTTGTATCATTAGCTTTATTTGCACTTGTTCGAATGTAATCACATTTCAGAATGAATAAAATTATTTGCAATTTGGTTAACTCATTCACTCCCAGCCATTTTCACTGAAGCAACCCACTTCGCCCCTGGCTGTTTTACTGGATTTTGACTGATTTTGTAAGGCCCACAGAATATTGTGTTCTATTGCTAGAAAACATGGACCTACCAAAAGAAAGTTTAGATTGTCTTCATTCACCAGAAAGGAAAAGCATATTTGTATCTGTTGCCGTTTTGCAGCAATTAGCATTAGAATATCGCTAAGTTTCATCAATAGCCACATTCCTGGTCAAAACACTGACAAAAAGAGCTTGTTGCTACATGGCCCTGGCTGTTCTTTTATACTCTGCTGTCACCTGCTGGCCGTTTTTAATAACTACCATTGCTTTAAGCCACCTCCTCATGTCAGAAGCCGCATCAATGCCTTCTGTATGTTTTGCATTTAAAACGTGGGGAGTGAAAGACAAAGTATTAAAAACATTTTTACACGTTTTTGAGCTAATAAGGAAAACTGGAAAAGTTGACTTCCTTTCAGATTTAATTTGTTGTCTTTCTTCTACATGACGTTAACAGTGTTACGTTTCAGGACGTTCCTAACTAAGCAAAAGCTTTCTCATGCTGAACAATACAGTTAAGTCGGGTCACTCTGACCCCGTAACATAACAAGGCCGTAACATTCTTCAGCGTGTCTGTCATTTTGGTGTTATTGCTGATACTGATGACATCACTGAGGCTGGCTGGAATGGCGTCCTGTGAGGTGCGCTCGCCCGCACGGACGAGGGAGGGCAGCAGTGCTGGTTTCGGAGCACCTAACGCATCTTGTAGTCGTGGGAGATGGCGGCGTCACATAGCTGGCCTTTAAAGTCCAACTCCAGGGTGAACTCCAGGTCGCGCTGCAGTTCAAGAGCAGGAAAATTTTTAAAAATTAAATTGAGTTAGTTTTAATTAGTTTTCAAGGTGCTTCTGTTAGTTTTTCTTAGTTTTAGTTGTTTAATAAATGCTTAGTTTAGTTTCAATATTAGTTTTATTTTATTTTTTTTAAAGTATTACTTGTGCGCAATATTCAAAAAAACATCATGGGAGCGACGTCATCAGGTGCTTTTCTATTGGCTGCTGCTGGATGATGTCACTTTTAAGTGACACACTTTCAAACATCCTTATTCCGGTTAATATGAAAAATAAAATCACATTTAAAATCATCCCCAAAGGCTGCATTAAATTAATTAGCAACATTTTTTAATAATTATAGTTCATTTTAGTTTTGTAAACAAAAAATGTAGGTTTAGTTTTTTTTTTTTTTTTTTAAAAAAGCATTTTCGTTTTTATTTTATTTCGTTAACGAAATAGTTTTTTGACTTTTAGTTTTAGTTTTTTCGTTAGTTTTAGTTAACTTAAAATAACCTTGGTCTTACCACATTGTTCTCATTGGGCCTGACGGCGATGCTGCCAAATATCTCCTCGCCTTTCTTCACCGTCAGATAGTCTTCCAAATAGAAGACGGTCTGCTTCCAGTGCGTGCTGGCCGCGTCCGGCGCTGCACAGGAGCGAAAAGGGCAAATTGACGCGGGTGAAGGGAATGGCTCCAGACAGCCAGTCAAGACGGCACCGCTTCAGATGCCATTCTCAGCTCATCCTCAGGGCCCGCCAGCGGTGCAAACCAAGAACCTCCTCTACACGGCATTATGCAATCAAATTATATAACACCTGCATGCCATGTTGCCAGAAACTGAGTTCACAATATGTAAATATATACACAACATTAGGTACACCTGCTGTGTAAGATTTTCTTTCTTTATATTTCTCAGATTGCAGCGCTGGCTACTCACCTCTGCCGAAATAGGGTTATTTTATTCATTATAAGCGCAAAGATCATAAGTGACAAAACAAATATGAGAAGCAGGATTAAACATATGTAAATGTATATATTTTGCCTTAATTACAAAACCAAAAGTCAATAAATAGAATATAAATATACAATGCATTTTTGTACAAAATCCAACAAAAGATTCACCTAAAAATTGAATACATTTAAATATATACATTAATTTCTTAAAGAAATTAAATGAATGTAATTTTAGAAATTTAATAAAAAAATTAAATGAATAAAATTTTAATTATTTTTTTAATTTTAATTCCTTTAAGCAAATGAAAAGCTTTTGCTTCTGCCTTCTTCGCCGTAATTTTTTTTTAAATTTAGCTTGCCAATGAACAGTAATTTTTTTTCATAGAAATTGTATTACATTTAAAAAAAAAATAATAATCTGATTACAATGTTTAAAAATTTGAAAAAAAAGTAAAAAATATGTAATGTGTTCTAAAACCTCTGATTATATATCAACAAACAGTTCTGAATAACTTTGACTTCTTATGACGTCAAAAAAACAAAAACAAAGCATGAATGAACTGTTTCCGAAATCTTCCCTTCATTTTTATTGCACCTTTCACCAGTTAGTCATCAAAATGTGTCATTTTGCAGAAACAAACTACCACCAACACTCCACGTCAGTGAAAATAATCAGCTCCCTCGCCTATGCTGCCTACAATATACTGGTGGCTCATATGTTGCCATTATTTTTTTCTTTGGGCATTTTGGCATGACTGTATGATGCAGGTGTACCTAATGAAGCATCCGGCGGGCCTCACCGGTGGAAAAGCCCGTCTTCTTGTGACACTTGCTGAAGTCGATGGAGAAGTAGGTGACCAGCGCGTGCACGTAGTCGTTGCGTTGCACCTGCAGGCAGAACGCCGACGTGAAGGTCAGCTCGTCCGACTTCACCGTGTAGATGTCCACTTCCTGTGCGTGCGTAGGTGGTGGAGGAGCAACAAACACAAGTAAGATGTTCTCTCCTTTCTTTGCAGCATGTGAAGTTCACACTCCCACGCGCGCGTGCGCACGTATATGTTTATCGTCCGTGATTATTATTCAATGTGTGAGCCCACAGGTTGAATCACTCCTAACGAGCGACCGCGCTCACACTCCGCATGCTGCGTGCGTGGGCGTGCGCATGAATCACGTCATGTGGAGACCACTCGGCCATCGCTTTGGTGAAATATGTACTCTAATATGTACTGGCCACTTCATTAGGTATACCTCAAAGGCGAATATTTGTTGTTGTGGTGCCGCTGACCTTCAACAGGCAGGCGTTGGTGACCACCTGCTTGGGGTCCACCACGTCCACCAGCGGCTCCTTGATGGCCACGTTGCGAATGCAGCTCATGTCGAAGCCGTACACGTTTTCCCACCCTACACACAATGAAAATGACGTCATGATCCCAAACTCCTTTTGTTTGATTGTCACAAGTTTTGCCCGGTGAAAAGCAAAATAGCGATGATTTGTCTCTCTCAAACTGGAAAAGTGCAGGTGCAAAGGCGGAGTTAATCAAACTGTCAAATGACACCTACTCTGGACACCATTAACTCTGGAATTTGAACACTTCAATTTTGAACTCATTCACTGCCTGTCAATTATATATTTTTTTGAGCGGGGAGAATCTGATTATGCTCCACTGTAAATGTCAAACTTGGAAATAACTTTACTGATGCCCAACCACCGGTAGAGGACATCATTGCCCCATTTTATACAAAATAAACACAGTTTCAGAGTCCATGAAAAATGGCTGTATTTTGTGCAACCTACATTTTTCTACTAACAATTATAAAAGAACGGGACGAGGCAAAAAGTATTCTATTCTATTCTGTCATTTGGTAGATTCGATTTATATATAATTATTGAATAATTATTGAATGTATTATCACGTGGGTATTGAAAATGTTGAAATTTTCTAAAATGGCTGGCAGTGAATGAGTAAGGGGAGGTCGACCCAAAAATTAGTTTTGACAATATGTTCTTTGCAGCCCCACTGGTCTAAATATGGTATTCTTGTTCATATTGTGTTAGTGGAATATGAGTTAAGCAGCAAAATCCAGCCATTTTTATCTATCTCAGGGGCGGCCATTTTGCCACTTGCTGTCGAGTGAAGATGACGTCAATGTTGCTCAGGTCTTAGGTAACAACCAATCGCAGCTCAGCTTCAGAAAACAGGTGAGCTGTGATTGGTCGTTGCCTGAGCCCTGGGCAACTTTGATGTCATCTTCAGTCGACAGCAAGTGCCAAAATGGCCGCCCCCGGAGATGGATAAAAATGGCTGTATTTTGCTTCATAACTCTTATTCCACAAATGTAATATTAATCAGAATGTCGTGTTTAGACGAGTGAGGTCACATATATCATATTATTGTCAAGAAATGATTATGGTTGACTTCCACTTTAACTTACTATAGTGACCCAAATGGACTCACAATGGATCTTGAAGTCCTTGTATTGCCTGTCTTCGATGGCCACCACGTAGAGGGACGCTCGGTCAGGGAACATCAGGCCTCCTGGTTTCTGAGAGCGTAAAAAGTTTCAGCCCACTCAGGTTCATAGGTCAGCGGCAAGCCCCGCCCCCCCCCCCGTTCCTCCAGCGTACCGTACCAGCCACTTGTCCCTGGCGAAGATGACGGTGTTGAGCATGGATTCGTAGAAGAGGCAGTAGCCCATCCATTCGGAGATGATGATGTCCACTTTGTCCACCGGAAGCTCCACCTCCTCCACCTTGCCCTGGAAGATGGTGATGACTGACAGCAGACACACAGGCCAAAAAACGGTATCGGAACAACACTAGTCAAAATATTCAAACGAGTGTTCACGACTGCACTAATTATTGACTTGCTGTTTTCTTGACAGAATTTCCCTTATAGGGGTGCGAGGCAATGATGTCATTATGCTAATTTCAAAATGTGTGCTCACCATTGTGCAGGTGATTGGACTTGATGATCTTCTGGGAATATTCCGATATGCTGGAACATTCGATCTGTGGGCAACAAAAGTGCAGTTCTGATCATCAAGTAAGCGTACTGGCATAACAACACGTTTTTTTTCTTTTTTTTTTTTGTTCTCACCCCGTAGACGTGTTTGGCGCCGGCGTTGGCGGCGAACATGGACAAGATTCCCGTGCCGCTGCCGACGTCCAGCACCACCTTTCCCTTGAACACGTGCTTGTTGTGATACATGGCGTTGCGATAGGTGAGCGTGCGCACCTCGTCCTTCAGCATCTCCTGACAGGAAGCGCAAACACGAGCGGAGAATTCGGGCCAAAAGTCTCAGTGGTGGCGTCTTGAAATAGACACCAGCGTACATTTCGCAACTCCCCCGAGAGCCACCCGATATCCAACTTCCCTTTTTCTGCTGCTCTCTTTGTGCGAGAGCAAAGGCCCATTTGTCGACTAAATTTGGAATCTCTTGGGTGCAAAATGTCCCCAAATTGCTCCACTCTTGCACCTTTGTACAAGCAAAGTCATTCCTTAAATAGCTCGTTAAAAAGAGCTTTTAACTCATTCACTCCCAGCCATTTTCACAGAAGCAATCCCGTTCGCTCCCGGCTGTTTTACGGGATTTTGACTGATTTTGCAAGGCCCACAGAATATTGTATTCTATTGCTATAAAGGCATGGAACCTATCAAAAGAAAGATTAAAGTCTCTTCTTTCATCAGGAAAAAAAAATGTTTCTATCTGTTTCCGTTTTGCAGCAATTAGCATTAGAAAAGAGCTAAGTTTAATCAGTTTTCACAAATCTATTAAAAATTGTAAGTAATTGAGCTTTTTTTTTCTACATGGCCCTGGTTGATCTCCTTTGTTCTGTTGCCACCTGCTGGCCGTTTGTGTAATAACTACCATTTCTGCAACCGTTCTTTGCAGTTGAGAGGCTGCATCAAAGCCTTCTGTATGCTCTAACATAAAAAAAAAAAAAAAAAAACAAAAAAAAAAACAAAAACGTATAAATACGTTTTTGGGACACTTAGAACATAAAAAAAACGTATTTACACGTTATTGGGAGCAAATGAGTTAATGAACATGATGACGGTATCTAATGGAAAAGATGTCTCTTTTGCCAAAGTTATTTTAGTAAGTTCACGGAGAGAAAACCTTTCTTGGCTGGAATTGGATCCGAGCACTCCATCATCACGTGGTTTAATATGCAGTAGTGGATGTCGTGATGCAAATTGTCCGTAACTATTCAAAACTGTGAATTTTAGTGCAGTTTGTGTACCTCATGGATGCCAAAGTGGGCGTAGGAGTCAAAGTAGTAGTCTCGTGACGTCATCTCCTCGGGGCTGATGAATTTGGCGCCTTTGCCTCGAGCGGGACAGGCGGCCTGCGGCATGGCGACGCGGGGCGCGTGTTGGTGCTGGTGGTGGGCGGTAGGCACTGATTTAGACGCGCAGGGCGGCTGGGCCGACTGGGAAAAGTGTGAGGTGACGGCCTGGTGCCGCTGGAGATTGCATATAAGGGGAAAAAAATAATAATCACTTTCACTTCAATTAATCACACCATTTTGACCCCAAATGATCCCTTAGCTTGACAGCGGATGGCAACATTAAATGTAGCACAGGTTGTGTTTGAGCAATAAACATGGATTAAAGTATTTAGTAGGGATGTTCGATACCACTTTTTTTTTTAGACCGATACCGATACCAATACTCAGACCTTCAGTACTCACCGATACCAACTGCCGATACCAGTCGTACATTTTGACAAAAAAATCACTAAAAGATATTTTTAAACAAATATATTTCCTTTAATTTTGACCCCAAAAAAAAACAGCACAGTCACTCTTCAATATTCTTAACGCTCAAAATAAAACACAAAAATGCTCTTTTAGTTTAAGATTCACAATTTTGAAGTATTTCCAAACCGGTGAAGTTTTGGTGAAAAACTGCTGCAAGCTAGCGCCACTTACAGGCAAGGAGGACTCACGTAACGTCTTCCCACTCTGCCATCGGTCGCTTGTACTCGTCTGCGTCACGAGTACTCGAGTACTTGAAAAAAGGCTGGTATCGGCCCGATTCCGATACCTGGTATCGGCCCGATACCGATACCTGGTATCGGTAACCTGATCTACATCCACAAAGAAGCATATCTTCAATTACAACAACAACAAAATGTTTTGCCGCTCAACGAACTCAATTTTTTTTGTAGCTAGCGACTGGTTTCAATGATTCGCAGTAACGGGACGTTTTTTTGTGACACCTGACATATTTCCCACATTTTGAACGAAAACGCTCGCCAAAAATCAAGCTCTCCCCATTCATTTGTTATGGGATGTTTGACCCCCGGGAGGCGCTGCAGGAGCTAAGCAGTGACGTCAGCTGGAATGGTCTATAAAGAATATAAAATATACAAAACAGAAATCGGCAAATTTGGAGGCATTGCTGTTACTTTTGCTTAGAGGTGTCCCTAATATTTAGTCCTCTTCCATTCAAATGAATGGAAGGAGCAAAATATTAGGAACGTCTCTGCTCTCGTACTGGCTAAAGCAAGCAACCAACACGTTGTCGAGGAAAGAAACACTTCAGTTATCTCGATCACATACTGTGATTGACCACGAGTTTGTGTGCCTAATAAAATGAACCGTGACTTCAGCACCAAGGACAGCGAACTCGCGGCAAGAGCACGCGTCATTTTCACCTCCTTCAGCTGAGAGCGTTGCATTAACTGTCATTGATACAATGATGACGATCACGGTATTAAGGCAAAGTATCGTCGGCGTGAGAGAAGTGTGGCTCCCATGCAGGACTCCCCCCCCCCCGCCCCCGCCCCTCTACTTACCTCGCAGCCGTCCGCCTCCGCCATCTTCCGCCGTAGCAGCAAACAACGCGACGAGTGAGCGAGTCCCATGAGAGCCGGCGAGACTTGCGCACGAGATTTGATTGTCCTGATCGGCCACGAGGTTGAATTGGCTTGCAAATGAAATCAATATCACGCACTTTTCAATAATAAGACGAGAAGGGGGAAAAAAGAAAGAAAAAAGTTGCACGACCGGTGCATTAATTCATGTTGTCACTCAATGCGCGTGCACGCGCCTGCGTGAGGTTCCGGGTTCGAGCCCTCCACCTTGTGCACGCGTGCATTTTCAAGTCCGCACGTGCATTCGCGTGCGTGACGGTGGAGTGGAGGCTCCACGAAGTTTGCACATGCACCATCTCTCTCTCTCTCTCTCGCTTGCTCGCTCTTTCGTTGAGGGGCGTTCAGATCTACAGGAAAAATGCAATTTCAACAGCCACCGGCCACCTCAATTGCAGGTGTGCAATATAAATCTATGAAACTATAAAAATAAAAAAACAACAACTATTACTTACATAAATTACATAAAAATGTAACAATATATACATTAATAGTTAATATTAATAATACATGCTACGAAATTAGTAGCATTTCATTGTTACATTAAAGTAATTATTTCTACATTTAAGACATGTAGACAATTATTTGTACTGTATTCTTAAATTAAAATTACAATTAAATATATTTAAATGACTTGAGTTCTTTATTTTATTTGATTAGAATGCACTAAATCTTATTAAATGAATGCCCTATTTTTTTCTCTATTTTTTTTTTCTTGAAACATAAATTATTTAAAAATAAAAAAATTCATGTCCATCATACTAAATAAATAAATAAATAAATGAATCAATAAATAAATACTCAAAATAATTTCAGTACTGCTTCCTTAGATTTGCACTGCAATTAAATATTTATTAATTTTATTAATATTAAATATTACATGCATTCTTTAACTTAAAAAAAAAATGCTAAAAATGCTATTAAATTATTACACTGCAACAAAACAAAACAAAAAATGCAGATATTTGTAGTATGTTCTATATTTGAATGCACATTCTATAATAAATTATAGCATAAAAATAATAACTGGCATCTTATTGCTATTGTTATAATAGTATGTAGGGATGTTTCTGAAAGTCGTACGACTTGTCAGTGAATTTCTGCATCAGTAAATAATCACTAAAATGAGGCAGGTGGGCCTCCCGTCTCAAAAGGGAGCTGACAAAACAAAGCCATATTTCACAATTAATGTCTCTGGGCAATTTTTCATCATTTTATTCTTTGCTATTCATTCATTACTCTGATTCCCCCCCCCCCCCCCCCTTTTGCCCACCAGATGTCTCACAGGCGAGACAGGCTCTCATCCAAACAAGCAGATGTCGTAACTTGGCTGCTGTATTGTGAATTTTAATGATTTTTTTTTTTTTGATTTTTTTTTGGGTCCTCAAGGCATGACGGCAGAAGGAGCAAACAAACTAAGATGCGATCTCTTTTCCTCCTACTAAGTATGCAAATATGAGGGAAAAGAAGCAGATAGCAGCAGTGTATGCGAAGTGAGTGTTCTGCATTTGCAGTGCTTAAACTTGGAGCCTTTTCTTCTCTTTTGTGTGTCGTGCATTCCGACTGGTGAAACACTAAAGGCTGTTTGTGTCTGTGGTTTCCTTGTAGCCGAGGCTGTGTTGGGTGGAATTCAGTCTGTCAAACAGCTTTGTTTCTTTCTCTCACCCGCTGTTGACCCTTCCCGCGATGCTTTGACTGGCTGTCGGAAATTGGAGAATCACAAATGAAGATGAGCTTTTTACAACCAGCACTGTACGTATTAAAAGTGGTACTTTAGTATAATTATACATCATTTGTGTAGTTACATATTTTGTTCTCTAACTCAACTAATATTAGGTAAAAAGCACAGTAATGGTTGTTAAGGTTAATAAAAAACGAGGTTCCCCAAAGGCATCGCGAGCCTCCACGGGACAGCCGCCCGCCTGTCAGCAACAAGCACACTTGATTGCTGCGTCGCTTCGCATTGCTCACGCTTGATTTTAAATCAACTTACAAGGGACATTCCCCCTTCTTGACGTTGAGTTGGTGAGTATGTTGTCACCCACGCCACGAAACGTGGTTTTGTCGAGCGAGCAGTCCGGTTTTTTTTCCGTGCAACTTTTGTGCTGCCCATCAGTGTGACGCAGATGGTCAGGAAACACAAAACGATGTTGTCGTTTGAGAGCTATGCAGAGGTGGACGAAAAACAAACGTCTGGCAGGGGTCAAATATGGCAGCAAATGAGACGTGTTTTTGTTTACGTGTAGGGTCGATTGACACACATGGTGCCGTTTCAGGGCTCGGACTTGTTGATATGCAGGGAAAAGATAACGGTGACGCCGACGTACAATCTTGCGTTCAAAATAAGAGTTGATGTCAAGGACACGGCAACGTTAAAATGCAGACCGTCAACTTGTTACCTTAATAGAGAAATATAAAAAACTAATTTACGTTAACTTATTTTATTTGATTAATATTAGTAAGACTAACTTTTGGTTGTTTCCCTTCTCCAACACAGCTGATTTGTGACCAGCTCATCAGCAAGCACTGTATAAGCCTGATAACGATCCTGTTGATTGAAATCAGCTTGTGTTGGAAGTTGGAGGAGGGAAACCTCCAAACCGGGAAGGACTCTGGCCCTCGCGGACCGAGTTTACCCGCCGCTGCCCTAGGAGATGCACAGATGGACAGATATGAAAGCAATAAATTACTGTGAAAAAGTTAAAGTTATCATTAGATTTTGTGTTATTTTTGTCAGTATTTTTGACATGGTACACAAACACATGAAGCATTTTTATAAAATTAACCAAAAATATATATATGTACTAGGGCTGCACAATATATCGAAAAAATATCGATATCGCGATAATTGGCCCTTGCAATATGCATATCGCATAAGTCATGCAATAAGTTTTATACGGAATTTTATGCTTTTTATATGAATTTGACCAGTCAGATGCTAACTAAAATGTGTGTTATCAAGACATAATTACAATTAATTAACTAAGATTACATGAAGGTTGCTTATTTTGCTGCATGAAAAATGTTTTTCTTTCATTAGATAATAAAAATGTAATTTCTTGAGGTACATGTTAAATATCGCAATAATATCAATATCGCTATGTTCAGCAAGTATATCACATATCACATGTTTTTCCAATATCGTGCAGCCCTAATATGTACACATTGTCGCAGTCGACGACGCAGTGAAAACATGGACATGATTTTTACTCATAAGGACGTTTTTGACATGATTAAGTGGAATGAATTGGATAATGACACATGAGAAGCATGGACGACCTTACACTTGGACGTAAAGGAACAACAGATTTATGATTATATGTACATGAATAATGAGGTTATGTGCCTGAATATTTAGTTCATTTCACTTTCTGTATACTATATATTTAAGGTTTTTGAAAATATATGTATATATTTATTTAAAAAAAAATACACAATTGATTCATTTAGGGAGGGCTGAAGAACATTTTAGGGAGGCTTGAGCCCCGTAAATGAGGTCTAACGACGCCAATGGTTTACATCAAAAGTGCTGTCACTTTACTAGTTTAATAATGTTGACAAAATACTAGTCTCTGTACTTTTTGCACACACACAGCTTACGTCAATGCACAACATTGTCATTTTACTACAAAATATTAGTTAATGTAACAGTATTAGTACATACAAGAAAAATATGACCTTATTAGTTCACTAGTTTATGTCAAAGTTATGTTATTTATTTGTGACAATTAATATCAATAGTCTTGTGTTGAAAAGATCGTTAAAATATATTTACATTGTATGTGCATGAAATAATGCTCAGCAGATCAATGAAGATGCTTCTCACACAATAAGAAGGGTGTTTATTTACAGAACTGAAAACTCTGTGCCACCAGATGGTGATTGAGAGTTTATGAACTGCCGAGTGTTGTGAATAATTAATTGAAAGCGTGTGGTTAGAGGATGATAATGTGGAGCCGATATCAAGCCGCAAATAGAATGCATGAAATAAATAAACTCTGTTTATGTTGTTTTGTGTTCTTTCAGCAGCACTTAACTGGAGGAAGCAGGACAATGTCGTCCGCTTACAAAGACGGCGAGGAAGACTGGCTGACCGTGTGTCTCAAGTACCTGTTGTTTGTTTTCAACTCACTCTTCTGGGTAAGTCACAAGCGATACGTTCGCCCACAAAAATCCACTGGCCCGCTAACGATGCTCATATTTAAAAAGCTTTAGCGCTTCCTTCAAAGTGCTGGGAGAGCCGCGTAGGAGTTTTATGGACTTGGCATGTAATGACTCATAAATTGCTTTAAAGAGCTTGACAGGCTTTGCCAACTCGACACTCTCGGGGTCACTTGAAGACATTTAGAAAAAGTTTGATGCAGACTTTGAGTCTTTTTCTGCTGCAAAACATCAGGGCGCTGCAGGAATTTCCTCCAGAGGAACACAATTGGAAAGCGCCCTTTTTCTTGTTGATCAGGAAGTGGACATTATGTCTCCGCTCTGTGCGACATCCAACTTAGTTTGTACTAATTGCACTTTCAGGTGGGAGGTGCCGCCGTGCTAGCCGTGGGCGTCTGGACGCTGGTGGAGAAGAGCGAGTTTCTGAGCCTGCTGGCATCCAGCACCTTCGCAGTCTCCGCCTACATCCTCATCCTGGCCGGCGCCCTGGTGGTGCTCACGGGCTTCCTGGGCTGCTGCGCTGTCATCCGCGAACAGAGGAGCTGTCTGTCCACGGTCAGTTTGGAGACGCAGTGCAAGTCGCATCAAAACGGGAATGATTGTCATTGTCACTTCATTTTCATTTTAATGTTTTTTTTTTTTTTTCCCGGTGCAGCACAAGTGAACTCTTACTGCCACACGTTATGAAAAAAAAAAAATAATAACCTGCACAGTGCCATTTACGAGCATTCCATCAAATTCCGTCACATTTCATTGAAATTCCATACACCAGCAGCCCATTGAAAAGAGACACAATGCTGCCATCTGCTGGCCATAGTTAGGTGGTGTTTTTGATTCCACAACCCATTGACCGGGCAGCGCTGCATTTAAACGTTGCTCCGTCCATTGACGGAAAAAAAACAAAAACGTAGATGACGTCATTTCACGTTTATGGCAGCATACATCGTGATTTTACTAATCGTTATTAAACGTATTTGGCAGTCAAAGAGTTAATCACCAAAAAATAAACTAGTTTGCCGCAGAATGAAGGTTGTGTTGTAAATTGCAGCAAAGCAGACGTATTATTATTTTCAGGAATGGAATATTTTTGCACTTATAAAGGACATGCCCATATTTAACAAAAAATAATTTGGTTTTCATTTCCTTTTAAAAAATTTTTATTTATTTTTCTGTTTTGTTCATTGTATATATTTTTCTTTTTTTTTTAAATTTACATATGTTTTACATTTTAATTTTATCATGACTTTGTCAATATTCTTATACGGGGCCCGTGGGGTTGTGCCCTGACGCTGCCGTGGCCTGGGGGGCCGTGGCAGGGCTGCGATTACCTTGTTGGATCGGGGTTGACGGCTCCCCTTTTTGGTGGAGGTTCTCATGCATGCCAGATCCCCCACACCAGCATTACTGAAATTCAAACAGAATTCTCTTCTCCCTCCCACTGGTCACTGAACACTCTGCTTCATCTATCCTTCCTTCCTTTCTTTAGTTTTTCCTCTGGTCTCTTGTGATCTCCCTAATCAGTTGGAATTTAGAGGTTTCTGGGGTTGGTGAAAGAGTCTGGTTTTGTAACCAGGTCTGGTTGGTGCTGGATTTCACTTTGCTTCATCTTTCTTTGCTTCAGATTTCTTTCTTTTGATCTTTCCTCTGGTCTCATGACCTTCTGAACTTCACGTCTCTGGCGAGACTCTGAAGTATCCAGTTAAGGTTAAGGGTATGCGATTTTTATTAGGTTTCAGGTGAATTAATGAGCACAATCACGCACGCGCACCCATAACCCCCCCACAAAAAAAAAAGAGCTCTCAGGGGGAAAAAAAACACACACACTGGTGACTCAGCAGCAAAAGTGTACGTTTTTTCCAAAGTGAAAGCCGGTGCCAAGCCATGAATCTCCAGTTTATTAGGTGCCCATTGTACTGCCTGTGCCAGTCAAGTCACCCTGTGACATAACATCCTGTTTTCTCGGCTCTTGCGGTGCATTAAAAGCATCATGCGAGCGTCTGAGGCTGTCATGTTTGCAACAGGAGGCGCCCTCTCCTTGCGACTTGTTAGGAGAAAGTGACACGTGACTGTGACAAGGCCCTTGCTGTCCTCATTATTTTACACAGGCAGGAGGGGAACCTTGGCTACTGCGGGACTATTTATAGGTTCGTGTCTATCGTGGATAGATGGATGCAATAATGAGGTGCTTGCATCGAGTATGTTTCGGGCTTTTACAGCCTTGTGTTGCGTTCGATCACTGTGTGCTATTTTTCACATGTGTGGTTTGTGCAGGAGAGTGTTATAAGTGTGCGCGTGTGGGCGGGAAGCACAAAGAGACGTGTGTGTTTAACAGAACATACACAGCAGGCTGTTCAAGTCACATCGACATTTTCCATGACATCCACGCTGCATAGTAAATGCAAACTACCCGCTTCACTGCAGTCGTTTATTTGACTCAATATTTTAGCATCTTGTTTCCCACGAAGATGCCGCCCACGCTCGTATTTGAACGAGAGAATGAAAACGAGTGGGTGGTTTTGTTCACTTTGCAGCTTGCATAACGTCGCCCGGGATTTTCAAGTCTTTAGTCAATGCAATTAGAGTCATTAGCGTTTGTTTGCGTTGAGTGCCTCCCAGCTTGGATCATGGCTTTAGTTTTGAAATGATGCCGGGGAGATGATCCGTATTTTTCAAGCTAATCACGACGCATAATGGAAATTCCCCCGAGGAAATGGTGTTCCGCCCCCGCCAGTCAAAACATCTCGTCCCGCGCCGTGTCACGGACGGGAGACAGATGCCACTCGTCTGACAGCCACCGAAAGTTTTTAATGGACACACTTTGTCAAGTTACTTCCCTACTGGGAACTCAACATTTGCATTTGTCACGCTTTTCCAGTATTTCTTCTGCCTGCTGTTGATCTTCCTCATTGAACTGGTGGCTGGAGTTCTGGCTTACGTCTATTACCAGAGGGTAACTTGCCAGTATTAAAACATAAACAAACAAACAAACATAAAAAAGCTAATATTATTATTGTAAGTGTTTGAGAGATTGTGGTGTTTGTTTTCAGCTGAGCGAGGAGCTGAAGCAGCATCTCAAGCAGACCATGACGGACAACTATGACCAACCGGGGAAGGAGGCCATCACGTTAGCGGTGGATAAACTACAACAAGAGGTGCGTTTAGTTTCAAACGTGGATGTCGAAGCTTTCTTCCACGAGACAAGATTTGATATTCTTCATCTTTAATTTGTCGGTGTACCCCGCCTACTGCCCGAAGCCAGCTGGGATAGGCTCCAACACCCCCACGACCCTTGTGAGGACCAAGCGGTTAAGAAAATGGATGAGATGGACATTATGAGTGCTATTTTTCTCATTAAAAATATATATATTTTTTTATTTAGGTTGTGGTAGTGGTGGGGGGGTCGGGGGTAGAATGGATTTGACATCTCCATTTATTTCAATCAGGAAAGGTGATTTAAGATTAGTGTTGTTCCGATACCGTTTTTTGGCTCCCGATACCCAGCTTTGCAGTATCGGCCGATACCGATACCATATCGATACTTACGTTTTTTTTTTTTCCTCAACATGAAAAAGCTGTCCTGCCATTGTTTCAGAGCATTCAAGGTCCAATAGGATATCTTAGATCGGCATGCAGTGAACATGTCACATATCAGTGAATGTCGTGCACGAGCAAGACACAAGATGCTGCATCCAAAATCCTATATTAGCGTTGGAATGAATGGTATCGGCATGAGTAGTCACCGATACCGATACCACTGTTTTTATGCAGTATCGGTATCGGAAGAACACTATTTAAGATAGGAGTGTTTTGAAGCTAAATGAGACATGCATCTCAAGGCAGCAACGCCGCCACCATTTGTCCTTGGCAGTTCAAGTGCTGCGGCAGTGACAGCTTCCAAGACTGGACAAGCAGCGTTTACATCTCGTCCAAGCGCGCCGACGGCCGACTGGTGCCCGACAGCTGCTGCAAGTCAGTCACGCCTGACTGCGGCGTCCGAGACCACCCGTCAAACATCTACAAGGTGGAGGTGAGCAGCGCCCCCCCGATTTGAGCCGCACATCACAGGCGGCCAGCGTCACTCTTCATTGGCTACTCACCGTTCGCAGGGCGGCTGCATCACCAAGCTGGAGCACTTCCTGGCCGACCACCTGTTGATCATCGGCGCCGTGGGCATCGGGGTGGCATGTCTGCAGGTATGTGGAGGAAGATTTGCAAAAGTCATTTCTTTGCGGTCATTTTCATTTAAAAGCTATTAACCTTCAAAGTTGGCGATAAATCAGTGGATCCAGTTAGCTAACCATTAAAACGATAGAAATAGTAGTAAATCATTTTGATTATATTCATTTTCATTGATTTGTTCCATGATGTATTTCAATCTGGCCTCGTAATGACTTTTAGAGAAATCTGAGCCCAAACAATAACAATCTGCATGGTTCCTTTTTACTTGTATCTACCAGCCTGCTGAATGCCACCTTGCATTTCTTAGGAATAAATTGTTGTGGAACAAATGTGACAAAGGCACGTGTTAAGTCGAATGATTTATGTTTAGAACAAGAGGTGTCAGGCCATTCAAAATTTTTATCGTAATTAATTGCATAACTTCAATAATACAATCGCAAATTTTCGCAAATCTGTTCTAAATGTCCAATAAAATGTACAATATATTTTTTTATCTAAGTTTTCATACTCTTGTTAACATAAAAATGGGAAAAATGTTAAACTAATAAAAATATGGTTGCATCTTTCAGTCATTGATACAGTAATTTCATAATAATTCATAAAATTGACTTGAAATTTAAAAGATGTACTGTGAAAAATTTGTGTGATGTTGATTTGTGTTGAGGTCACTTTTTCTGTCACTAGATGGCATAATTGCATTTGCAAAGTGGTGAAAGCTCAGTGCTTTTTTTCTTTTCATATTAAGAGCTATCTAATTTTTAACATGAAGTAACTTGTGAAATTCTGCACATTTTTAAAATTGTAAAATACAACTTGACCCCAGTCTCTACAAATATATGCATTACTATGAAATTTGTGACTGGAATTACCTCAGTACAGGCTTTCCAAGAAAGGGGCTGTCATTAATCACACATAAAAAAAAATAAAAAAAAGTGGCATTAAAGGAACTTTATATTAAATCAAAATTAACACTAATTTTGACACGCCTTTTTAGAACAAAAAGTGTCTTATGTGACAGAGGTAAGTGTTAAGTCGGATTGTTTACGTTTAGAACAAAACAGATCTTATTACATCTTACTCCCAAACAAATGGTACGATGTTGAGTATGTACATATCATGTTCCTTCCCGTCTGTCCTAATATTGATTCACATGCTTGCATTTAACACCTAAATGCAGGTTTTAACCCCCTGGCTGTAGTTTGACTTGTCGATTTCGTAGCTCGTTTTTGTGTGACGCACTAACCCACGCGCGCGCGCGTGTATTTGTGTTTAGCTGGCCGGGGCAATCTTGACCGCCTGCTTTATCTATCTTCTCTATAAAGAAGAAGAGGAAGATTTGGCTACATTGTGAACGTGGTTAGCGCTGCACTTTTTTTGCTCCCGTGTTCTACAGTTTAGATGACCTTTGCATGCGTGTGCGCATGCGTGTCATGTGACGAATGCAACTGCCTGCTTTGTGTTTCTTTACAGTGGCTGTCCAACTTTATTTTACTTTTGCGCCTCTGGAAGGATTTGAAATAATGTAATAATTATATAGATAATATAATATAAAATAATATTAGTGCTCTCAAAGTTAAAGCTTTAACGCATTGATTAAGCACAAAAAATATTGCATTAATCATGTATTAATGCAGATTAATGACACTATTAATTTTAGCTTGACAGCGGACGGTTACGTTAAAGAGCAGTAAACATTACTACATGCATTAAACTAATAGATGTTTGTGTATGACATTCAGAATATTTGTTCATGTCAAACTATTGGAATATTTTTTTTTAATTTTAAATTATGCAAGTACTGTAATTAACTGATTAGAAAAAGAGGAGAATGAGATTGTGCAGAGGATTAAAATATGTTGAATATGGTGCATTTGGCTTGCAAAAAATGTTGATAAAAAGCAATTTTAATTAAGTGATTAATTGTGATTAATCAAAATTCTAAGATGTGATTAACTCATTTACCCCCAGCCATTTTCACTGAAGCAAACTCCTTCGCTCCCGGCTGTTTTACTGGATTTTGACTGATTTTGCAAGGCCCATAAAATATTATGTTCTATTGCTATTAAAAAAAAAAAAAAAAAAAAAAAAAAAACGGAACATACCAAAAGAAAGATTAGATGCTCTTCTCTCATCAGGGAAAAAAGTATATTTCTGTTTCCGTTTTGCAGCAATTAGCATTAGAATATAGCTACATTTAATCCTTATTCACAAATCTGTTTAAAACAGTGGGGAAAGAGCTTTTTGCAACATGGCCCTGGTAGATCTTATAGTCTGCTGCCACCTGCTGGCCGTTTTTGTAATAACTACCATTGCTTTTAATCGACCTCTTCAGGTTAGAGGCTGCATCAAAGCCTTTGTTGTGCTCTAGCATTAAAAATAAAAAATAAAAATAAAAATTATTTTTTTTTAAATGTATAAATACGTTTTTGTGACTATTATTAAAATAGAACATTTTTATACGTTTTTGGAAGCAAATGAGTTAATCTGATTAAAAAACAAAAAATTATACATTTTTTATTATATATATATTTTAATAAAAATAATCAAATAAAAAATTCTAATAATATATAATAATAATATCATATGATTTTAAAACTGGTTAGGGACCAACAGTGTGAAAAAAATGTGAAATTGACCATATTTGCACATGACGTTCTAGCCGACAGCGACAATCTCTCTTTTTTTTTTTTCTAACTCAAGCTCCATTAAGGAAAAATAAGCAAGATCCTATTTCCATATATTACGGAGTTAACTGCCCATTTGAATTCTGATGCTAGCCAAAACAGCAGCACCAAATCAGGCCTCAGTGTTTTCCACGCATGGATGCTGTCATCGTGTGTGCTTTGACACGAACTGGAGATTGTGATGACGCAATGGAAGGCTTGAAGAGGCCGTTTGTCAAGTCTTGTCAGTCGCTTCACTCAATAACACTCCCCGCTCTGCTTCTTCTGTGGTCTTGTGTCAATCATTCTTTTATTGGTGAAGTTCCTCGTGTGTTCTCATCTGGACCAAATCCATCTGCACCCCCATCGCTTCAGTGGCTCCCTGACCGCTAACATTGACGTTATCATCTTCATATAACCGGCCGCATGCGCTCTTTTTTTTTTTTTTTTTTCCCCGGCGTGGCGGCGTCGTGCTTAACGGTCGCCTTTGACCCGCCACTTCCTGTTTACAGATCTGTGGAATGGTGCTCACCTGCTGCTTGTACTGGAGGATCAAGATGGAGCCTTACTGACTGACGCCTGCTGCCATTTGCTGGCTCCTTTTTTATTTTCCTCGTCCGGTTCCTTGCGTTCTCTTGCGTGTTGAACAAAGGAGGCCTCCTGGAGCATGTCTTGCATTTAAGCTTTATTATTAGACCATGTAGAGGTGCTATATTCAGTGTTTCAGTGCTTTTCTGCCAGCGTCTGTGCCTGTAAATTAGGATTGTGTCTGAAATGTAGCAAAAAGTGGAGTTGACGGTGTATGCATATTGTTTAACGTTGTGCCTGTCCAGTGTCATGGCGCATATATATATGGGAAGAAACATAAGTAGCCTTAATACCTCGAATTCCAAATATTTTACTCTCACTACTCACAACATTATGTACGCTTTCGTATTCAAAATTAGCCGTAAATCATCTGACAATGTCAATCAAAACAAATTATTGTCACTTAATCAATGTACTGTACATCAGTTTTCATGCCGGTGTGCCTAATGAAGTGACCAGTCAACCTTGACAGGCAGTTATAAAAAAAAAAACATAAAATGGCGTTTAAAATAAAACATGACTGGTGCTAATGAATGGGATTCAAATGCTCCCAATATTTTCCGTACAACTCCACAAATATTAAAAACAAAGTGAACATCACTACAAATCCAAATCCAGTTGTGAACCACTAGAGGGAGACAAAGCTCACATTTAGGAAACGATGGTGTACTACTCCTGGTCTTTATCTTGTGATATTCGCTGCTCAATGAGCATTTCTGCCCAAGATGAGTTCCTTCAGTCAAGTCTGAACTTGACCCCTGTTTTATTGTCATGTAATTATATTCCTCGCAGTGGGCTTCCCCTGTAATTTCTCCATTCTTGGCGGCGGTGTCTCATTCAAACCACATTTAGCACTGATGTGGTTCTTGGGGTCGCGGCGAAATGAAACTGTGCGTACTTCAATTGCTCGCGTCCTATTGTTAGTGCTGTATTGGTAGCACATGATGACTCGTCTGTTATTCTTTCGTTCCCGTCCCTTAGCTTCGGTTTTCCCGCGTCGTTGCTCAGAACGCTATCAACAATTTAAAGGACAAATGGTCTGGACGATGTCCAACATTTTGTTACGGGGTTTCAAGTTCCTCCTCGTGAAGATGTCCAAAAATTGTTCAGAAGAACTTGGGAAGAATATCATGTATTATTTGAAAACATTGTTTGACACAACATGAAAGAAACAAATTGACATAATTGTTGGTCTATGTGCCTTGTAAACACGTTATGACTCACTTGGTTTTCCTGTGTCAGTACAAGCAATGTCTGGCCGTGTGCACCTGCGAGCAATAACCCGCCGCCTTAAGCAGTTGGACGTGTGTGGGAACACTTTTCAGACGCGCACATCTGCGTGCGGGGGTCCAAGGTTTGTTTGGCCGCAGTTGATTAGCCGTGCATGAAGCCGCGTAACGTGATGTAAACACTTCACGGGGATTTTCAAGTGAGTAAGCCGTTGCGCTGGCTGTTATTTGTCATGTGTCAGCTAGATGGAGAGGAGAAAAAAAGTTTGTGCTCGAAAAGGAAGTTTTTCCCCTTGAGCCGTGATTTGGCGAACAGATATTTTGAAATGGGACATATTACAGAAAATTATTGTAATAATCTGCTCTCCAGAGTGCCTGCCTATCCATCAAGTGTGAAATTTAACAAGCAAATAAATCTTGAGTATGTTGCCTTTTTCCAAAAATGTGTCCATAAGCAAGCCCTTTTATATATGAATGGACAGTAATGGCTAATTTAGATTAATCTGCCCATCATGTATTGCGAAATGTGTTTCATGTAAGATTTATGTTAAGATTTAACTAAGATTTAACTTACTAAGGGTCTCGGGTGATAACAATTTTTAATTGTAATTAATCGCATGCTTCAATAGTTAACTCACGATTAATCGCAAATTTGATATCTCTTCTAAATGTACAATAAAAGTATTCATATACTCTTAACATAAAAGTGGAAAAAATGTTAAACTGATATGTGGATGCATCTTTTAGTCATTCATACAGTAATTTCACAATTCATAAAATTGAGTTAAAATGAAAAAGATGTACTGTACTGTAAAAAACGAGTGTGATATTGATTTGTGTTGCAGTCATTATCTGCCACTAGATGGCATAATTGCATTTGTAAGACACTGACAGCTCAGTGCATTTTTGTTTTCATATTAAGAGTTGTCTAATCTTTAAGAAGTAACTTTATGAAGTAACTTGTGAAATTCTGCACATTTTAAAAATTGTAAAGTACAACTTGATCTCCATCTCCACAAATATATGCATTATTATTGAATGTATTCCTATTTTTTTTTATACTTTATTTATTTATTTATTTTTTTACTTATTTTTTTAATATAAATATGAAGTGGGAGAGAGGAAGGGAGGAAGAAAAAAAATAAAAAAGGCTAAAAGGTCACAGATACAATATGTACAGAGAATTACAGAGCGTCGTTATCATCAAATTGTTTCCATATTCAGATCTGACAAAACAATTTCTCCAGAACTAGGATCCTTTGTGCTTGCTGTAAGCGAATCGTGAATGTCATCTCCATGTAGTGAATATGCTTGACAGTTCTTACAAATAACCCCATGGTGGGGTTGCCTGTTGAAGCCAAAAAATAAAATAAAAAATAGTGGCGTTAAAGTAACTTTAAATTAACATTAACTCACTAATTTTGACACCCCTAAAAATGACCTCAATGAATTCAAGATAAAATACATTTCTAAATGATTAAATGCCAATGAATTATACTTAAAAGTTAAATTCTGTCCTGTATTTGATATTTCATTCAAAGATTCTTTCACTAGAGGGAGCCTATATGCACTAGGAACCGTTTAATAAAAATGCATCATTGACACATTTCTGCCTCAAATTGAAATTCTAAGGCTTCTGGTTCCAAATGTGCTCATTACGCGCATGGAAAGTCGGAATTTCTTCAGTGTCTTGACGAAAGAACGCCTCATTAGTGGAGCATTGGAGCTCAGAAGTATCAAAAGTGAGGGTCGCCGGAGAGCCACTCCACGGAGTCGCAAGACGCCCTTCATCTTGGCTTCTCACCCAATCCACTTCATGTGAGCAGTTTTTATGCCCGCGATGAAACTCCTGACAAAGCGCGCACACACAGTCCAGCATTTACAGTGGGAAAGGGACCACGGAGTCGAGGTTCTTGCGGTTCGGCAGGTATGCGGTGGGAGATGGAAACAAAATGCCACAGTCTGACGGGGGCACTGATTGATACCAAACAGATGTTTGATGTTGAAGCCGTGATGCTTGACCGTGCAGGTATCGCACGCGCTGGTACTCACGGCTTTGAGACCCAATGATGAATGTCTTCGCATTAATGCTGGCATCAGCTTTTGTCCAGCGTTCTTTCCACACAAGTGATGGATGTTGCGTTTGTCTTTCATGTGGGGGCCCGAGATGCCGAATGTCTCATCAGCGGCACCCAGTTTGGGTGTAGTTACTCGTGTAATTTACACGGATATGGAAACGATATTCCCCCCCCCCCCGTCTTGCGGTTTGAAGCTTGTCAACTTTTACACACTCTGGATTCATTATTTGTTAAAAGGGCTAAAAAAAAAGTGAAAAGTCAGCATCGCGGAGTGGAATCAAAAGCAGAGCAAGTTGACGCGAAGGGAAGCATTGAGATTGATAGCAGTGGAATGAGCTTGCCTTGAACTTGAAGGTGGGGTTACTGTGTCGAAAGAAACAGGAAGGGGCGGGGTTTAGTTCCCAGCCTTGCAAAAAGGCAAATAAACACTTGACTTCCAGTTGTTTTGACTTCTGGCTAACAAATAGCAAATAGATGGAAATATTGTTTCATAACACACTTTTTTTTTTCATTAACGAAAATGTTTTTTGTTTTTTTTTCAGTTTTAGTTTTAGTTGATTATTTTTCATTAAAGGTGCATTGTGCCGTTGCATGCTTCACCAATGCCCAGATGAGTATGAAGAGCACTGACTGTTTTACTCTGACTGCACCTATCAGCTTTTATCTTCACTTTATAGTAGAGTGTGCGGACGCTGCTCACTCCACCGTTTCTTTGGGGAGGGGAGGGGTGGAGTTTTTCCTACCTCATTTGAAGCCATGTCTTCGTTTGTCAACTGTGGCTGTTGCTTTAAGATCATGCACGTACTCGCACGCGCACCATGAATGAACCTGACAGATGCTGCAGTTACACTTTGGGTCAGAGGTGGCAGTCATGAGTTAAAAAAAAAAAAAACTGCACAAAGATCCTTTAACTATAACTCTTAATTAGGGGTGGGTGATATGGCCTAAAAAATATATTATTTCAAAGAAATTTATAGTGCCGATATTTTTGACGATATTGGTAATAATTACTGAACAATAGATTTGTGATTGGCACTTCGGAACAATAGCACTTTTATTGCAGCAACAATATTTAAGCCACCTTTTTTCCCACAATTGAAATGTAAACAAAGTGGTTATTTTTGCCGGCAACCCTCCTGCGAGTGTTATTTTGCCCTGAATGTCTCTGATTGGTTAATCAGACGAGCGAGAAAATGCCGCGATTGCTTGTTGACATTACTAGCGGGTATGAAAAACGCAAATGTGCATGTTTACGCAACGCCGTCTCATTGAGAGCTTAGCGTTACCTTAGCGGCCCGTTGGCGTCACAAACTCACGTGAACTAGATGGCGAATTACCGGTCACGGTAAAATAAACACTGCGGGTTGTTTATCTTGGCCAAACAAAACGCGCATCTTGTAACCGAACACGCCGAAGCTCAGTGCTCACTCCCGCTTTGCCGAAGAGGCGACAGAAATGCGACAGAAATGGCTGCAGCAGTTTTTTTATGCAGCAGCGAATGACGCGTGTACGTCCAAATTGACACGAAGACGTATAATATTACGTCATCACCTCAATTTTACAATATTTCAAATTTTTATCACCCCAAAAAAATACACCGGTAATTTGTAATAAAAATTGTGTTATTTTTAATCACAACTGTACTTATATCTTTTTAACCTGGTAACCCATTAGCCTGAACAGTTCTGTATTGGTAGTTTTTACCCTTTCACCCAATGTTCTGGGTCAGTTCCTCAACCCAATACGTTGAACCTGTTAGACATAGCTCTGGGTTAGCTATTTCACCAAATTTGGTTTACTTTTAACCCAACAGTTTTAAGAGTGAATGTGACATAAATTGTAGCTTACTAAATGCTGATTGAAACTTGAATTTTCTCCCTCCCTGAAACACATTTTCCAAACACAAGATTCCTGCATTCCTTCCCTGAAGTGAAATCTTCAAAACGTCCCGATGGCTCCGCCGTGTAAAGCAAGCCCGTGGTCGTCCGCATGCCATATGATGCGTTTGTGGAAAGGGAATATTTCTATTGACATTTTTACAGCACCTTCAGGACGTTATCAAAGCATATCTAAGAAGTGATGAAGCTTTAATGCAGCTTTGTATTGAATATAAACATCGTATTATGTATCACAGGGCCGTGCATGTATCTATGTGTGTGCGTGCACGGAGCGGACTTTTCGGCGTGGATGCGTGGCAGGCCGTAAGGTGCGCAGCTGTGGGGGCTTTTTCACGCTCCTTACATCTGGAGCCCCTTTTCCACGCTGGCGATCGCTCAAAGTGTGTCCGGACTATTCGGGATTCATCCAGTAAACACGGGTTCTGATGTCTCAGTTGACGGCTGCTCGCCATATGTGCCTCGCAGTCGCCAGGTCAGATTCCGGGCCATCAAATCCCAGATTGTAAAACCTTGTTAGACTTGCATGTCCCATTTAAAATGTTGCTAAATAAGACCCGATAAGATGTGAGCAGAAAAGAAAACAACAGGACCCACGATGGCAGTTGATGACTGTAAAAGATCCGTGGCGGTCACATGATGGTGGAGAATGTCCCCCGCATGCTTGGAATTCCGTCTGGCGTCGTCCTAACATAGCGAGCCGCGCATGTTTGCCGATGTCAACGCTTGTTGACGTCTCTTTTATGCCTTGTCACCGGGAAGCACCATGACAAAACAGCATAAGAAATTCAAGGCAGGTGTAAAAATGACTGTTTAGCATGTAGTATATAATTTTAGGGTATGTATGTAAAACTCTTCGTTTTTGTTAAGAGAGAGCTCAGAATTTTTCATTTATTTAAAACTCTTTTACTGACACACCAATACCCACAGTGCCAGCCGATTTTGAGCATTTTAACTCAAAGCAGAGAGGACGACAACGACGTAATTCATTCATAAAGTACAAATTATTGGTGCAATCGTTTTTTAAAAATATATTTTCAGAGGTTGGCGTGGACGTACAGTATGCTTCTGGCACGTAAAAATGATCGTAAAATGCCTCCCTGCCATTGCCGACCAGCCCGGGTTACGTTATGTGTCCTAAACCAACATTGAGAAATGTCCCCTTCCCTCTCTCTCTCTCCTCTCTGCGCGATCACCCGTGCATGTTGTGCCGCAAATGGCATGCACTGCTGTCATGATCCCAGATCGAGGTTGCGTCAGGTTAATACGTGCTTTCCAAAAACGTTATTTGCGTCACGCAAACTCGGTGTTGCTATTTGCACTGGCGTTAGTGAATTAGACGCTGTATATCAATGAGTCTCATTTGCATTGGGGTGGGCATATTTTGCATTTGATTTCACAACTCATTGACCAGCAGCACTGCACTTAGACGTTGCACTTCCCATTGATTTAAAAAAAACAAAAAAAAAAACTTTGGCCCTTTTGGTTTTGAAATGTCATCTTTCAAAATACGAAGAGTGTCTGGAAAGTTCCAGAACAAGTCTTGCAGAAGCTATTTCTGCCCAAACTACAAGTTTTCCCCTTCATTTTGGGCCAGAAAATCCAGCACGTCCGCATTTGCTCACAGTGTCCTTGACTGAGAATCTGACACCCTACTCATCCCACCTGGCTGTGTGATTTTTGGTTGTCTCTTTCCCAAGATGAAGGGACTAAAAATGCACCAACGAAAACTCTTCTGCTGTTAAGTTCCCAGATCAGCTGTGCTCACAGTGCTTGTTTTAGGCAGGACTTTCATGGCACCTCGCGCTTTCAGAAAAATGCGAGTGAAAAAGCTGGGATAGGTTTCACAGGAAGAAACGTGAATAGCTCAATCCGCAAAGCAAAATACGGGATTGTTTCCCCAAACTGTTCTCTTCAGGTTGGAAGCATACAGCTGGCCAAAATGTCTGAATGGAGCAAAATGAAAAGAAATACGACTCTGACTCCAAATCTGACTCCCTCTTCAAGGCCCAAACGCCGGCACGATCAATTCTGCGGGCGGCGTTATCTAACCAAAATGAAATCCAGATTTCCTCCCTGGTTAGGAAGTTAAGACGCGCAATCCTCCACAAGCCACTAGATGGCCTCGGTCGTCCAAATGTTTCCCTTGGCGTCTGATGACAAGTCTCTTCTCAGCTCTCCTGCAATTGCTGGTCAACATTTTCAGGCAGCTTCCGGCAAATAAGCGCACGTTTGTTTGAGCTGCGCCAAGGTGTTTCCTCGTATTGTGGCCGTGTTTGGCCCTCCATTGTTGTTTAGATGACGAGCGCCGAAGCAGATGCGAGGGGGCAAGTTCATTTGATGAAGCACTAAAACAATCACCATGGAGACCGTGGAGGATTCCGGCGCGTGTGTGTGTCTTGCTCATCCACGCCTCCATTTGGCGAGCGAGATGGTCCACGTTGTGTCTGTGGCCAACTGCTGTTGTGTGAGGCGGAGACACGCAATCGGATGATTGATGGAGGCCATGCATCAGAATGAACATTTGTGTGATTCACAAACCGGCACACAAATTCACTCCGTCTCATTATGCAACCCCTCAGCGTTTTCATCATTCCTCCAGTCCCAAACCTTTTAATTCAAAGCACGTGGCCGCCTGCGTCACCGCTAATTGTTCCTCCCTCGCTAATTCAGAGCCATTTTTTTTTTTCCCGGCTCTTTACCTGCTGGCAGGAAGAGGAGAGAGAAGAAAGAACAGGGAGATAAGAAAGAGACCATATGTGAGATTTTATTAGTGAGGGGAGTCAGAGGAGGAGGAAGTGAGGCGCGAGTGGCTTTTAGATGAGGAGGCTACTCGCGTTCTTTCCCCTCTTGAACTTGAGAGTATCCCAGGTGAGCGGCAAAAAAAAAAAAAAAAAAAGTACAGTAGTTGAAGCCTCTCATAAATCTCTGGGTCACCAATTATTATATATAGTAAGGGTGTAACCGAACCATTAGTTGAACACTTAAAAAAAAGAAAAATGCTATTTATTATTTATGTATTTAAAACAACTCAGATCTGCTTAGCTTAAAGCTAACAAACAATGCAAAACGCCATAGACAGGCTAACATAGCATTGATCATCATAGTGTTATAATCTTTCAAGCAAACGATATGCAAACAAAATCGGTCGCAAGCTTTGTGAAAAAACATTGCTGCAGGGTCATAGTAGTAGTGAAACTCTTCTTCTTTTGAGGCTCCATGACTGTTTTACACTGGTTCCTGGCAGAAATGTTCTACTTCTTTTTAAATGAAGATAACCTTGAGCAAATCCAAATACACTGCCCCCTAATGTAGTGGAGGTGCAATTGCACTTTACTCTAGGACAGTTAAAAAAAATTTTTAAAAATAAAAATAAAAAAACAAAAAAGCATGTTCTCCGAGGTCAAACGCGCCCTTGATGGAGCCTCACGCCCCCCTGGGGGGGCCCGCCCCACTATTTGAGAAGCACTGCCCTAATGTATTATATGTGTAATATCTCCCTCATGGCATAATTTCCTCTCCACATCCTTGTATTGAATTCCATCGATTTAGCAAATGAAGTGGCACACTTGATGTTCTGGTTCTTGTAATTTCCAGGACAAATCTGAACTTGTCAGTCATCCCGCTTGTGGAGGACGTGCACCACCTTCCCCCTTTTGTCACATGTCAATCATCCCTGGCCGGCGAGCGGTCGCCGCCCCGCCGGGCGTCCCGCCAGGCCGCGTCAAAAGCCCACACGCAGCTGTTGACGGCCGTTTTAGACGGAAGGACTGAGTCATAGCGGGAGTTCAGCGTTGGGGTCATGAAAGCGATCGGCTTCTCAAAAGTCCCGCTCAACTTTGTCACAAGAAGCTTCACCTCCGTTGTGGCCTCACTGGAACCCAAACGGAGAGTAGGGCCTCGCTTTCGCTGTGGCGTTTTCATCTAATTTGCCTCCTATTGTGTCTTTCCTCCCATTGTTCTTCATTCATCGATTTATCTCGGGGACATTTTCTGCTTTCTTGCATATTCTTTGTCTTCCTCCTCCTCGCGTCTCCTGTTCTGTCAATTACTTTACAGTCGCTTTATCAGCATCGCTTTAATTAATTTCTGCACTGTCACCTCCTCATAGTTGGTCGCGAACACTATTGTTGGCAAAAAAATGAGATGAAAGCGCAATTAGCGCAGCCAAAGTTTCTTTAAACATGCCGAGAGAGGCAAAACAAAGCTCATTTAGAGGAATCCAATTGAATCAGGACAGTGCAACAATGCACTCGCCAATGTCAACTGAAGTGAAACATTACATGAAAGATAACTTTATTGATCCCGCAAGCTAGGCGCAGAAAAACGTCATTGATTTTATTTACATAGTTGTTGCCAAAGTGCATTTTGGGTAAGCTATGAAAAATATCCAATGTGAAATTGTTACACCAGACCACCAATGCACGTTAAATCTTTAAAGTTTCTGTAAAGTGAAAATAACTGTTTTCTAAACAGAGAAACGTGTTAGCAATCCAGCCAAAGTCAAATGATGTGTAAGTGTCGAAAACAAGGCTTCAAAATCGTGCAAAATCAAGCCATTCTCTTCGCGCTGACTATGCTGAAACCACACCCCCTGCTCAACTGTCGATCAATATCGCTTTGACAGCCACAATAACTTGATGCTACTTTTTTATTTTTTATTTTTTTGCCTACACATCAGAAAATATAACCGATTATTCCCAGTGGCTGGCATATATCCACTAGAACTTTTCCACGCTGCCACAACGAGGCACTCTATACCAGCCATGTCGTCAACAGACTATCCAAAGAGAAGGCACATTTTTGGGGTTTTCCACAGTAAAAACAAATGTTTGCAAATGTCATGTTTTGGTTCTGTGGGGGTGGGATTTTGTTTTCTTTTGGTGTTTTTGGGTGTTTGTCATGTTTCTTCCCTTGTTTCGTTATGTCTAACCACGTCCACCTGAGTGTGTCTTCCCTTCCTAGTTTGTTGACCAATCAGCTTCCCAAGCCTCTTGTGTCTTGCCCAGGTGTCTCTAGTTATCTCGTGACCATGTATATTTAGTTCCCCTTCCTTCTTTCAGTTCTTGTGGAGTCATTGTTGCTGTCTAGTCATCCCATGTTGCCGTCCATACCATGTCTTGTTTCCCTCCTGTTTTTGTTGCTTTAGTCTGTTTTTTGGCTCTTGTTAATTTCATTATTTCCACAGAGTACCTTGTTTGCCTTTTTGTTAAATAAATCGCTTTTTTTTTTTTTTTTACTTGCATCCCTGCCTTGCCTCATTTTTTTTTTTTTTTTTTTGCCCCCTGCATTTGGGTCCTGCCTCCTACACCCCCCAAACGTGACAGCAAATCTCTTATTTTGATTAAACACAGAAGATTATCAATCTTCTTTCATGAAGGATGACAGAAATCAATGAACAATTACACTTGATATGCTGAAATCAGAAGATTTGGACAATTTTAAATAAAAAATGGCTCCAAACAATTACTCGATTATTAACTCTTTCACTCCCAGCCATTTTGACTGAAACAATCCCGGCGGTTTGACTGGATTAGGACTGATTTTGCAAGGCCCACAGAATATTATGTTCTAGTGCTATAAAAACATGGATACCTACTCAAAGAAAGATTAGACTCTCTTGTCATCAGGGGAAAAAAAAAAAAAAAACACTGGGGGGAAAAAAAAGCTTGTTGGCTGATCTCTTATACTCTTCTGCCACCTGATGACCGTTTTTTGTAATTCAAGTCAGAAGCTATATTAAATAAAGCCTTCTGTTTGCTATAGCATAAAAAAACATTTAAAAACAAAAAAACAAAAACGTATAAATACGTTTTTGGGAGTGAATGAGAAAGTATTAAAAACGTATTTACACGTTTTTGGGATTGAATGAGTTAAAATAGTTGTTGATACATTTGATAATCAATAACTTATCGATTAGTCATTTTGACAGCTATAATATATATATATATATATATATATATATATATATATATATATATATATAACAGTGTCTAGCATACAAAAAATATTGGTATTTGGATAAGCAGGAGTCCATTATCCATTAGTGGCAGTAAAGACAGTTATGGTGCATCCGTAGTCGATTTGTCAAAAGAAGCCATTGGGACCTCACAAAAAGTGAGCCCGTTCCAAATAAAGCGGTGACGTGCGTGTGTGCGTGCTCACATAAAAATCTCTACAGTGGACAATAAATCCAAGAAAAATCTTCAGCATTTCAATCCGTCGCTTGGCCTCTCCTTCTTTTCGTTGTCTTTTTGTGCACACTGACAGGCTCTTCCTCCCATTAATAGCGATGGCAGGCTGAGCCACACTCCATAATGCTGCTGATATTTTTCCCACTGGAGACCCCCACTGTTGCTGCCCCTATCCTCACAAAAAAAAATGTACAGCCATCCCTCCTCACTTTCTTTTTTCTTTTTTTTTCTGGCCATCGTTCTTGTGTTTCCTCTGCCAAGATTCTCCTCGTTCTCCCCGGGAGCGTTTCGACAAGAAGGGTTTGTTTTGGAGAGCCGCAGCTTTACGGATTCGTGCCCAGACGCTCTGGGGTGACTTTTATGAGGAGCGGGCTGAAGTCAAACGTTTTCACATTTGCGGTTTTTCGACAAGAATATGCCATTTATATGAAGTCTACCTCAGAATCGTTCTTTTTCATCCATGGGGGTGGGGCAAACTCCTCAGTCAGCCGTCTGTTAAACCATGGACTTCATTAACGTGATTGTTAATGAATGCAAGTATCGACGCTGATCTGGAACACAACCACGCAATAACTATCCCTCGGAATGCTGGTTATCAATAATGGAGCCAAATGAGATTGGATCCAAGTATTCTCTGAGGCTTTTTTTGTGTCCAGCCTGCCGATCAATTGTGGTCGAGGCGGCGTGGCCAAGCTTCAGTGCGTTTTTGTTGACAAATAACCTAAAGCTCCACTGCCGCCGCTTTAGCCCAAGAGGCCACAACGGACATGTGAAGGCGTTACACAATAGTGGCGTTGTTATTGCCTGAAGTGAACCGTGACAAGACTGCAGCGTTGTCATAATATAAAACATGCGAGCAACATGTCTGGAATTGCATTAGCAGCTTGTTCCTGTGGCGTTCAGCGGCCCCTGGAACAAACATTCCTTCTTAGTCTTTGATGATGTCGTTGGTAAAAGGTTGCGGATTACTTGCCTTGAAAAAATTCAAATCTGCGATGCACGCTAAGCATGCAAGGGTTCAAGATCCAAATTGAAAAAGGAAATACTCAAGAAATGAGCCTTTTAAAATGGCAGAACCGCGACACGTCCCTTCCAACTCCTACAGTTCAAGCCTCCAATCCAGATAATAATAATAAAACAAACATAAGCCTCGGTTGAAGATAATTTTCTTCAGTAAATCTCTTCCATGTATTTTTCCAGTGACCTTGATTTGACCAGAGTGAGCAAAACTGTGGCAATTTCTCATGCTAATAATCCTAGTTCAACTACATGAGGAGAAGAGAAGAAAACTTGCATAACCCTGACATGGTGGACCCTCCAAGTTCATTTAAATCAGCATCAGAACTGTCCAAATTAATCGATTAATCGGCAAGTAATCGATTATCAAATTAATCCTCAAATATTTTAATAATCAAGTAATCGTTTGGCGCCATTTTTTAATTTAAAATTATCAAAATCCTCTTTTACTATATCAACAGTAATTTGTACATGAAAGAAGATTGATTATCTTGTGTTTAATCAAAATAAGACATTTGCAAATATCAGTTTTTACCTTGGAAAACTAGCCGGATTTATATGGAGCCAAGTATTCTGATTAGAATGAATCTGAACGGCCAAGGTGAAGCAAAATGCTCCATTTCATTCCAAATCAACTCCTCAACTTTGAATGCATTTGGGCAGAATGTTTACAAATAAAGGCTACTTTTATCACTATCCCATGGAGGTCTCAGAGAAAACGAGTGTGCATTTAGACCGCGGAGGCGGTGCGGGGGTGCGTCCGTGTCATGTTTCGGTTTTTGGGTTGGGTTTTTGTTTTATTTTGGTGAGTGTTGGTTGTTGGTGTTCCGGTCTTCTCCCCCAGTCTCGTTATGTTAACCTTGTCCACCTGCTTGTGTCTTCCCTTCCTGATGTGTAGTGCTGATTGGTTCCCCCTCCCTGCTGTGTCTCCCAGGTGTGTCCGGTTATTGTCATTAGTGTTGGTATAAGGGAGTGGTGTTTGTCTCACGCGGGTGTGGGAGCATTGTTTGCTGTTGTCTGCATGCTTTGGCACAGTGGTGTCATTTGACCATTTGCCAAGTCTTCCACGCCAAGTCTACAAAGTCTTCCACGCCAAGTCTTCAACGTCAGCCACGCCAAGTCTTCAACGTCAGCCACGCCAAGTCTTCAACGTCAGCCACGCCAAGTCTTCAACGTCAGCCACGCCAAGTCTTCAACGTCAGCCACGCCAAGTCTTCAACGTCAGCCACGCCAAGTCTTCAACGTCAGCCACGCCAAGTCTTCAACGTCAGCCACGCCAAGTCGTCAACGTCAGCCACGCCAAGTCGTCAACGTCAGCCACGCCAAGTCGTCAACGTCAGCCACGCCAAGTCTTCAACGTCAGCCACGCCAAGTCTTCAACGTCAGCCACGCCAAGTCTTCAACGTCAGCCACGCCAAGTCTTCAACGTCAGCCACGCCAAGTCTTCAACGTCAGCCACGCCAAGTCTTCAACGTCAGCCACGCCAAGTCTTCAACGTCAGCCACGCCAAGTCTTCAACGTCAGCCACGCCAAGTCTTCAACGTCAGCCACGCCAAGTCTTCAACGTCAGCCACGCCAAGTCTTCAACGTCAGCCACGCCAAGTCTTCAACGTCAGCCACGCCAAGTCTTCAACGTCAGCCACGCCAAGTCGTCAACGTCAGCCACGCCAAGTCGTCAACGTCAGCCACGCCAAGTCGTCAACGTCAGCCACGCCAAGTCGTCAACGTCAGCCACGCCAAGTCGTCAACGTCAGCCACGCCAAGTCGTCAACGTCAGCCACGCCAAGTCGTCAACGTCAGCCACGCCAAGTCGTCAACGTCAGCCACGCCAAGTCGTCAACGTCAGCCACGCCAAGTCGTCAACGTCAGCCACGCCAAGTCGTCAACGTCAGCCACGCCAAGTCGTCAACGTCAGCCACGCCAAGTCTCCGCCTCACGCCAAGTCTCCGCCTCACGCCAAGTCTCCGCCTCACGCCAAGTCTCCGCCTCACGCCAAGTCTCTGCCTCACGCCAAGTCTCTGCCTCACGCCAAGTCTCTGCCTCACGCCAAGTCTCTGCCTCTCGCCAAGTCTCTGCATCACGCAACGCCAAGTCCTCGCCATGATCTGGGTACACGTCCAGCCCAGTCTTCTCCACTTCAGTCTCGTCCCGTCCTTCCCCACCACAGTCAATAAAGTCATTCTAGTTGCTGTCAGTCCACTTCTCCCTGCCTATTTATTCCGCCTCTGGGTCCGTCCATCACACCCCCACCGTGACAGAATGCTCCCACCTACCTGGACCCAGCGGAAGCGCCTCGTCCCCGTTCCGGCTCCCCGCCGGACTCAGGACCTCGTTCCGGCTCCCCGCCGGACTCAGGACCTCGTTCCGGCTCTCCGCCGGACTCAGGACCCCGTTCCGGCTCCGCGCCGGATTCAAGTTCCCGTTCCGGCTCCGCGCCGGCCTCAGGACCCCGTTCCGGCTCCGCGCCGGCCTCAGGACCCCGTTCCGGCTCCGCGCCGGCCTCAGGACCCCGTTCCGGCTCCGCGCCGGATTCAAGCTCCCGTTCCGGCTCCGCGCCGGACTCAGGACCCCGTTCCGGCTCCGCGCCGGATTCAAGTTCCCGTTCCGGCTCCGCGCCGGCCTCAGGACCCCGTTCCGGCTCCGCGCCGGCCTCAGGACCCCGTTCCGGCTCCGCGCCGGCCTCAGGACCCCGTTCCGGCTCCGCGCCGGCCTCAGGACCCCGTTCCGGCTCCACGGCGGCCTCAGGACCCCGTTCCGGCGCCCTGCCGGCCTCAGGACCCCGTTCCGGCGCCCCGCCGGCTCCAGGCCCTCGTACTGGCACCTCGGCAGCCCAAGAATGCCACGCCTGTGCCGCTTCAGCCCCTGGCCTCTTTGCCTGTGCCGCTGCTGCCGCTTCAGCCCCTGGCCACTTCGTCGCTGCCGGTCCCGGATGCAACGCCTGTGCCGCTGCCGCCGCAGCCCCAGGCCGCTTCGCCTGCGCCGCCGCCGCCGCAGCCCCAGGCCGCTTCGCCTGCGCCGCCGCCGCCGCAGCCCCAGGCCGCTTCGCCTGCGCCGCCGCCGCCGCAGCCCCAGGCCGCTTCGCCTGCGCCGCCGCCGCCGCAGTCCCTGGCCGCTTCGCCTGTGCCGCTGCCGCCGCAGTCCCTGGCCGCTTCGCCTGTGCCGCTGCCGCCGCAGCCCCTGGCCGCAACGCCTGTGCCGCTGCCGCCGCAGCCCCTGGCCGCAACGCCTGTGCCGCTGCCTCCGCAGCCCCTGGCCGCAACGCCTGTGCCGCTGCCTCAGCAGCCCCTGGCCGCAACGCCTGTGCCGCTGCCTCCGCAGCCCCTGGCCGCAACGCCTGTGCCGCTGCCTCCGCAGCCCCTGGCCGCAACGCCTGTGCCGCTGCCTCCGCAGCCCCTGGCCGCAACGCCTGTGCCGCTGCCTCCGCAGCCCCTGGCCGCAGCGCCTGTGCAGCCTAAGCCCCTGGCGTCTCAGGTCCCCTCGTCGCGGCCAATTGGCATCTCAGGTCCCCTCGTCACGGCAGAGTTGCCGCCTTCTCCCGCTTCCTCATCTCTGCCCCAAGTCAAGTCTCAAGTTTCCTCATCACAGCCCCAGCCAAAGTCTCAAGTTTCCTCATCACAGCCCCAGCCAAAGTCTCAAGTTTCCTCGTCTCTGCCCCAGGTCAAATCCCCAGCTTCCTCGTCACAGCCCCAGCCAAAGTCTCAAGTTTCCTCGTCTCTGCCCCAGGTCAAATCCCCGGCTTCCTCGTCTCTGCCCCGATCAAAGTCTCCGGGCCTGGTGTCCGCCCCAAGCAGTGCGGTCATGGTGGCCGATCCGGGACCTAGCGCCAGGCGGCGCAGAAGACGGGCCCACCACGGGGACCGGCCCTTGGCGGAGCCACCCCAGTTTCAGCCCTCTGGGCCGATGATTTTGCCTCCTCCTGGGCCACCCCCGGATGCGGAGTTTATGGCATTGTGTGAGGCCGTTTTTCGCCCCCTTGTGTCCTCCTATTCCTACCCTGGTTGAGGGCTGTGTTTTGCTCCCGTTCCCGTCCCCGCCCTCCCCTTTTTTGGCTTGTTTTGTGTTTGGGACGTCTGGGAGCCGTCCCTTGGTGGAGGGGTACTGTCATGTTTCGGTTTTTGGGTTGGGTTTTTGTTTTATTTTGGTGAGTGTTGGTTGTTGGTGTTCCGGTCTTCTCCCCCAGTCTCGTTATGTTAACCTTGTCCACCTGCTTGTGTCTTCCCTTCCTGATGTGTAGTGCTGATTGGTTCCCCCTCCCTGCTGTGTCTCCCAGGTGTGTCCGGTTATTGTCATTAGTGTTGGTATAAGGGAGTGGTGTTTGTCTCACGCGGGTGTGGGAGCATTGTTTGCTGTTGTCTGCATGCTTTGGCACAGTGGTGTCATTTGACCATTTGCCAAGTCTTCCACGCCAAGTCTACAAAGTCTTCCACGCCAAGTCTTCAACGTCAGCCACGCCAAGTCTTCAACGTCAGCCACGCCAAGTCTTCAACGTCAGCCACGCCAAGTCTTCAACGTCAGCCACGCCAAGTCTTCGTCAGCCACGCCAAGTCTTCAACGTCAGCCACGCCAAGTCTTCAACGTCAGCCACGCCAAGTCTTCAACGTCAGCCACGCCAAGTCGTCAACGTCAGCCACGCCAAGTCGTCAACGTCAGCCACGCCAAGTCTTCAACGTCAGCCACGCCAAGTCTTCAACGTCAGCCACGCCAAGTCTTCAACGTCAGCCACGCCAAGTCTTCAACGTCAGCCACGCCAAGTCTTCAACGTCAGCCACGCCAAGTCTTCAACGTCAGCCACGCCAAGTCTTCAACGTCAGCCACGCCAAGTCTTCAACGTCAGCCACGCCAAGTCTTCAACGTCAGCCACGCCAAGTCTTCAACGTCAGCCACGCCAAGTCTTCAACGTCAGCCACGCCAAGTCTTCAACGTCAGCCACGCCAAGTCTTCAACGTCAGCCACGCCAAGTCGTCAACGTCAGCCACGCCAAGTCGTCAACGTCAGCCACGCCAAGTCGTCAACGTCAGCCACGCCAAGTCGTCAACGTCAGCCACGCCAAGTCGTCAACGTCAGCCACGCCAAGTCGTCAACGTCAGCCACGCCAAGTCGTCAACGTCAGCCACGCCAAGTCGTCAACGTCAGCCACGCCAAGTCGTCAACGTCAGCCACGCCAAGTCGTCAACGTCAGCCACGCCAAGTCGTCAACGTCAGCCACGCCAAGTCTCTGCCTCACGCCAAGTCTCTGCCTCACGCCAAGTCTCTGCCTCTCGCCAAGTCTCTGCCTCTCGCCAAGTCTCTGCATCACGCAACGCCAAGTCCTCGCCATGATCTGGGTACACGTCCAGCCCAGTCTTCTCCACTTCAGTCTCGTCCCGTCCTTCCCCACCACAGTCAATAAAGTCATTCTAGTTGCTGTCAGTCCACTTCTCCCTGCCTATTTATTCCGCCTCTGGGTCCGTCCATCACACCCCCACCGTGACAGTCCGCACCTTATGACGTCAAAGAGTGCCAACAGCTGATTTTCTCAGGTTGGGAGGGGCTGGTGCTTGGAGAGCAGAATGACCTAGAATTTCTCAAAGAAGGGTGAATGGAGGAACACCACTTCCACTTGTTTTTGGTGAGGAAGTATTTTAACACAGCTAACAGCTCCAAAAATGTGATTTTTCATGTTGCTGTCCCGTTAATCACTATATCAATGCGAAGTACAAAATAAACACCAATCACTGGTTAATAAACAGAAGTCAAGTAAAAATGCTTTTGTAATACACAACTTCAAAATTGAAATGAATCCGATTAATTGATTGCATAATCAATAGATTAATCGATTCTAAATTATTCAATAGTGACAGCACTAATCAGCAATATGGGAGCATTTCAGTTACTCGCCTGAGAAGTGGTGGAAACCGACGACTGCGGGTCAGTCTGAAACGCATCCCCTTCGATAAGCAAGGGTTCACCCTACGTGCATTCAAAGAGTCATGTTGAGTTGTTGCTTCTTGGCTCGGCCGTCTTCCATATTCATCACTCTTATGTTAATGAAATTCCTCGCTTGTCTGCCCCTGCAAACAGCTTTATTGTGAGTGGAAACCCCTGGAGGGAGTGTACTGTCTAATTAGATTGACAATGTCAATTATGTCTCAACAAACACATTAGGGTGTCATATTTGAAGCAAATTGATTCAGAGGAGAGAGACGTGCTCACATCCAAAAAGCATGTTCGACGCCGTCGTAAATCTGGTTGCAGTGCGGTTTTGCCGGAGACGTACAGTATACACACTATACCAGTGCGGCCTGAGGAGGACAACTTATGTGGTGATCTTATTTGTATTGCGTCTGGAAATCAAGCCCATATCACGTTACTCAACTGAAAGGGAAAGGGGAGCAATAAAATCTTGCCTCTGAGCCATTCCAGAATAACAATGCCTGCCCAACATGCTGGTTATGATATCGTGCCGTGGAAACATGTAAATACCTGCAAGCAGTCCAAATCTGTTGCGATGTTATTAAGCCATCAATAAGAATCGGAAGGCGATCTGAATCATGACCAAAGCCAAGCGCACACAAGACTTTAGGCGTGTTCGGTTTGTGCCAGAGTGGCTCCGTTCACTTCCGTCGGTGAGTGTCCTCCATCACAGCCGACAGGTGCGACTGCAAGGCGGAGCGCGCGCGGGCGCTAATGGGACCGCCGGGACGCCGGGCCGTGCGCGGTATCAATCAGCCGCGTTCGACACCCTGGCTCAAATGGCCTTCCTCACTCCCTCAACACAAAGCAGATGTCATGCTCTGATCCGGCAGCGTGCGTGTATAAATAATACCAAGCGCATGCTAATGATGCTGGTCTGTCATTCGGGGAACACAAATCCTCCATCATCGCTGCAAACGGCCGCAAGGTGCAAGAAGCTTTCACTTCCTCTTTGACAAAATTAAACTCCTGAGGCTTTAAACTGTAGCCGTGTCACCATTTAAATACTTTTGTTGGCTATTCTTTGTTCGGATGTACTTGGTTTCCAAAAAAGACTTTCTTGATTTCTTAAGCACTCTTTAAGTGACTTGATTCTTCTTTGCTGAATCGACGTGGAGCATCGATCCATGCACGCCCTCGGGATGTCGGAGAACAAGAAGTGAGCACTGTGCTTATGGCAGCATTGTCCATCTTGTTCTCAAAGATGCTGAGACAGACAGGAGACGCACTGATCTGTGTCTGATAGATCCCGTAACAATGGTGGCAGCAGTCCATAATAGTTTGGCAAAGTTTCAAGGCACGTTGGAGCATTCTGATCTTTCTCTTCCAATGTTATAGATCATACAGATATTCAAATTAGTTGAGCTCTCGCTCTCTTGGTCGACTCTGCAGTGGGTCCCCTCCCCATGTGGGCTGTAATCACCTCGAGAATGGGGTAATTAGGGCCACTATAGTGTAATTACCAGCGCTTGAGTTGTTTAATTACGGCCTTTCCCTGATGCCAGCAACGAATTGCCTGCTGCTTGTTGACGACGAGCTGTTTTGCTCTCTTGACTGCAATGGCCACGGGAGCTTTGAATAAATCTGCGTGAAAGGAAAACATCAGGGGACGGGTTGTTGCACTCGAGGCTACAAGCAAGAAGGTACGATCATGTACGTACCGTTGTTCAGCTTGTAGGATGGTGGTCAAGAACCAGTACAACAGGTTCTTGTTTAAAGAATTGCATGGGTCTCCTTCCAAGTTGACCGTGATGGCACATTGGCCCGTGCGCAGCCATCATGGACCGCTAAAGTAAACGACCCAAGTATTTGTGGCCTTAAAGGGCACGGGGTCGACCCCTAAACGAGGTGAAAGGAATTCACTCGGGCCGCCTGAAATCCTCACAACTGGAAAGATGACTCTGTCAGCATGGCTGCCTCAGACCAGTCCCAAAATAGTGCAGATGAGAAGTTTCCCGCCATCCATTGCACATTTATTCCCAAACATGACCAGATTTTCACTAATTACCACCAGCTAATGTCGGAACCCACGACGAAGACTTTAAAAGCAGGATAGGGGTTGTTTTCTCACCAAATAACCCCACCTGTCATTGCAATACGTCAGCAGCCGCTCACTAAATATGAACTGTGTCCACCCTTTCAAGCTTCTGGTGATGGACAGGCTCTTTTTTGAAGCATCCCCTTTCAGCATCCTTTGGATTCCAGCGAGATGTTTGCGAGCCTTGTGGATAAAATGTTCACAATTCACGACGGAAGATGAAGATGTCATATCTTTCTTGACAGACTTGTGACACTGACCTGTGGAAACGTGATCCCGGATCTGGAATACGACATTTAGTGACACACTTTTCTTGGGGATGTTCATTGACACGATATTTTCCACACAACACGCCGCCTTGACGAAGCATAGACGTGTGGTTCATGTGTGAATCATGAAACAGATGTGTGTGTGGTGCCCACATGATTCAAACTCTCCATCTATCATTGTTTAAGTTGTTTGGCATGCTTAGACAGATGTTAGAGCAATACGGTGGAAGTCCGTTGGCAGGGGGGTACTGCTGATAGATGGAACAGCTGCTTGACCGAGTGCAACAATGGAACCAACCACCTTTTGCTTGTAGCATTTAATGGTTAAACCAAACCTTTTATGCAATTTGGAAAAATAAACATCAACACCGCTGTGACCGTCACTCATTCGTTGTTTGTAAAGTGAGAAAGCGTTGTCGGGAAGATCTATTTTCAGACCACCTCCCTGGAAGTTGCTATGCAGGATCAGTAGGGGGCCATTAAAGACACTTTTCCATCAAGTGGTGCCCTTCAGGTGGGCTATTTTGGTACCTTTCATTCATTTTGACAATGGAGGCACCAAATTGTGCTTCTTGTTTTATTATATTTATTAGTTTTACATCTAAAAGGGTGCAGTATCTTTGGAGAATAACTGAATGTTGATAGAATGCATAGTGCTTTTTGTGATTGACTGAAGATTGGTTGCATAACCTTTAATTAGCAACCAGTATTAATACTGTCAAACAGAAATAACTCCTGTATTTATAAGACTTTAGCTTGCCAATGTTTTGTCACTTGCGTATGGTCACCTGGCAGATGATCTCAGTTCAAAAAACACACCGCTGTCTCCAGGGATAAGAAAAACAACAAACATGGCAGGCACATTTCAAGCTTCTTTCAAAGCTTTTCAAAGAATCCAAAGAGGAAAGTTCCCATCCGTGACCTTCTGTGTTCGTCTGAGTCTCCAATTAGAGAGGGAAAAACAACAAATTCAAACATCGACGGGAGAGCAGCGTCTGTTTTTGATCCCGGCAGGCGACGGCGTGAAGAACGCTTCGTCGAGATGTGCCGTCTTCACGATTGAGCGCGGCCTCGCCGCCTCCACCTGGCTGACCTTGTCATTAGGCTCTCTATCTTATCAGAAGAGGCAGCGATGTCAGCACTCCTCCCCTCTCGGCACAACAAAACCACACTCTCCCGGAGCTGAGAAATAATTAAAGCGGAGGCTGTGTGATTTAGCAGGGGACCGCCAATCGATAAGGCGAGGTTTCTGCAGAAGGGAAAAAAACAAACAAGCTATTCATGGATCTGATGCAATTCCAGTGTCACTGGAGGGGTCTAAGCATTGTAGTTGGCTGCCAAAGTTTTTGTTTTAATTGGCTCCCTTGTGCTGATCATTGGACTGTTCTTTCTCAGACTGAAGCAGCAGTGCAGTGCTAGCGCCTTGCTGCCTATTAGAGCTGACAGTTTAGCATCCACCACTTAGTGTCCAATTTTTCATACTCGGCAGCAACTTGGAGGAGAGTGAATCCGCTTTATTTCCCCCTTGTTATTTCTGCTTTGTTGTCCTTTTCTTTCAGACGCAAGCGGAATAGCATTAACCTAGTCCTCTAGTGTCTGTCAATCAACACAGCGCCTGTCCTTTGTGCGTCGCTTGGGTTTCGCCAAGCGACTTCTACAGAGATGAAAAAGCCACCTGACCTCTTTGAGCCCTGTGATCGCTCTACCATTTGTGCTCTTCCCTATGCTCGAGGGTTTGCCCCCACATTTCATGGCTTCACACACTCTCACCAAGATCAAACCCCGAGAGTCCTGATCCCCTGCTGGGACTCGCTCTGAAAGTGCTAATGACCCTGTTGGTCTCGGGGAAACCGGCTCATCTCTTGACTCTTCTGCCATGATAGTGATTGCTTTGCCACCTGTGCGATTCTACGACCTCAAGTGCCTTGAGGGGGGCAGAGGGCTCAACTTTTACTATCAGTCACTGTCCTTCGTGGGAGGAAAGCGCTGCTCTTTTTATTGTATTTTTTTGAGTAGCAGACGGCGCAAACACCTGCTGACCTGCAGACGACACAGGTGTTGACATGTCAGTGAACAGTGTAACTATATTAGAAGCCAGTAAGCCTGCACCATTGCTTTATTTCAAATACATGAAAATTAGCATCATATGGAAGACTGGGTTAAGCCCAATTTGTTTTGTTTTTTGTAACATCATATTATAAAATTATATCGGTAAAGCATTTAGTACTGCTGTGAATCTGAACGTTGATGGAATGGAAATTATACTCCCACGGTCAGATTAAAGCATTTAAATGTTACCAATGGAGCATGAGAAACTAATAATATTATTATCCCAAGCAGCAGGTGGTTTTAAATTCATGGGCCCTGGTTCTATGTTGGGCCAAAGCGAACCTTTCTCGTCTCCTAATCACACTTGATATATGAGAACTTGTAACGAAACATACCCACAATTCCCGGGCCCACATTTAGTTCTCGGGATTAATTATTTTTATGTGTTTTCGTTTTGGTTCCAAAAGAATTAGCCAAAGAAATATATCTCTGTGAGCCAATGGGATACTTTCCAGGCATGGCTGTAATGTAATGTTTGATTGACTTGAGAAGACAAAACAGTTGTTGGCGTCCGGCTGCATTGTTGACATCTGGCAACGCTTCAAAAACACAAACCATCCATACGGAATCTGAAAGCAGAGCCATGGCGGCGTATCTGGTGTTTCGCAGCACCGCGTCTTTCCTTGATGTCAGCAGTTCGGATCGCCGCGAGATCATTTGCACAACGATGACGTCTTCCTGGGGCTCGACCAACTCGGCACTGGACTTTAATTTGCCGCTGTGCGCCCCCTCCTCCATTTGGGGCCGGGCATTGCTAGAAGTTCGCAAAGCAGTTTGTATACAGATCATTTTAATGACGTCCAACGGTAACTACACATTTGTTAGCTGTAATCTGGGTTTGGCGCAAGGGCACTTAAAGGTTTATACAATTGTAAGCTCTTCGAAAGGAGCATGATTTTGTGTGTAAGGCCAATTAGTGGTTAAGGCTGATTAGTTAGTGGGCTTGCTTCATTATCTTTGAGACAATAATTTCTTTACAAAAAGAGTCGTAAGTAGTTGGCACTTGCCATGCTGTCCTCGACTTTCATTGTTCTATTTTTTTGCCATTATAAGCTTCACCTGCATGATTACATACTGTAGATATTTTATTGGTGATCATAGGTGGTCTTAAAAAGCCAGGCCTTTCTCGTTTTATGGTTTTCGTCATAGTGAAACCATTTACAAGGTGGTTGGGATGAACTCTCAGTGAGCATGAAGGCTTCATTTCCACCGCAGATTGCAATGGGAAACATGTCAAGCGCAGCGACCGGAATACTTTCTGGCAGATGCCCTGATACCGCTTCGAGTGAGCCCAAGCCCACTTTGGGAGAGTTCCTTTCTGCTCCACTACCTGTGTGAAAACCGCATGCGGTACTCCCCAGTCTCCAGTCTGATTAGTTAAGGGTTAGGGCTAAGCCTTCCAGATCCATGCGGTTTTCAATTTTAAAAGCCCTGACATGCATTCAGATACTCTTGTGGGTGCCACACTGGGCGAAATCCACAATGAAGACGCCGGGGATGTGCAGTTGTTGATTTCACGGCCCTGATGTGTTTAACCACTCACAGTCAGGGATGAGCCACAGGGAATGTAAACACTCTTCTGCACTGCACTGGAGCTCAAAGACTTTATGCTGCTCCCCTTGTGTCAAGTTCTCAAATGTGTATTGTTTTGACACAATTATGCATTTAAGATGGATTAACCTTTTATCACTGGTTTCCACCCTGCCTTACCTATCTATTGTATTTAGAATCACTGGTGTGTGGTTTAAGATCATGCGGTAATATTCCGACGTCATTATTTGGCTGGTCAACGTCAACACGGTGCCTCATCTGTTTTGTTTTACACTTGACGGAACAAAAGGACGTCATCACTTGCACGTTCAAGTCTGCAGTGTGTTTTCACGATGCGGTCTGCCGACTTGAGCGGAACGAACAAGCTTAGCCGCAAGCAGCCATTACAGAGAAGGTCAGCTCCAGACGTGGCGTCTAATTCTCGCGTGCGACCCAAAGGAACCATTCTCCAGTTGGTCGACATCAACTGTGTGAAGGATATTGTTCGGAAAAACCCAATTTCGTGCTTCAACTGTTTTCTGTAGGTGTATGGAGGTTCTTGTTGCATTTTTGTCACCATACGTCGCTATATAAGCCATCCTACGAGATAATGATTGAGTCTTAAACGGGATAGGTCAAGCCAAGAGGTATCCGAACTGATCTAATGGACCTGCAGCAGCCGCGGCTGCCTTGAGGAGAGGCTGACTAGTCCGGGTCAGTGCAGGGTCATGTTTATTCCTTGCGACTAGGAGTGTGCCGAGAACCACGTGGCGCCTCCCCGGTCCCCATCCCCAACGTTGACTGACTGACCGTAAGCCGGGCTCAGGCCACATCTGGATGCAATTTCTGTTGAAATTCTTCGATAAGTTCGGGGAATCTGGGACCAAAAAATGGAGGAAGGATTAAATTTTTATAATAGGATGACTCTATTTTCTCTTCATCTGGAGTGCACCATGGCGTCTGCCCGCCTTATGCTACTGGTTGCACTGCGGCCTGTCAAATCTGTTAATGTAGAAAAATGTGACATGTTTATATGACTATTTGTAGCCTGGTGGGATTAGTTGGAGGGAGCACAGTTTTGCGTTTGAGACCTTTCAAATAAGGCGTCACATTTAATTACATCCACGAAAGGCTTTGGACTATCTTCCAATAATTAGCGGCAGTTTGGGAAGACCACATCGAGGACGGGCAACGCATGGCACTACTTTTCATAGCCCACAAGTCAAAGGACTCAATGTGGTCCTGTCTCGGCTACAGTAAAAGCAGTGCGTTGTCAACGGTGAAGGCCCAGGGCAACCACCACTGTTAGCGTCACATTCCGTGAATTCACCATGATGTACTGCATGTAGTTCCTCATTATGTTTTTGTAGAAGTTGCAAATAATAGTATTCAATTTGGTCTATGAAGGAAAACGGCCATATTCCCTTTCGAAGGCATTTTGTATTGACAAATGAGGCCAATCTGGTTAAAATGACTCATGTTTTTTTTTTTTTTTTACTGTTTAATTGAAAAGTATTCATGTTGTATAGGAAAGCTTACTAATCCTATTATAACGGTTTGGCTTTGGTTACATTCCGACCACTTGATATAATGGCTTGGGAAGTTTGTTCTCACACAGTTTGATACTGGTTCTGATTTATTTGGCATTATCCCTTTAATTCCATTTGGTCAAAATAACATCAATGCCAAAATACTCTGGCAATCTTTAACAGAAAGCCCCTTCTTCAGTGGGGTCCGGCAGCCCAGTTGGTTGAGTATAATTGAAAGTGAGAGCTGTTCATTTGCATTGATGGGCTGTCTACTTGTAGAGTTGAAGAACGTTAAGATTAATTTAGGGTGAAGAGCCAACTCAAATAGGTGAATGAATCTGTTTTGACACCTTCTGGAAGGACTTTTGTTTCTTGGTGTACAAATGTCTCACTTTCATTTTCGGTCTAAGGAAGTGGCCAGACATTTGAACGTTTCTTTCATCTGCATTCGCATAGGGTCACTCGGTGTTTGATTCAGGACCAGGAGTGGCGTAAACCCACCGGGATTCTCAAGATATCATGTTCGCTTTCGTGGACACCCGCATGACCCACAGAGACAGCGGAAAAATCAAAAGCAGCTGGGTGGCGTCGCAAACTGTTTACCGATATTTATCTGCGTGTCACGCTGATTACACAAGGACTGTCAAACTGTGGTCAGCTGCTGATGGATAATGAGTCAGTGAGCATCTGACAGTAAACATTGATGAAACAAACGTTCTAGTAGAGCTGAAAAGGATCGGGATCACAAGATTTGTGAAATATGAGTAAGAGGGAGTTGCAAATGAGCAATACATGGAATTTTGTTTGTGGTACTCAAAGGATTTAGTTCATCCAGCGAAAACCGCTCTGTGGGCTGCGAGATCTCCACTGATTCTTTTCCTTTTGGGTGCTATTAAGTTCAAATGAAGTTTGAAATGCCGTGAGGCCCACCAACAAGTTTGCATTGTGCTGATATCCCTTCAAAGTATCACTCTCACGAGCAAGCCCTCGTCCCTTTCATGATTCCTCCATACTTCCCCACAGTAACCACAAGGATCAACAGGCCTCCTTGGCCTCACCTCCTCATCGGCTCATGCGCCGTGAGGTCAGGACCTCGGGATTAGCACCCCCCGTTTTGTGTCGTTTCCCCATCTGAGCATTATGGGCCCTGTCAGATGTACAGACATCGGAGGTCTGAGACCCTCTTCCTGACCTGTCCGTCAGCTCCCGCAGGAATTCCACTAATGAGGCGCTATAGGGAACAGATGCAGAGAGGGCAGCCTGGGCAAAAACAGCCTGCCACTCTCACTCATTGGTCACACAAGCACATGGTTATGTCACCTCCACTCTTTGGAAAGTGTGCCTTAATGCACGTATACAGCTTGCGACAAGATTGTTTTTATTTTGTCTGGTGTAACCCACGTCTTTACTCGCATTCCCTAAACCACAAGGCGTTGCCCTAATATTTCTAAAGCACAACACATGCCCTGGGCACCTGTATTGAATTTCAGGTAGGGCGATGCCTTCCAGAGTCTTCTATCATCCCTTTTCCGAGATACAAGCCGGTTTATTATTACAATATGAAAGTAATATCCGATGTGGTGTGTCAGCATGCCAAAAGTATTGCCCAGAAAGCCGTCTCGAGTCACAGATGGTTGGTGCTTATCCGCCCTTACACGTGTCATTTGCACGCCCTGAGGGAAATGGACTGATCCTTCAGGGTTCAACACCTTTACCTCAATCTGGGCTCTGTTCGTGCTGTGCCTTGAACTCGCTGGTGTGGACTTCAGTGCCCGCTTGATTGGGATGGGATTAAAGGGTCAGTTCCTAAAAACAAAGAGACTGCCAAGAGTAAACGAGAATATGAGGGCCAAGATCTTGCTGGCCGTTAAGAGTCTTCTGAGATGTAAAATGCAGTTAACTTTGTTGAGCCGCATTTCATCTTCTCAGTAAGTTGTATTGTTGATGCGTATTTATTTTTATTAAGTATGACTGCAGCAATATCAAATTTGCTTTCCCGTTTCATTACCATACGTCAAGAGAATGTGGGAGAGCGGGGCGGCTAGTTTCCAGCACATCTGCTCCAGATGTGTGTTGTCAGCGTGTTTGATCAGGTAACCATATGCCTTGTCTGCCCGTCTTTCCGTTCGTCTGTTTGTTTCGCCACTCATAAAAATGCATCCTCCGTTGGTTAGGCGTTTGCCTCAACATCATATCCAGCGCGGAAATCCACATGAAGCACCGCTTGTCTGTTTGTCCAAGAGAGAAGGATGATCCGGAAAATGGAAATGAGCACATACCAGCTGTTAGTGGCTCTCAGCTCGCGCTTACCTCAGTCCTGTATCGGAGCACAGATCAAATACAAAAGCTTGCCTTGCTGTCATGCAATCCTGAATGGCTTTTGGCTCAATGTCAGCAGAGACCCCCTTTCATGTACATATTGAGATTTATGACATTCTAGCACATGATAAAAGTGGATTTATAGACTCTGGCAGGTACATGGAGCAAGAACGGACAGGGGTTGATTTCAGGTTCAAATTGTTTGCTCTATTTCCTTCTCTAGGCGCAGCAGGGGCACAGCCACAGTAAACCAACACACATCAATGTTGTCTAGTCTGCTTTATCTGGAATTTAGAAGGAAAAAGAACTGATTAATACAGCAAGAACGGTCACCTTTTAAGGGATCCAAGAGACCTTAAATGTACTGTATTGTAAACAAATATAAGTCTCAAATACAATTTCAGTTGTTAATAGTTTACACCTAAAATTTCTTCAACCTTGAAAACTATTGGCACCTTCTCAAGCATGCCTGGTCAGCGCGATTGAATGGCGTCTGTGTCTTGGCAAGTCTTAACAGATTTTTCAAAAAGCCTTGTAATCATATTGATTTGACCTGCACGTCTAAAGGGTCTGCATCGATCAAGTCATAACTCAAAGCCGCGTCTTAGCAGAAGGAATTAAACAGCAAAATGGCTTTAGAATTTGAGCCTGTGAAGTGGGAAGGTTAAATAGCCATAAATGTTACGGAAGGTTGACCTCGGAGGCTGGAGGTGACTAAGTTGCTGCCGGGGTGTGCTCCATGATTGAATTATCGGAGATGCACCTCAAGGAAATTAGGGGATCAGCATGGAGGGATAGGGATATCTAAGAAGAGAATTGCACTATTGATTTTCATTAATGTCCGTTGCCACTTGTACGAGTGAATTCATTAGACATTGCTGAGAGCTTTTTGCACTTTTTCACTTGTTAAATCTACATTCATACTGCTACATTTCCAAGCCAAAGAGACACCAGAAGCTCTGGAACAGAAATGAAACATACCTGTTGGAAAGTGCAGAGCGATTAGGTTCTACACTGCCGAAGGCTTGACTTAGATGGACATTCCTGAATGTATTCAGACACTGTTGTGCGTCTATGGACTTGGCAATTTGTGCATCAGGTTGCATGTTTTTGTCCATTGTGAAACCTTGTAACATGAACGTGAAAGACGGAGTGGTGAACTAGGAAGGCTAATCCAGACTCCACATCAGATGATTCATCGTGTCGTACATGGTCTGTATTACCACCTTGACATGTCTTCATTGTAGTGTTGGATGGAGCATTGTCAAAGATGTGCTCGTAAGATGTTGTGTACTTTTACTTTTTTTTTTTTTGAAGGGGCAATCACTGGTCATTCAGTATTAAAATAGATATTTTAGGATCTAAAGTTTCACCTGGGATTAGATGATCAGAGCATTTGTGCACTTTACCTCTAACCCCAGTAACCTCTTGCAAAGTGTTCCCTCAGTGGACTTAGAGTACCATTAATTGGACTCAAGAAAGAATGATTAAGCGCCTCTTCCTGACCTTTGGGCAGCTCTGTTTTACTTTTGCAGCAGAACTTCTAAGCCATAACGTCAAACACGGCCCCCATGCATCTTCTGGTAAAGATAAACTGTCCGCTCACAAACCCGCTGACCTCGCCGCAAATTCAGGTGGCGGTGCCAGTATTGAGGAAGCCTCAGTGGCTGGTATTGAGAGGGAAGAGAGGCAAACGGAAAAGCACTGGGCTGGGAATCGATCGCGGGGAGGACAGAAGGCCGATGCAATCAAGGCAGCCAAATGAAGCGGACTAAAAAAGCAGCTGAGCCAGCAGAAAGAGTGTCATTTGGAACCCAACGCCTTCGACCAAACACCCGCCTGCAAAGGCAACAAAGCTTCACGCATCGCAGGATTCCTCCCAAAGTTTATCTCTGGCAAGCACATGCGCTTTCCTCATAGTTGCTCTCAGCCTGTGCCCAGCCTGTATTTATTAATAAGAGCCCCTGAGACAGAGATGGATGAGCTCCATTTTGATTTCAATGCTATTTTGTTTCAGGGCTAAAGGACCTCAGCAGGAATGGAAGTAATGTCTCCATTAAATAATAACAACCCTGAGGTCGTTTGCTTGTTGATGTCGTTTGGGTTTTGTAATTTGTGAGCATTGGCCTCTTTGCATGTTTGAGGGACCATAAACGTCGCTACAATGGTGCTAGCGTTTCTCTTCTGGAATGTCAGGCACATTATTCTTCAAACTCACGTTTTTTTTTCGCAGTGCTTTCTTTATGGTGGTTCCTTCAAGTAGGGTGAGGTCACAACTTTCATTTTTGTCCAATGAAAGCAGGGAGGCGTTGTTGTTGTGGACAGTAGAAGTTGCTGTAAAATGAAACATGCCAACCAAACTGAACAGGCAAAAAGAGCCAAAGTCGGCTCCCCTGGTTTAAATAATACTGCTCGTTTTCTTTGTGAGACCTCTGATGGCTGCCCAAAAACGCTGCTATGCTGTTTTCCTGTTAAATCTCCTGCCCGCTGGCTCCATTGTGTACACGCCTCATCTGGGAGCACAGTTGGAGATTTTTGTGAGCTATGTGTGCGCCACTGAGATTCCAGGTGACCTTCACAATTTGCATGTGCGGGGAAACCACAGAGTTTGCTGTAGGACCAAACCTGACCCTTTGTAGGAAGCCCCATTGTTGTTTTGACATTTTCTACGGAAAATTCTTTAAGCCAGATGGATGACTAATAGTAATAAAAAAAAATAAAAAACTGTCACTAATTTTAACTTAGTACCTCACACTTGGCAAGCTTTTTCCATGGGGGAAAATCTGTCACTTTGGCCTGTGACAACTGCTGTCAGGACATCCAGTGACAGTACGTTTAGTACTAACACACAAGAGCAGCACGCAAAGTTGAATTTAAGCATGGGGAAAATTTGACTTCTTGTCTCGGAGTTGCAAAAATATGCAATTCGCATGTACCCGTACTCCCACAAGAAGGACATTCTTCATGTGGTGCCAGCTTAAACAAATCCTAACTGTGTGTTTCATTTCCCTTCACGAAGGCTTTTTGATGGGATGCCACTTTGCTGCAAGGAGGAAATTAAAGCAAGGGGGTAGGAACATAAGGTTTATCCGATTTCAAGTTCAGAATGGGCACTTTTCGGCCCAATCAGAAAGCATAAAGACAGATTGTATTATTTAAGATTTGGTTGGTTGCCCCAGCCTTCATTCCATCACCGTGGGGTAAGCCCGCTTTTCTGCCCGTTTGTCTGCCCCAGCCCTGTTTGATCAGCGCTCTTGCTTTGCAGCGCCTCATTCTCAATCAGTGATTCTGGCTTTGATTTGTCTGCCTGATGTTGCCCCTTATACACCCAGGTGTTTCTCATCAGGAGTTTACCGCTCACCTAAACCTTTCCATACGTGAAGGTGCCCTTTTTTCCCCCACAGCTCAGGTTTCGGCTTAACGGGGCTGATGAACCTCGGACAGAAAGAAAACTCCTCTCTCTCTCTCTCTATCTGACCTGGAAAAAAAATATTAGCATGAAAATAAGAGACAACATTACTCAGTTGGCTCAGAACAATTGCTAATGGTCCGCACATTACGATCTCAAGTGTTATTATGCTGAGCAGACCCATGCAGATTTGGTTATTGTGCAAATGCCCGGTAGACACTCAGCGTATTAGTACACTTGCCAGTATTGCAAAGCCTGGCTGGATTTTCCGTTTTAACAGCTCTTGGACCCCAGGGTTAGGAAAAGCATCCTGTCCTTTTCATTGGTGCACCTGGAACGGTTTTATTTGGCGCTGCTGGAAATTGTTGGTGCTGCAAAATGAAAGGGGACATTTGTGGGGCACTGATGAAATGAGTCTCTTGGCCAAATGTTATTGTGAGCAATACCAGAGCACTTCTATTATGACCCTCAAAAGCGACTATTTTCGATGACTCCATATGGTTACATGTTCATTGTCAGGCCGGGTTGTTCCCAGCACAATTGAAAATATAAAGCTGCAGGCCATCCTTGAGATTTGAGCCGCGTCTGTTGTTAACGCTGACGTGTATTCAGGATGTCATGTCTTGACACATTCACCTCTCAAGTGTGGCCGGTTTTTGGAGTACCGTCAGTTTTTTTTTTTGCTTTGTGATTTTTTTTTCAAACTGCTGTTTCCTGTCCCACCATGAGTGTCATTCGATTAACTGTAGAAAATATATCTTGGAATACAGCTACAAAGTATTTGTGCGCACATGTTGGGCACACATGTGGTTTCAGTTTCAAACGCGTCTCCTTTTATGTATATTGCTCCTTGTTCATCCTCACACGCACACTTGTGTTTTTGTTCCGTCTAAAATCTGCTCCCACTCCACCAGGACCATCACTAGCCCAATGACCCGCACGCCATCAGTATAACTAAGCGTATTTAGTGAATTTAGAGCCGAATAGATTATGCATTCAGTATGACTTGGCCTTCTCCACTCGAAGCATTTTAGTTGCTCTATATGAAAGTCTCGACAGGAAGTATAAAGTCCTGAGCGGCCGTGACGTTTCAGTCAAGGCAATTACCATCAATCACACAAGATTCTTTGTCACGGCGGCCTGGAATTGATTCCTGTACTTGGGAGTGCTTTGACAGTGACATAGAACCCTGCCCTGGCCCACGAGCAGGAACTTACAAAGATGAAAGATCCCATTGGACCTAATGGGGGCCGTGTTCCCAAGTGTAATGCACGGTCATTGTCTGTCATTATGCCCTTGAAGAGCCGATGAACTGCTGCTCCGACACGGGCCATTTCGTGGCATTAGAATTTCGCTCATAGCTTCCATCTGCAGATGTCGTGAAGCAGCCAGCTGAAGATTAACTTTTGATCTTGATGGAGGGACTCGAACGGGAATGCTTCTTTCATTTCACCCCATTAGTGCTCTCGCAAGGAGTGTATGAGCACACATCATAATCACCTGTTTCCAAGTTTCTTCCTGTGAGTGTTTACAGTTCCAGTCCAGGGAATTGTCAGATCCTTCTTCGCCGCGTTTCCTCGGCATGTAGAATACCACAACACCTCGTAGGTGCTTGCTAATTAGCTTCCTGACCTTTGGGGCCATGGGTCACTGGTTCATCCACCCTCAAGGGAGCCTGGTGATATTTTAAGGAGTTTTTATTTTGGATACTTAAAGCAGAGAAATACCCCCGAGGGCCCAGCAGAGGACCTTCATAAAAGCACCGCCTGGGTCATCTAATGACGGGTGATTAATATCAAGATGGATATTATCAAGGACTTTTCTGACGAACTCCTCACCCTCCAAAATGCTCAAAGGAAATTCTATTTCATTATCCAGAGTCCTTCAAAAACGTTCTGAGCTTCAAATTTGTCCACTTTGGAAAATTGCATCAGGTTGCTCTTGGACTGTGGCGGCTCAGGGGAGCAAAGAGATAATAGCTTACCACAACCTAATCGTCTTCCAGAAACTTTTGTGTACGAGGCCCCTGCAGCAATGCATGCCTCGATACACTTAGAGATAATTGAGTTTTACTGGGCCATCTCTGTGAGCTTCGATTGCCCTCAGAGGTGGCCTTGCAATGGTCTTGGTTTGTTAATTAACTGCTGACATTGACCACTGGCTTAAATTATATATAGCAACATCTCATTAGAATGTCATTGTGATGGATAAATGATAGCTTTCACAACAAGCCCAGTCTCAGAAACCTTGTTTTTATCAACTGCTACCTGTACCTAAAACACGCATATAATTCACATTCCAGTTCCCAGCCAGGTGCGATATATTGGTGGTCTCGGAACAAGTGCACTCTTCACCCCTGCTGCGTTGTTTGAACATGCAGATGACCCGCCACATTGTTAAACTCAGGTGCAGGACGTGAACGCACACCTTATGATTTACTCTACCTCCGGTGTGGAGCTTGCGGCCAAGGCGGCTGTGGCTCATACCACGATATTAACGCAGACATTTGTCAACCATTGAGTCATGTGGGAAATGTGCACTCAGGAGTGAGGAGGAGAGATAGCTTAATTTGTGGTAACCTTGATGGTTGCGCTTGGATGCATCTTAATGTAATGATAGCACGTGTTGTATGAAGGCCTGGTCACTATCCTAGCCACTGGAATTGAAAACTCTGATCTGGTTTCCATATTTGGTACTCTCGTAGATCCATTTTGCAGCAGAATTGTCAAAGGTGTTACTTAAATCTACCCAAGATATACGTTCTAAAATCGCTTGGTCTCATGTCTTGCATCCCTTGGGGCGGCGTGGCTCAGTGCTCGAGAGGTTGTCTCCCAACCCATTGGTTGTGGGTTCGATTCCATGCTATTGTGAACAGGTCGAAGTATCCTTGAGCAACATACTGAACCCCCCAGTTGATCCTGATGCTGCGTCATCAGTCGGTGAATGAGTAAAGCACTTTGAGAGCCTTGTAAGGTGGAAAAGTGCTATACAAATGAAGTACCATTTACCATCTACCTGAACAGCTTACAATAACGAACAAGACCTTTTCATTTTTCCAACCCGCCGCAACAAGTGAACTGATGACCCTCCGGCCACATACTTGTCTTTAACCTTTAGGGCACACTTCAATGTGCATCACCTCAACTGTTATTTATGACCATGCTACGCCCAACACGGATTGCAATTTTCCTGAAAATGGTCGTCTTTTGCAATATTTTGCCACAGGCCGTTCGCCAGGCACGACCGCCAAGCTGGGGGTTTGCCTCCCGCTGTTCCTAAATCCACGTGTTAAGCATCTGCGCTTTGCACAGTGAGCAGGGCCAGCCGAGGTTTACGGAGTGCATGAAGCATCAGGAGGGCCACACAGACAGTAATTTGCTCGCTCCAATCCTGACTGATAGGTTCACTTTATTGCCGCGGCCGCTGAGTGCTGAAGTCCCCTTGAGGGACACATACCTATCGGCATGATGGATGGAGACTTGACTCACAACGGCACCACTGTTCACTTTGGGGGTTAACAAAGAAAGTTTTTAACTGCGCTACTGGGCCAGCAGACTTGCATTTTACAGTGAGTGCTTGCAACTGTTTCCTCCTGTCTGTTCTTCGCTGTGCTCGGACGCCGGCCACTTAAGAAGTTTGGAAAGTGTGAAAGTAAGTGGAAGGTGCTAAGTTGTCAAGCAGCCATCAGGCAGCAGGGTGGATGTAATGAGCTCTGTGTGTGTAAGCCGGCCCCATTTTTACTGTGTTTGTTGAGTTCGACAAGGGGGGGAGAACATTTTCCCTAAACGTCGGAAGCAAAAAATTGCTTTTTCGGGGTTAAATTAGCTGTACCGCTGAGGCTAGGGTTAAGTTAAAGCTTGACAATTGGCTTTGAAGCAGGACATATTTTGCAAATCAGTTGTCATCATGAATGTAATACAGTTTTGTTTTTTTTCCATGGTCTTTGAATGTTAGGTCGTTGCATGTGTTTGAAAAGGTATCGATTCATACGAGGTGGTCGGGTTTATAGCGGTCAACCCCTGATGGATCGTGCTGTTTGGCTCCAAAGCATGTCAGCCGGCCTGATGGATGCTCGGCTTGGGTAGCATGTTAGTATTGATAAGCAGGGATCGAGGGATTCTGTGCTCAAACATGCCCACGTATTGATTAGCCAATGCAGATGAAGTGTGAGGGTCAGACTGGGCCCTCGAGGGTCCGCTGATATATCGGAATGAATGTCAACCAAGGTTGCATTGAGTCATGTCTTTGTGTGCGTGGTCTTCGTTCATGTTAAAATGTTTTAAGTAGGGGTGTCAGGCGATTAAAATTTTTAATCATAATTAATCGCATGACTTAAATAATTAAACCACGATTAATCACAAAAATTTACATCTGTTCTAAATGTATAATAAAATATACAGTATTTTTTTTTCCAAAGTTTTCATACTATTAACATAAAAGTGGAAAAAAAATGTCAAACTAATAGAAATATGGCTGCATCTTTTAGTCATACAGTAGTTTCATAATAATTCTTAAAATTGAAAAAAATGTACTGTACTGTAATAAACGAGTGTGATTGATTTGTGTTTAGGTCATTTTTCTGCCAGATGAAGATGTCATAATTGCATTTGTAAGACGTTTGTGACAGTTGCATTTTTCTTTTCATATTAAGAGCTATCTAATCTTTAAGATGAAGTAACTTGTGAAATTCTGCACATTTTAAAAATTGTAAAATGCAATTTGACCGCAGTCTCCACAAATAAATGCATTATTATTAAATGACTGCTAAATTTTGACGTGGACGTATCTGCTGCGTTGCGACTGGAATTTCCCGCAGTGTAGGTTTACCAAGTAAGGGGTGATCATTAATCACACATTAAAAAAAAAATTGTGGCGTTAAAGGAACTTTAAATTAACTCAAAATTAACACACTCATTTTGACAGCCCTACTTTTAAGTGATTGTTTCTGACTTAGCTTATGAAGACCTGTGCTCAATAACGAATGACACCCAACATTTAATAAGCCCGTGTTTTGCGGCCACGAGCTATGCAAAAACACACCTAAAACAACAGCTTTGAAACACCCTTGGCTAACTTTTTCAGCTCTTTTTAAGATGTTTTGCATAAGACACCTGCCTTGACTGCCTCTCGTTATCTCGGCCTCCAGATCTTCAGTGTCCATTTCCCCTTGATATTCATTCTGTAATTGCTAATATCCTCCTCAACACTAATGTCACCTCTTTTTTTCCTGTGAGTTTTGTCGCTGCGATGCAATTAATCTTATCTCGGCAATCCTCCGGGCCGCACCGCCCCGCAGGCGCTCGTCATTTGATCCCGGTGAGCTCACAGTCTGGCCTGTCGTCGCCGGAGAGGAAAGGTTAATAGACTTTCCAGTGAATACAGTTCCTCTTTGGCTCGGCCACGATAGACATGCAGCAAGCTGCAACCGTTTGGCAATATTGTGACAGCCGGTGTTTGTTAAAGTAGCCGCTCTGGTCGACGCTCGGGATACTCGATCCTTAGCTTTCATTAATCACTGTAAATTAATTTTTTGACGAAAAGAACCAGGAACCTGCATTGTGTCATGTTTTATTGCATCTTCAGACTTTCTGAGATAACGCCGTGTACCTAAAACATGATTCTCACACTTGAGAGCAACCGATCATGTCTTCATGGCTGTCCAACAGTAAATGAAAACAAGGAGCAATTTCCTGAATCCCAATTAGCAGAAAATTGGTGCTGTCTCTCTTTGAGTGGGAGGAAAGTTGGCTTGTGGGAGGGGAGGGGGGTTTATCGTAGGGTCTTCTTAGGAGAAAGTCCGAGGATTGTTTCATGAATAAGATTGACTGATGTGATAACCAAACCTGACGTGAACATCAGGAAACCATTTCTCGTGATATTTGTTTCTATTTGACGATAAAGCGGACGCATCTTCTATCAGCGTTATCAGGCTGTTTAATAGCTCTTGTCAGTTGTCAGCACCATCCCCACATATACTTCACACTGCACTTAACGCTAGGCCAGAAGGTGCATATCTACGGGTATTATCATAAACCCTGAGACTGTCTCCTAAAAGTGTTTATTCTATACTCCTCAGTTGACGTACTCTTGAGTGGCATTTCCAGTGTTCCAGAACGGAGATGTGACGAGCGGCCTCGCGGAATAGTTGATAAAGCTCTTTGCTTAGATGCTACAGTTTTATTTTGACAGGCTTGCCTGCATTATATGTTCTTGTATGGCAAGAAATTTATTGCTTGTTTAAAGGGGCTTAATGAAACAAAAACTGTATGGTTTGTTTTAAACTACTATTTATCTTCATAACGTAAGACCATCATTTTTTTTTCTCTAAATGTAACCAAGCACTGATGGCTTAAATATCATCATAAAATAAACTTGGTGGTAGCTGCCATGAGAACGTTTTATAACAGCAAGAGCAGACGTTGTAGGAAATTGATAGCCATGAGCTTCATTCAGGAAAGCAGGCGTTCATCCCAACTTTTACAGTACAACTTAATTTTGGCGCAATTCTACCAAAAGGTTTGTTCCATTGTCATTTGTACAAGTCCACTGTGTCTACACTGATATCGACCACGTGACCACGATGCCATTGATCTTTAAATGAACTCTAATGGAGAATAGACACGAGTTGTAATGGATGTGGGTTTTTGACAAGGTTCAGTGCCTCGGGACGTGCTGCTCTGCACGTGCGCCCGTGATCGATTTTGCCTCCAAGGGCTTGACTATTGATGGTGGTGGTGTTGACGACCCGGGTCAAGGCTGGGGGGTAACTTGGGCAATATTGGTTTTGGTTTGCCATCGACTCGTCATGGGTGTTAAGGCATCTATAGATAGTATTCGTTGACGTCATGGGATCGCGAGTCGGCCTCTTCTGGTGGGTCAACTTTCCAGCGGACTCAGCTGTGTTTCTATTGTGTTTATAGCAAATGTTGTTTTGTTTTTGATGAATGTCACCCTTAGTTTCCTCGAACGTTACTTGTGTAAGCACGACGTATGCGGAAGGTTTAGCTCATTCCATGCAGTGGTTGAAACGTTTGATTAGTGGATTACAAATATTTGCCAATATTACTGCCCGGACCGGACTACATGGCAACATCATGTATTCGCTGAGGTCGGATGGGTCCATCCCAAAACACGTCATTCTTTATTTTGCTTCTCAGCAAAAATTGTGCAACGAGTTTTAACACTATGCAACACTAATAATAATAATAATAATAATAATAATAAGAAGAATAATAGTAATAATAATATACAAAAAATTCTGTGTGCATCAGGGCAATGATGCTGGAGATGCTTCTTTATGTTGCTCGTGTTTGCTTTAACCCATTTTGGCCAGGAGCGAATTGCAGTGGGATCTTATAACTTTTACCACGCTTTTCAAAAATGTTCCTTGTTCCTAACCCTAAACATGACTTTAAACTTCAAACGTGGAAGAAAACCGAAAAAAAAACATTAACATTCATTAGTCGTTTGAGCTTTTTCTATGTTTCTATGCTTTTGGCCAGTAAATTGTGCTCTTTTGTCCATTCAATATTAAAAGATGTTTTGGTATTTTCTCTTGCACTGCTGCCTTTTTTTTTTTTTTGCTTGCTTGCATGTGGCGCTTTGTTTACATTTATTGAACCAATTATACAGTATACTAGATTTTTAACTCACTCTTGGCCATCCCAGACCAGTTGACAAACGTGGAACGGGGCGGAGCCGATGTTGGGTCACATAAACTCAATGCGGCTGAAAAGGCGGACAAACCAGCGTCCGGCTCAGGGTTGTGCAGGACGCAGGACACATCACTGAAAATCCAGACGTGTGGCCAGCCAGTATTAAGCACCACTTAGATTGAATACATGACTGCCTTTTTAATGACTTTCTGCGGATCAAATAATCGTCAAGATCTTACCATGAACATCTTATTTTGTTCTCCTGGCATTGAAGCCGCAGCAGCAACCCGAATGTTCCTTATTTGCCTCAAAATCATTCTTTCTGTAGCTGATTGTGTCGGCCTGTTGTTCCTTGCTGATAAGATTCAGTTTTCTATCAAGCCATCCATCTAATTGTCTGTCTGCCTGCCTGCCTGCCTCCGTCCGTCACCACTGCGTTCTATTGTTATTCATTCCAGGCAGGACAAACATGACACGCTGACCTCCAGGGCATTAGAAACCTTTCAAGCTAAGAAAACGCAGGGGAAATAGACGGTGACCCTTTTTACCTGCAGCTCATCGGACGCCACTGTTTCAATGCAACATGTCATTGTGGCGTTTAAAAAGAACGGAATGGCAGTTCGCTCTCACCGGTAGCCTCAACTTCCACAAAACAGGACAATAGCGAGATCAGCCCCACCCCAAGTGGAAAACCGTTTTCAACATCACTGAGTGTGAGGCCCCATCTGATCCTCCCCTTGGAGGTTAATGTATAATCACACACACGCAAGTTTTCTTTCCAGATCTTAAAGACACGGGAGGAGCTTGACCTGGATTTGCGACTCTTTAAGGCTGTTGAGTCTTATACTTTTTTTTCTTTCTTTCTTTTTTTTTTTAAGTAGGATTGGCAAGTTTCTTAAAAAGCTCTCCACAAAAGGTGTCTTGATTTCTTGGAAGGTAATTTCATGGCTGCTTTCCTGCAGACAGGTATCAGACACAGTGCCCCATTATCAAGGCCAGGGGGTGGGAGGTATTAAGCCTGCTAGTGTGTAGCCAGGTCGAAAGCTCTCGAGTATATGTGGTCTACGTGCAATGTAGTCGGAATGTCAGCAGGTCTGGAGCGCATTGTGGACTATGTATCACGTTGCTCTGTGGCCGCTGTCACCATATTAAAGAACAAAGGGGTGTTTATGTCTACCTGACTAATTTAGTTTTTATTCATGTTGCACCTCACTTCACGGCTCCTTCACCTCATTCCCTTTGGATTACTTTAGCATTTGTCTTCCATCTTACTATATAAGGCTCTCGCGAATTTGAGGCCCCTTTCAAATCGTGCCTCGAACTCTCCCAAATGAGTTCCCCTTTCTCTCCCCGAGCCATTTAAACAGTGGGAAAGGTTAATTGCTTGAAAGACCTGCACTGTTATTTCAGCTGATTCCAGGAGGGCCCACATTTGTTACCAAACCTGGATGACTTTAATGCAAATAAACGCTATGTCATCCTCCATGTTTCGTACACAGGACAAAATGGTGGACTGTATTCTAGAGTTAGAACTGCTATTCCCTCCACATGAGTGACGGGAGCATGTGCAGAAACCTGCACTAATCCCAAATGACCAAACTGCTTACAGTATTGTCACCCCATGAAGGCTATTAGCGCCATAGCTGCGGCTCAGATCCGGGTCGATTGTGGCTTTACTTAGCAGCAACAGGAACAGGAGGATGTTTGTGGGGGGATCACAGATCCAAAACAGAGAGGGGGTGGTTACCTGTGAAGTCTTTGTGAGACATCTACAGAATTAGTTTTGTCTTCTAGGAACAAATTCTCCAAATGGTAAAAAGTGTCACTCACCCTCAGCAGGACATTAACTCATTCACTCCCAGCCATTTTCACAGAAGCAACCCCGTTCGCTCCCGGCCGTTTTACTGGATTTTGACTGATTTTGCAAGGCCCACAGAATATTGTGTTCTATTGCTATAAAAGCATGGAACCTAACAAAAGAAAGATTAAAGTCTCTTCTTTCATCAGGAAAAAAAGTATGTTTCTATCTGTTTCCGTTTTGCAGCAATTAGCATTAGAAGAGAGCTAAGTTTCATCAGTTTTCACAAATCTATTTAAAATTGTAAGTGAGCTTTTTTTCTCTTTGGCCCTGGTTGATCTCCTTTGCTCTGCTGCCACCTGTGTAATAACTACCATTTCTGCAACCGTTCTTTGCAGTTTAGAGGCTGCATCAAAGCCTTCTGTATGCTCTAGCATAAAAAAAAAAACAAAACAAAAACATAAATACGTCTTTGGGACACTTAGAACACTGAAAAAAACGTATTTACACGTTATTGGGAGTAAATGAGTTAAAAGCCACATGCCACATACCAAATGGACTCAATGTCATTTAAGTGGGAACAGAAAAATGTCCGCTTTAGATGACAACCATGAGTGACTTCCAAACTGTATCTATCAAATCAAATGTGAAGCAAGCCCACAATGCGCAGCAGCTGCAGTCTGGAACAACTAGAGGTAGTACAATATTCCTCCTGCTGGAGTCTTATCAGATAGACTTGCCTCCGATGTCAAATCCAATCATTAAAACGACCTTCAAAGTCTTTTCTTGGCCTTGTTTTCGTCCCCATCTGTCTTTAGGATAACACACATGTTCGCACTTTTTCAATGCTGTAGTTTTTTTTGGGGTGAGTGGGTGTTTTTACAGCATAACAGGAACGAAAGACGATTTTTATCAACAGGTAGTGTCTTTTGTCAGTGAATCTTAGCTGTAGTTTATTTCTACATCCATTAGTCTCGAGCGAAACACATGAAGCATGAGGGGCGTCGGGGAGGCGAGCGCGGTCAAACAAATGACCCGGCGAGAGCCGTTGCTTGCGCTCACACTGATTGAGCGCGAGAGGCGGCGTGTGGCATTCTTTATACCGGTCATGTTAAGGCGGAGGTGGCGTATTCAAACACATTATGGATCGGAGAGATGGGGGTTGGGAGTGGGGGTTGGCGTCGCTAAATGCATTAAAGAGTCGACGAGGACGCAGGAGTTCAGCGTTTCGAAACGCATTATTGCGGGGGAACGAGGGCGTGCTTAAATCGTGTTGATGGGGGGCGGAGAGAGACTGTGCTGGGGTCAAGAGAGTTTCTGTTTAATTTCAGTGAGGTGTGTATGCGCTTTGTCGGCCCTCTGAGTGCTGACTGAGTTTTGACATGCATATACAAGCTTACCGTCTCAATGGCACACATACTGTACATGCAGGAACTTTTTTCTCAAGGTCTCCAATAGAAGCCGCTCATTGGTGGACTGTGACCCTGCCAATAAAGCCCGCCGTGAAAGATTAAGCTCAAACCTAGCAAAACACTTCAGCACTTGTTCCCCACTACTTCATCCTGGCACCGAGTCCAGCCCAATTAACCTTACAAGAAGAGACTTTTCAAGCTTGCATCTCCGAGGCAGCGGGGCTACTACCTCTTCCCCGCTGAATTCCTCTTTGCCTGACAACAAAACACCTTGAAGTCGAAGAGGAGGACCCCTCTGCACTCCTGTGGCGGTACTTTGGTTGAATCTTTTCAATCAAACAGGTTGACTTTGCATGGCTAATTAAGTCCTCATCCTTGACGAGCTGTCTGACTTCTCGGGCAAGCGCCTTACCCGGTCCGGGGCTTACATCCCCACGGGGACCACTGGCCAGACGGATTGTTGTCCATCTGGAATAGGATTAGCAGCGCGCCAGGGGCCCATGGCCCTCAGCTCCTGATCCTTTGTTTGAGTCTGAAGTGTTGAGTTGGATGGGGCCAAGCACAGAGGATTGAGGTAATCCCCCAACCTCTTCGGGAGGATGGAACCCACCCACCCAACTGCAACCAACAGTAAACCATAAAATGCTGCAGACCACCAACCACCGTCAGACCCACTGTTGACTCATCACAACACAGCAGGTAGAGGGCTAAAGTGGGGGACCCCCCCTGCCCCCGACATGGAGTGATGTGTGTTGGACGGATAATTTCCACTCACCCTAATCAAAACATGCTGTTCCTGGCCAAGCTTAAACGACAGGAGGATTTAACTGCCGCTTGCGACCACCACCCAGCCCACTGTCTTCTTGTTTTTTTTTACACCCAGTGCTGATATTCATGTAAAAAAAAAAAAAATGTAGATAAGATGAATTTCAAAATTCTGACAAAATCTTAAATTCCGAGTCGGAGCATGTAGATGTTGTGCGTCTCCTGTACACGGCAGATGAGCTGAAATGAAAGCATCCCTTCGTGTTTTGTCACGTCGTAAGTTTTGCCCCGGCAAATTGTTGTTTCGGGTAATCCTCCGTACAGATGAGGAAAGATGAGTTGATCACAAATAGCTGCGCTGCCGAGGCAGAACTTGTCAAGTGTGCAATGTTCCACCACAAAAGAAGGCATTTTGTTTGATTTAAAAGGCTACACCCTTTTTAAGGGATTAGGGAGCAAAAACAGCACAATTCCACCGACTTCTAAGGTCGTCCCTGTGTATAGCTTCTGTGCATTACTGCTTTATGAGGTTGTCTCTTGTTTGTTGGACCAACACTTCAACTATTAATCAGGCTTAAAAGTTGCACCGTAAGGCTTGTGTGTTGTGACCTGACCTCTCCCATGGTGCACCTGTGTATCGGCCTCCAGCCAATAGCAACAGGCCGTCTTTCTTTCATCACCATGTGACACAAGCACACCAGATTAGAGCGGAATCCCGCCAAAAACAACTCTGCTGAGCCCAGGGATAATCCAGAGCCCAAACATCAGAGGGGAGCAGGCGGACACTGCTTCATGTAGAGATGCGTCACTATTGTCCCACCTCGGCGACACAGGAAAAACAGGATGTGATGCTTGAGGTGACGGGGGAGTAACAGTCCCATTAGCTTGGACAAAAACGGGGTTGGTGTCGGAGCCAACAATATAGCACGCCATTATGCGTCACTCAACTTTGTGCTACTTTTGATGTAGCACTATGCAAAAAAAAAATAAAAAATCAAATTCACAGAACCTGTCCCTTACGCAATATCTTCAATGTGGGAACTCTGAATGTTCATTTCCAACAAGTTTACGCCCCGCTGCCGCACTGTACTGTGTGTGTGGAGTGCGTTATATCATATAATTGAGTACGTGTGCAGCTAACTGCCCGGTTTCTCACCAGCAGGACCTGCGGCTTTTCATTTATCTTTAAAGCTGCTCGACTTGCATCAACTCCCTCAGATTCCAACATTGACGGGCTGAAGAAAAGGAGCCTCCGACCGGTGAGGAATGAGACTGATCCTTTGCCAAGCAGTCTCAGCAAGGGGGAACATTGTTGTTCCAGAGAATGTTCCCCATTTTGTAAGGATGCTAGAAATGAAGATAAAACCACCTGTTGAAATCAGATGGAAAATAAAGTTTGATAGTGTGAAAATTCCATATCTGGCCAAGACGCACTTCCATCTACTTTACAAGACTGTAAAGACCAATGGAGTGTTTCATATGCCATAGTGGCATCAAGGCACCAAGTGCACAAGTATTTGAAGTGTTAGTGTAAATGCAGTAGCCGTGAGAACAATGGTGTCTGCGTTTGGATTTAGCCTTAACTGTGCAATTCTGAAGTCTGCCAGCAAGCTCAGTGGCAAGGAGGTGCCATTTACGACGTTTTAACCGCGTTCTCCTCGCGTAAAAGAAGGGCATAAAAGCAAGCACGCTACAGTTTCCACACGCAATTGACTTCTCATTTGGTGCCTGGTTAATTTGTAAAGACTTGTGAGAGGCCAGTTTATTTCACGAGGGCAACCGCAAAATTGTCCTGGATTGAGAGGATGGAGCTAACAGAATTATAACAAGTTGCTACTGTCGATGCGACATTACTTTCTTTGTACAGCCTATTTGGGGAATGTGTAATTCCCTGTCTGGTTTATCCATACGTCGACCTGTATTTTAAATGCATGATATCAACATAATAGTGTCAAAAACATTGTGCAAACTTTGTCAAAAAGTATTGTGAAGGAGGTAAATGTATTCTGTTTGTATCCAAGAGAGCAGACTATCAAAATGTCAATGTTTGGTTTGGCCTGTGACGAATGTAAAAGCTTTGGCAAAGGTTTGCGCTATGTTGAATGATCTTGCAACCCAGCTTGTTGCTTGATTTCCAAAACTTCCCCCCACATGTGAGGAAGACTTTTCAGTATCTGGCCGACAACGCTGCTCACCAGCCAAGTGTGAAAGATAATTGGCCACCTCGGAGCTTTTAATGGAGCCGCTCTGATGGAGTCATTTGCTCGCACCACTTTGCATTTCATCATTCCCCGTCTGTCAATTAGACTTGATTTACAAGGCGTCCGAGGTACAGCCAATGTGAAGCATCAATTTGTGCCGCGGCTGATTGCGCCGGAGTGAGGGGAGATGGCGGGATATATCATTCATTAACACGGCAGAATGTCCTTCAATTATCCCGCGTCGGATTGAAGTGAGTCATCCGGGTCATTAGTCTTATCAGAAGCTCTCTCAGGTATGGAGTCAGAGTCGTGCACTGCGGCATAGATTTTTCAACTATTTTCTGCTTCAGTACAGGCGGGACTCATCGCTCATGAAGTTTGTGTTGACACAGATGGTTTGCATCCACCTTTGGGCCCCGCATGAAGGCTTTAACAGACTGGAAAAGAAGAGCATGTGACTGTTTATTCTTTTTCTCTTTCAGTTACACGACGCAAGGTCTTAAAAGTGACAGACAAAAGCCAGGCAGAGGTGATAACGTGTTAATGAGCACCCCTTGGATAACAAATAAAAGGACGTAATCACGCTATTAAAAATGGGCGCGATGACGCCGTTGATGAGTGATGTCTTTTTAAAGACGGGAGTTGACAAACGGTGCGATGCAAGTATTTTCCCTTGGAAGCGTCTGCAGCCGCAAATCACGGCGAGAACGCATTGAGGTTTCCTCGCCAAAACGCATCATTTATGTTATTTGTTTTCAAAAGGAGATGACATTCAGCAACTATAAGATGGAATACATAATCAAATCTTTCCAAGGCTTACTGCGACATGGCAGGGATGGATGTAAACGTCTTCAAGGTCACTTCATCTTTTATTATTTGCAGATGACTGGTGTTGCTTGTAATTTTTTTGTACTGCAATGCAATACCGACGCATGCGGCGCTCACTTCCTCAGTTGGAGCAATTCAATCCGACGTATTGGCCAGCACACTCAAGAGGCGCTCGGCCGTGATGAGAAATGATAGGATTTCCATACGGCCGCGTTATCGTCTTTCAAACTGAATGGACCTCATGCATGCGGCAGCGTTGAGACCTCAAATGGAGGCGACCGTCAAACAGAAACTGATGTGCAACACACTTTCATTGTATGTAGTTCAGACTCAGCAGGTGGAATGTTCTACCATACAAATAGAACTTTCCAGGGAGGGAAAATGGAGGAAAATACGATTTAATTGGCAAGAACATCAACAGCATTAGTTCCATCGCTTCTCCACCATGCCATCAAATGTCTGCCATTGAAATTCTTTAGCACTTTGATTTTTAAAGCTCTTTCGAGACCTCTCAGAGGTCCTTTTCAATCTGACGCTGGGTGGGTGGAGATGGGAGGCAATGGGTGAGGCTTTGCCGATTCCTCCAAGGGCCCATAAGCTCTTAAATTTGACTCTGAAGAGGGAATAATGAGCTTCTCTGCTGTTGTCTCTGCCTCTCTAAACCTCCTTTCACAGCCAGTATGTTCTTGCATTGACACATACGTTGGCTTTTAAAGGACTCTAGGATTAGGCCGCACCCCCGTTCCTTATAAGTTCCAATTGGTTCTTTCCGCATCAGTTGATGAGCCTCCTTTGGACTCCCACATCTCGGCAGTCTTTTATCTCGTAGTTTGAAGTTGCTTAGTCACTCGGTGCATTGTGTTTGCTTGTTAGTTGCTCTCATTAAAATATCTTTGTGAAAAATATGCGGGTTGCCAAGCACCCAGAAAATAGGCTTTTTATTTAAATGTCTGCAAATGTTATGAAACCTACCGAGTCTGACACAACCTAGGTCAGGTCAAGACAATTGTTTGGATTCTTTTTCCTGGTCACTGATTGCTAGGCAGAGTTCAAAGAGCTCATCTGACCCATAGACCAACGAAAACAATTGGCCAAGTAGACGAGACATATTTATTCTAACATATTGATATCTCTTTTGAAATTAAAAACACCTTCAGCCTGTAATGCAGAGTCACCACTGTCATTTATTGTGATGGTATCTAACCCTTCACCTCTACCAACGTCAGCAACAAGTTGCAGCTGGAAGTCTTCCAACTTGTGAATCAGTGTGTGTGTGTGTGTTACCATCACATTTCCCTCACATCCTGTAAATGCTTCCCGATTACCACCGTCATCTCGCACACGTGTGCGTGAGCCAGAGATCCCCACGGGGGACGTCCAGCCGGGCCCAGAAGACACAGATGAAAATGCAGTGAATAAATTCACCTCGGCAACTTCCTCATCCATTGAGTCACTGCTCCAGATGGTTCACTGCACAAGCAACGCGCTTCCACTTTGATTTAATATTGTGGTAATGCTTCTGAGTGGATGCGCACACGGGATGTGCCAAATTCAGTGGTAAAGGAGATTATCCTGTGCATGACGGGGTTATGTGACCCCATTGTAAACGCGGAGGCTGACCTTTGAACTCTCGGGAAAACGATGAAACCTCCCATTTCCCTCTGTTAGATCTCATGGCATACAGAAGAAATCTTACAAGACTCTTTGAGGCATACTTTCCAAGAGATTAAGTCATTTTAATTTTGTTAATTAATATGCACCATTTCCAAAAGTGACTTTGTGCAAGTCTCTGATTAGCTAAAAATTGTCTTGCAAGAAAGGGTTTTTGCAGTTCCACCTTTTGCTAATACATACAATTATCTGCCTTCTTTCTTTAATTATATTTGTGTGTGCAAGTGGATTTCTCCCCTGGAGTTAATGGGAATAAGAGAGGGCATAAATTAGCGACCCAAAGTTGAGCTTTCACATGCTTCTACACTGAATATGTGTGGGTGTAACTGGTTGAGAGTTGAGACATTTACTTTTTTATCAGGATAATTGCTCAACCATATGTTTCCCCCCCCCTTGTCTACAAGTGCAGGTAAATGTTTGCATGCGGCCGGTTTGGTCGCTGATGTATTAGGTGATACGCCCGCTCGTCAGCAGACACATGCGATGCGTGATGAAAAAAAATCCAGACTTACACAATTACCTCCTGGACCCTCACTCCCTCCCTGGTCAGTCATAGTCACTCATTTTTGTTATCCCATTCCGCCCCCTCCCTTGTTGCCGATGGCGTAATCGGAGCAGGATACATCCTGGTGCGCATACCGGTGTCCGAGCCAATCACTCACGTCTTTTCCGCACCTTCTGACACAGAAAGCTGCCTTGTGGCCTGAGTTGATCATAACTTCTTTCACTGTATACTTTGCTGCTGGTCTTCCTCTGGTGTCATTCCACCTTTTTCCCGGATGTGTCTTTTTCTGATGCGTGACCTGCTGTAACCCAAATTTAGAGGTTTAGCAAGGGTGAGTGAGCAGGATGTGGCGTAAAGGAAGTGGAGGACTGCTCGTACCTTGAACCTGATGAGGTGTTATGGAGGGTATGATTTAAGATGGGTGGGTTTCCGGTTGCAGAGGTGAAAGGTGATAGGACAGCTCGGGTGGGACGTTTCCGATTCTTTGTCATGTAGTGTCTTGTTACGTAATCATTTTTTTTCTGAATTGCCACCAAATGAAGACATATTGAGTGCATACAGATTTTGACACGCATAATCCCACCCGGTCCACCACGTTCTCATAAACAGGGTGTCTGGTATCCTCTCCTATTTTTACTAGCGGGCGCTGAAAGCCTCTGGAAGCCCCTCGTCAATGCCCATCTCGTTCCCCCCGCCAGCACAGTGTCACCATTTATTAAGTCGTCATTACTCAGGCCCGCCTCGGCCCGCTGGAGGGTGTCTGAAATGGACGGGTGAGAATAGGTCGGCCTGTTGCCGCGCTCCCTAAAGGGCAAGCCCGCTAAAGGCGTGTTGCAGCAGATCGATGCAGGTAGCCGAGCAGCCATTAGCCGGGATAATGCAGACAGATAGGGGGAGGCAGAGGTCGATGGATGGAGAGGACACTTTCATATGTCTGTCTGCACATCGCCTTGTTTTGGGTAAACAGCCAAAAAGGCTTTTTGGACTGAAAGGGTGATGAGATATGAGAGGTGATGGACACCATGGTGGTGGAAACCAATGTTACAAAGGAAAATGCTGAAAGACTTTTGACAGCCTTAACAAAAAGTTTGATGATTCTGGCAAAATTCTAATTGGGAAATCTTTGGATACTTTGATTCAGGTAGTGGGGCTACCAAAACATGATGGTACCCTTAGGAGGAGGCTTGGTCCTTTCCCGTTGTTTTCTTTAGACCGTCTCGAGGTGTGCCAGTTGACACATCAGCACCCATGTTTATCAAAGCTTTTATCACCTCAACACCGCAACCCAAGCATCCACCCCCACTGCACGGGAAGGAAGCAGGAGGTGCCCACACGCATACGCGCAAGTATACCAACCACTTGCGGGGACGTCTGTGGGTGTTGGTTTCGTGGACCCGCAATCCCTCATGTGAATGACTTTCCCCAAGACGGGGTCTGTCACAGACAGGTTGACTACCAACATGTTTTCACAAGCCAATATAAAACTGAATAATCAAATTGGATGAAACTCCCAATGCTCATGCAGAGTACTTTTTATATTGTCACAAGGTTTGTCCGCTTACTTCCCTTCCTTTTCAGAGGTCCACGTGCATCTCTAAAAATAAAATCCCTTTCAAAGAAAGCGGAAAATGCTGAGCATGTCATGACTGAAACAAAAAAAAAAAACACGAGGAAATGTGGGCAAATGAGACAAGGCGATTCATGTTAGTGTTTCATCGTCGCTCTCAAGTTATCCCGCCCCCGTCGCTCTCTCTCCCATCTCTCACTCCCCTCCCCTCCCTTTGCTCTCTCTCTCTTCCTCTCTCGCTCCAGCAGTCTGCTGGAGCTCCACGCCAGGATTAGAAGATTGCCGCCAGTGTCTGCTCATAGGAAAAAGGACAGAAGACTCGAAAAAAAATCGGGAATATAAGACAGCCTTCACTTGACACATTTTGGTAGTTCAAGTCTTTCCCAAGTGTCCTGCGAATACCTCACCTGGGGCGTAGATTGATCACCACAGGGACTACCGTCTGGACCTCCATACGGAGAGCCATGTGAGCTGCACCCCACCTCAAACTGTCCAACACTCCTAAGGTAAAGGGAGCACACCTTGGATTCTTGCCTTTCTCTGGATCCTTCACTTGCGTACGCGCCGAGAGGGATTCTCCGGGCTCGTCGCTGTGCCCCTTGGAGCCACTCGTCTTGGGGTGCTGGTAGGGCTGTGAGTGCCCCCCTGGTCTGGAGGCCAGCCGGCAGCACTCCAGCACCATGGATTACCTGTTCGGCGTTGTGGTGCTGCTGTCCTGGGCGGTGCAGCCGGGAAGTGGACTTGAGCCCAAGCACAATGTGCCCAGGCTAAAGCTGTCATATAAGGGTAAGCCCGTTCTCGTTTCACCATCCAATCTCCTGGTTAATGCGTGACCTTAGCAGAACAAGGCTGGTCTAGTCTCTTTTTCTTGCCCACGGGCACTCTTTCATTCTTTTCTTTTCATCTATTTTTTGCTCACAAGAATTTTTCCCTCCTCTAATTCTGCGTGGCTATTTCAGTCGCTGGTTACCTCCAAGAACATCTCCCATTAACTTCTCTGTTACTTTGCCTCTCTCTTGCTTAGAATTTGCTATTCACATTACAAATGTCCAGATTGGTTCCATATGCTGAAGTAGAGTTCTTGCCTGAAGTTAAATGTATATATTGGCCCCTGTCCTCACTGTGCCGCCCTGTTAAGTGCCCTGGACAACCAGTAGAGCCTTTCTTCCATTAAATAAGGTTTCAGTGTTGACGCAGAGCCATTCTTTAAATCAAAGCTGTGCCCAGAATGGCAGAATATTTTGACTAAATACATTTACCATAGTTTTATTTTTAATGTTGAGTTGTGCATGTACGTAGACGGCAAACGTGTCATTGCCTCCTGCTGCGTTATTTTGTGGGGCGGCTGCCGAGTGCTGTTTCTTCCGACCCTCGTGCCTCCTCCCTCCCGCTAAAATCCCGCTCTTTCCAATAGCAAACTTTTCCTCTTTGCTCGGAATAATAACATTTTCGGCATACTTTTGAGAGGTTAGGAGGGAGGTTGTTGTGGTTCTCGCCCTAAAACATGCTCCAGAGAGTGTGGTCTCTTTATTTTAGTCTCTCTCGTAAAATGTTTCCCTGGAAAATTTATGATCAATCGCCGTCAATTTGCAAGTGACAACAGGATTTTGTGGTAGAAGGTTGCCTTGTGTGCTCGACTGTGCAGACCAAAGTTTTGGTCCCTGGGATAATTTTGCTCTAGTTGAGAAATATATTTAGAAATCTTACGAAGGGGGTGAATGTGATGTTTGCCACTCTAATTGATGTTCTATCTTTGGCCGACTTGTTTGCTGTAACTTATGTTTAGCGGCCTGCTATATGACATGTTTCATCCTTCCGACGAAGCCCAGGTTGTAATTTTGGTGTGATATATTTCCCATTATCACAGTTTGCGTCCACTCTCACCCTGTGCTTGGGCCCCAATTCTCAGTAGGCAGAGACGAGATGACGACTTTTATTGAGTCTATATAATCGCGGGTGGTACAAAGTGGGCGGTCGCCAAGGTGAAGTCTGTGCGGCTTGATTGGAAGAGAAGGAGCCGATTCCTGACAGTGGACAGTGATCAGTTGCGCGCTGTAGAGATGTACATGAAGCGTTACCTGGGCAACCGAAGCCTGGAAAGCTGAAGAATGAAGGGCTTCAAGCGTGCATCTCAGAGGACGCAAATAAATCTGCCAGGACTCACCTGATCCGAGTCAGACCTCCCCTGGGTGCCATAGTGGGGGCCAGCCTGCAGGCGTGATGAGGGGAAAAATGTCATCCCTCCCTCAGCCATCTGTGTGAAGAATGCTAGAATGGTACTACTCAAGAGGAATACACTGTCATCCAGTATCTGTATTAAGTGCACGAGTGATGAATTAGAGAGTACAACCTCTTTGTTCATGTGCGATGGGACTTGACACACTCCCTGGTGACTTGCCAGCATGTTTTTTTTTTGTGTGTGTGTGTAAAAAAAAAAAAAAAAAAGTGTCCGGTCTTATAATTAGACACCTGGTTGTGTGCGTGTGCATCTGCCAACAAATCTGTCGTTGATTGTGTGCATCGGCGCTTGCGTTGTCTGGAGCCCCACAGGTGTCTCAAGGCGCTCTTGATGCCTGTCACAGGACTGGAGGAAGGGTTGCTGGCACGAATTGGCAGCAAGACGGTCACAGACGGAAGCGAGGCTGGCCGCGGAGTGAGGTGTCACTCATCCCTTCTTCCTGCATAGTAATTAAGTCAAATAAACGACAAGGCGGAATCCTCTCGAGCGAGACGACCACACGGGTGCTGAGTGATGCCTCAGCACGGTGGATGGAATAAGCGGGGCCTGTGATTTTGGGACTGTCAAATAAACAAGCCAGCACACGAAGAGAGACCGGCCGACAACACCCATTCAGGGAGTTGGACAGCGTCTCTGATTTAGCTCATGTGGAAAGGACGCGGTGACGAGCAGGCAGTTGGCCGCGCAGGATGGCCGACAGATAAAATGAGCCCTCGCGGGACAGCTGGCGCAGCAAGTGCAGAGTGAATGATTTCCCAGAGGGGCCAGTTGGGACGTTGGGAAAAAAAAAATGGCCCCGCTTCTCAGACAGGAAGATCGCAGGAGTTAATGATTTTCTCTCTTCGTGGAATAAATACTTTTACTTCTGCTGACAAGTACACGAGGGAGGTGAATGGAGAAAGCCAACTCCAAGCGAAGTTGATCTTGGGGATAGTAAAGATAATCATGGGCTTCCTGCTGTAATTAGTGACGGGTAGGTGAGGATGGAGGTTGGAATAGAAAGACGGCTCTGAGCTTAAACCCTTTCTCGTTCAGTGTGCCAACAGTAACAACCTCGACATACTAATTATTGTTAAGAAAAATGTGCAGCAGTTCATCCTAATGATAACAAAATTGTAACGCTAAGTCCTCAAACTAAGGGAACCTCACTCCATCCGCTTTGCTGCACATGTGGACAACATTGCTCTATTTACAACAAAATGTAGGCTTGAAATCTTCTTCTTTTCTTCCTCTTTGGAAAAGTGCATCATTACTTTTTGTGACTTTTGGTTGCGCACGCATGCTTCTAAAAGCAACAATGCTTTGCTCCCACGGTTCGATGCACTCGTGCATTCCTCAACACAATGCCTGCACAAGCCTCTTGCACGGCGAGCAGCTACCAGGAGGAACACTGACTCCTATAGGTCAAGCTGTGTATATGTGCATAATAGAAAAGCAGTGTGACCCCCTAGTGATCCCAAGACTAAAACACTTTGGGAACCTGATAATTTCTGTCAGCTTGGGTAATTATGGAGTCCACTGTGAAGTGAAGAAGGCTGGGAATCTGGATCAGACTTGCAGAGCTTCAAATAGACTCTCGGTGTGGAACCGCATTCACTGTAGTCTGGACTCCATAATAAGCCTGTCTCTGTGATTTGGTCCTCGTCGGCCCCAAAAAGAGTCGAGCGTACGTTTTGGGCTCCCGGCTAATCAGCGAGCATCTTCTGTCTGTCTCCTCCCGTCTACCCTACCGTGCCGGATGTGGATAATTACAAGGTGTTCATATTCACCAGCTTTGGAGACGCCGGCCTCCGTGTCATTCCTCTCGGCGGAGCTCCTCCTCCGCACAAACCACAATCACGCCGAATTTAAGTACAATCTTAAAGCATGTTTTGACTTCAGTCTCCTTGATACGCTTCACTGTCCTCTTGAGCGACCCTCATTTTTAAACATTCCATGAGACCAAGCCCATGTTTTGCCGCGGCTTTGTTGTATTTATTTGAAACATGCTCAGTGTTAAACCCAAAATATATCACGGTCCCACTCTGATTCACTCGTGTGTGTTTGGCGAGCATGTGCCACATATTCAACAAGAATCTACTCGCGATGACTAAGAGAAGCAATGTGGAGCCCAGTGGAAGCGCATTATTTGGAAGTGTGCAAAGTGGTTTATTTTGGTCCACAGGGAATGGCTTGCATCTTAATTCATGCCAAACAATTTTTGGGGGAATGCTCCCATGAGAATTTTTAGGTTTTCGATCACCTGAAAATATTATATGTCTGTTTTGTACTCAAAATTAACTGCATTAATTTTTGTACAAAGATCCTGCTACTAGTTAGCAATTTGGTATTCATACATTTCATAAAATAATTACTTTTTGTGTAGTTTGTACACTAATAATTATTTGCATTGATTCATTAAAAAAAAATAAAATAAAAATGCTTGAAGCCCGACTGCTTGAATGGTGCCGATTTGCATCAACAACCAGGATGCGGGCTGGGCGTTCGCCGTGACAATATCGCGCAGAACGAACGAGACCGCCCGACGAGTCGCTCGGAGACCATCCACCTCGCCGCCGTCTTTGCATCTGCCGTGAGGCGCTCGGGTTACGGCCGAGGTGCAGATTTGCTGAACCGCGGATATGAACGGGTTCTGCCACCTGCTCAGGCTCGTCAGTCACAGCGGAGAGGAGGGCGCACCGCTCGGTCCCAGTAGAATCGGGTTACAAATTAGTGGACGACGGATTGATGGAGAACACGAGGACACATGCTTGATGGGAGGAAAAAGTTCAACTGCTTTTTCGTGGCGAATACTTGACTTCTTCGTCAAGCGTTTGATTCCATGCTCGGCTACATTCAATGCAAAGATAGCTTTCGGAATTTGGTGTTCGTACCTGCTTCCAATTGGGCCTCATTTGAACAAACTTCCTAGAACAGGGTTCACAAATTCTGGTCCTCGGGAGTCCTGTAGGTTTTAGATGTTTCCCCCTACCAACACACCTGATACTGAAGATCAGGATCGTTATCAGGCATGCTGATGAGCTGATTATATGAATTAGGTGTGCTAGTAGGTGGAAACATCTCAAACCTGCAGGACTCCAGACCTCGAGGATCGGAATTGGTGTACCCTGCCTTAGGAAGGTGCTCCCAAAATACGTGTTTCAAACCAAAATCCTACCTCATCCTTCAGACTTTTTTGTGCATCCTGTCATGAGATGGGTCCACCAAATCTGTGCTGCTCAGTAAAAAAAAAAATTGGTCTAACAAAGTACCAGCCCTTCAGTTCACTTAAATCCAAAATGGCATCTTTCCTGTTCGGTTTTAGGCATGGGTCCTTGAGACTTTTTGGGGTGTCCTTTCATGATAGATGGTTCCACCAAATTCCATGTTGCTCAGTGAGACTGGTGGAGGGGGCTGATTTTTTTTTCTTCCCTTTTTCTTAAGTCCCTAACAAGATACTAGACTTGCAAAATTGTGCAGAATGGCTTCTTCAAACCAAAACTGCAGACTTCCTGTGCAATTGTGGGCATGAGTCCTTGAGTCTTTTTCATGCGTCCTGTTATGCTAGTATGCATGTCCACCCAATTATGTGTCATTTTCCGAAACTGCTGTCCATGGCTACCTTCGAACTTTCTATGTTTTCCTGTTTGAATTAATTAGCGTGTGTTGCTATTTTGTCTCTCTGGGGCGCCGAGCGCCATTGTGTTCGCCATCCACACTTTGCCCTCTCGCTTTCTGCAGCCTCGCCTCATTAGTCTGGAATAAAATGTCAGTGGCGACACGAAGCAGACACACGTGACCGCGCTTGTAACCGCAGCCTCCGCGTTTGATTCATCTGCAGAGCAGCTCCACGCCACGCCGGCATTTGCATACAAGCTGTGTGTGTTAAATGAGAAGCAGAGAGTGTGCGTGTCGCATGAACGTTTAGCGGCGTGCACGTGCGGGCTCGCTGCGGTGGGCGCCTTCGGGCCTCCAGCCTGTCTGTGGTCGGCGCGCTCGCTGTGGTCCCGCCGCGCAGTGACAGGAGGAGACGCACTAATCAAATGCTTCCATATTCAACCACTATTTACAACGTGTGTGTGTCTGGGTGTGTGCTTGCCTGCATTTTTCAGTTCCTCTCCTGTTGAGTTGTCTCTCGTTTGCCCGTATTTGCCACACCAACGAATACTTGGTGTAGTGCAATACAGTATGAATGCAGTGTAAAACATTATACACTATACTGAAGGTGGTGTTCCTAATGTTGTGGCCATCCCATTCATGAGTATGGGAGTGAACTAAATACAGTAATAGGAACATCACTCAACTTTTTGAAATAAACTCAAAAAAACATACAGAATTACTTTTACTTGTATGTTAGTACGATTAAATTATATATTTTTTCCAATAATGGAATTCTGTGGTAATACAGTAAGAGGAAATAATCAAAAAATTATACAGTGAAATCTAAAATTAAAGTCAAATCGTTGTTTTGAAAGTAAAAACGTGTAAAGTGAAAAAAAAATAACTGCATAAAAAACAGAGTGAAAGCATTAAGTAAAATAAAATATTTAAAGTAGTAAACTAATACAGTGATAAATAAAACATAAAAAGGAAAATGTAATTGAAAAATAAAAATGTTTTTAAAACGGGGGAAATATGTGAATAACAGTGAAATAATAATCAAAAAATTATACAGTGAAATCTAAAATTCAAGTGAAATAGTTATTATGAAAGTAAAATTATGTAAAGTGACAAAAATAACTACAAATAAAAATGTAATACAGTGAAAGCATTAAGTAAAGTAAAAATATTTAAATTTAAAGTAATACAGTGATGAATAAAACATAAAAAGGAAAATCAAATAATACAAGACAAACGTTTTTAAAAGGGGAAAATCTGTGAATAACAGCAAAGTAAAATCTACATAAAATAAAAGTATTGTTAAAAATAGAATTAAAAAAACATAAAAATTAAATTAAAAAATAAAAATATTTTTAAAGGGGGAAAAATATGTGAATAACAGTGAAATCAAAACTCCACAAAATAAAGTAAAAGTAGTTTTAAAAAATAGAATTAAAAAAAAAAAAAAAAGATGGGAAAGAATTAGATGGGAAAGCATTATTTAAAAATTGTTTTATCGTAACCGGAAATTGATTTTGTATTTTGCATCACACAAATGAATATGATCATTAAAAAATAAAAACATACAGTAATCAGTAATTTCCTTGGCAACTGGCGTGAACTACTCGATATTATTATTATTATTTAATTTTATTTTTTTTGCCAATTATTAGAAAGTGTGTCACAACCAATGCATTGTAAGTGCACTTGCTTTTAACTGCGTGTGCAAATGGAACGCTGTGGGCCGAAGGTTTCATTTCTTTTGTTCCGCTCTTCACTCGTCCAAGCCCTCGAGCCCTGATGAGCGAGCTCGCCGTTTCGGCACGCTGACATTCGACACACGCTTGAGCTGCTCTTGGAAAGTCCAACACTCCAAAAATATGAGAACCATTTCAAATGTGGCAACAGAGACGAGAGTTGTGTGCAAACTGTCATCTTTGTACCTGGCACCTGGTCGTGTTGTTCCCCGCGTCGCCACGGCAACAGGCCCACACCTGCTACTGTGCTCTTGCAGGGAAGGCGAGAGGAAGAAAAGCCAGAGAGGGAGGAGAACTTTGTGTGGATATCCTTGAGCTTAGGATAATATTTGAACACATTGTGGAGCGCCGCATTCATTTTCCATGCCTCCTTTTTTTTTTTTTTTTTTTTTGCCGCCTTCCTGCACCTGCGTTTTGAGCCCCGAGTCTCGGCGAACACACACCGAGAAGAAAAGGAAAGGGCGGAGTTGGAACACGCCAAACAAAACGTTCAAGAACGACACATCTTTGCTTTTATAAAGATCAAATCGCGCTTGAAGGACGCCAACTCCCTTTTTTCCATCCTCATCAAGACACTCCTTTCACGTGATTGAGTCGTACCACTCAAAATGTCACAAATATTCCATATGAAGGCCTTTATGGGATCTGATGCAGTATCCGTCGTCTTATTTGTTGTTTTCAGAAATTCCACACACAAGAAGAGTCCGGTCGCTTGCATGACCTGGTGACCCACATTTGGATTTTACATTCAAATAAGTTCATAATGACTTGGGCAGTTAGTTATGTTATTAGGCTAACAATACGTTTGTGTGGCGTGATGACGTATCTGACAAAAAGATGAAGGGGATCACACTGAAATGAAAACGTGAATAAACGTAAAATACAAACGTAATATGAACATTCAAAATAATTTACAAGCATATAAAGCAATTGTGAAAATATATACAAATATTGTACATCACAAAAAAATAAATAAATTGTGAAACATCTTTAATTTCTGATACTGAGAAAGTTCTAACAATAAAACTTCTATTTCAAGAATTTATGATTTATTTATAAATGAGGGAAAAGGTTTTTACATGAATAATTCTGTAATGTGAAAATATGTAAAGTTGTATATGTCGAGTGTAAAGGCTTAATAATATAATATGACACAAATAACACAAGTTGTAATTTCAAGTCTATTTTTTTATTTTAATTTATTTTATAATAATGGTCTGAATATTTTACAAAAATAAAATGGTAATTTCAAGTAAATTATTAAAGGGAAACTTGACTCATTGAACAATTTTCAGGAATGAAAGCTAATATTTTGTCCAGAATGAATTTGATAACTTCATTATTTTTCATGTAGAATTAATACATTTAAAAAGTAATTTTTCTACTTACTGTCGACTGATGATGACATCACCTGTGCTGACCTGACCAATCATGGCTCACCTGTTTTCTGGGTTTGTGCATTTTTAAATGTACAAATTGTACATAAAAATAATTACCACATTAATTATAGACAAAATATTAACTTTTTACTGCAGAAAATGGCTCAATGAGTCAAGTATCCCTTTAAAGGAGAAAACAAGACACAAAAATCAAACTAAAATTCATCGAAAAATGTACCCGTTTGTTGAACCCCATGCCGCCATTCCACACGATAACGCACACACTCACGCAGCTGAGCTCCTGTGACGTCGTAAAAAGAAAACAAAAAAGTGAAATCCCGCCTGTGGCTCGTCTTTGATTACGGCGCGGCATGTGGGTGTCGACGCCTGTTTGGCAAATGGACGATCGTCCTCCAATTCATTGTTTGCTCTTCAGTCAAGTGCGTGTGTGTGATTTGAGAATAGAACAATGGAACAACAACACTGTGGTTCACACTCAATGTCAACCATGTGCGTGTTTTGCTACTGTTTTTTTTTTTTTTTTTTTTTTTTTTGCACTCTCAATTAAGTACGTCAGAAGGTAAAAGATGTGACACAAACACGCACACACTTGTATAGAGTTCATAGGTGAGTGTGTGACTTTGAAGCTGCTGAGTGTGCACTTGCCGCTCCAAGAGTTTGCGCTGCGTAAGCAAAAATGCCGATTGGATGAGACTGGAACAAACTTTGTGTGTGTGTTTGTAGTTTTGTAAACATGCACAAGAGCTCGACTTGTCTTCTGGTGCGAACGTTGAGTGTAGTGTGTCCATGTTTAGGTTGGAGGTCACTTTCTCCTATTTTGACTTTCTCCAAACACAATAGAAACACTGTTGCAATTGCTACGACGTTAGCGTTAGCATCGCAGCTAACTGGATGGAAGGGAGGTTTTGCTGGTATGCTTCAGATTTAATGGATTGTTTTCCCGTTTTATAGATAGACATAGACGATGGTTACGACTGCTGTGAGTATTGTTCTATGTCTACTGTTTACTGAAATGTTTGTGGCTTATAAAAGGATATCGACACTGCGGCATTAATGTTGTTTTTTAGCGTGTATATGGTATTTTGTATTGTGTGTAGCATTAAGCTAGTGGACTTTCCGAAATTAGGTTTTTGTTTTAAACACACAAAATCTTTAGTTTAATGCAGTGGTGTCTAAACTACGGCCCGGGGGCCATTTGCGGCCCGCCGTCCATTTTTCAGTGGCCCGCAACATATGCTAAAAATGGCATTTGACTCAGTTCAAATAAAATAAACAAAACACAAATGTTTGGAGATGGTCAAAGTAAGAAGGGAGGGTATCGAAAAACAGGTGCCATTAAAGTTTATTTTAGTTAACTAAAACTAATAAAAGAACTAAAACTAAAATTCAAAAAACAATATTGTTACAGGTATAAAATAAAAACGAAAATGCTTTTTAAAAAATGAAAACTAACTGAAACTACATTTTATGTTTACAAAACTAACCAAAACTAACTATAATTATAGCAAACATGTCCTTCGTTAAACCGGAATAATGACGTTTGAAAAGTCGTGACGTCAGTGAAGTGACGTCATCTAGCAGCAGCCAATAGAAAAGCACCAAAAGATGACGTCACTCCCATGGTGTGTTTTAAATATTGCGCACAAGTAATACACATTAAAAAAATAATAATTAAAAAAAAAAAAAAAACTAATACTAATACTGAAACTAACAAACATTTTTTAAAGAACTAAACTACTAAAAACTAACAGAACCACCCTGAAAACTAATAAAAAACAACTAAAATGAAAAATTCCAAAACTATAATAACCCTACTGCCATATTACAAATAAATTGTTTTATATACTGTAGCATTTTTCTAAACATGCAAAAGCACAAAAAAAATTATTTGTACAATTTTTCGGACGAAACACAATTTCTCTTGATAACATTATGTGGCCCTTGTGTCCTTCTGATTTTCTGTATGTGGCCCTCAAATGAAAAAGTTTGGACACCTCTGGTTCAATGGTTTTTGTGTTGCCTTCATTAATCAGCCCTTTTAGTTCAGTTTTCCGGCTCTTTATTTCACATGCACATGTCCACTTCTCGCGGTTCATTCTCTACTACTTACTGTTCTAGAAAGTTTCTTTTTGAAGAATTTTTCACTGTCTGGCAAACATTTTTGCTTGCAATTGATTTTTTTTTTCCCATCACAAAATTTGGACTTAATTGTTTTCTTTCATTGGATGGCGATAACATGCGCCACTCCCACTTCCTGCCGCATCTTTCCCATCGTGAAACCCAAGACGATCTCCTCGGGTTCCGTTGACTGGAAATGGCATTTCCTTCCACTTCCTCCCTCCGACTCATTTCCTGTGTGTACATCAATGACCACAGCGTCCTTCAGCTGAGTGTCGGTGCGCATGGAATGTCCATTGTGGGAGAAAAAGCCACAAACGCACACGCAAGCCCACACACATACGCTCAAGTCATCTGCGCTGGAGTACAAGCCCTCTTACACGCACACACACATGAGCTGCAAGCACCTTTCCGGGGTGATCCACCTCCTCCATCGTCCTCCAGCGTGCTCTTGACGGTCGTCTGGCGTAACGTGGACGCAGATGTCCAAGTGGGTGCAGATGGGCCCTACAGCGGCCCGTCAATCACGCGGCCATGCGCATTTGGAAATGCGTGCGTGTGCGTGCCATTCTTCCATACGTGACGCTGATGATGATGGATGATGTTTCGCTGCAGAATCAAAAGCAGGCGCAAGCCACTACGCTTATTTGATTTATTCAGGCAAGCTCGGGTTTTTGATGTTGACATCGCAGGGCACGATCAGGAACCACATTTGGTTGCCAGCCAGGCAGCTTGCAAAGGGTTAAAAAAGTGAACTGATTTTTTTTTTTCGTATTATTATTATTATTATTATTATTATTATTATTATTATTATTATTATTATTTTATTTATTTACTTATTTAGTTATTTATTTTTATGGTCGATGTGTTGTGGGGGAGATTTTTTTTTATTTCTTCAATCCTAAAAAGAGTTCATTTTTAAATGAATATGATTCATCTTCTGACTCTGTTATATGGTTTGTGTGCTGTGTAAAACATGAAACTCTCAATGTATTTAAAAAAAAATACTTTATCCAAGTTTTTTCGTTTTTTTGTTTTTTTCAATATATATATATATATATATAAAGGATTTTTATAGTAGTTTTCCCCCCCAATGTTTCTCAAAGGACAGCCACAATGTGCGATTTTTAATAAAATATGATTTAACAAATGGGGTATATGCCACGGAAGAGGCGGGACTGTTTTTGCACATCAGTTTGGTTCCGGTTCGGTTTGTGACGTGTGGGTTGCGTCAAAATACTTGTGCTTCCAACTTTGTGCCCCTCGGTTGCGCGTTTGCAACTTGGACCGGAACCAAACTGATGTGCAAAATCACGTCCCGTCTCTTCCGTGGCATATACCCCAGTTAATGTCGTATCTCACCTTACAGAAGGCTGGCATGTTTCACTCCCAACTTTTTGCTGCTGATACCTGAAGAAGGTAGTGATGGACAAATGAAGCTTCATGAAACACTTGTGATTTTTTTGACTCCTCTAGGTGGCACTCACGCATTTAAAGATGCAGTGAAAGTCGATCAATTTCCATTGTACTAGCTATTGTCTTTAAAAAAAAAAAAAAAAAAACTTCTCAAAGTGTAAAAAGTTATTGCAAGTGCTTCATGAAGCTTCATTTTCCCATCGCTATCTGAAGGAGACAAACTTAGTGAACATAGTAGTAAATTTATTATGAAGCCTATCCAAATATAATGCAATAAATACAAAATGATAATATCATTGGTTATTATTCAGATTTTCTTTGTTAATTGAGTGTAGTATTAGTGTTTATTTGAGGGTATAAACATCCACGCTTGACATGAATTGACTCTCCATAATTAGTTGGTGAAGTAGATTCAAAACGTTGATGCATAATGTATTTTTGCGACACTTGCATGCACTCCAGTCATTTCTTGTGTTGTCTGAAGGTTTCTTTTGTTCATCAAATCCTCTCCACGCTCGGCCAGCCTCGTCTTTTAAAATGTTAATTGAATGCTATGTAATAATGTTGTGTCACGCCGAGCATTCAGTCACGCTCTGCTTTGTCTTCATTTGCATAATGCCGCCTTTACACACACATACACACAGAATGATTGTGTATGAATTATTCAAGCAATCACACAGATGAACACACTGAACCGTGATTGGGCCTTGCTGGGATGTGACAGACCGTACCTGACTGCTGTGTGTCACCACTGGTGATTGAAGGCTAATATTGAAAACGTCAACGATTCGCCATTAGCTGCTTGAAAGGCACGTTTGGGACTTTTCATATTTAATAGAATGCAATCTAAAGCATAATTCTACTTGCTTTGTGTTTGCAGAGATGTTAGAGTCCAGCAACCTGGTGAGCTTTGCGGGGCTGTCCAACAGCTCCGGCTACGACACCTTCCTGCTGGACGAGGAGCGAGGCAGGCTGCTGGTCGGCGCCGAGGACCACATTTTCTCCTTCGACCTCGTCAACATCAACAGAGACCGCAAACAGGTACCCGACGTACTGGACTGTACTCAACTCAGGACGATTACACAAAAACATAACTTTGCCCTTAAAGTCTGCTCGCTTAATCGTAACACGCTATTGAAAACATTATGGATGGGGCTAATGAATTGCATCTATATGTTGGTCTTTGGAAGACTTTAACACTTTTCCTGCCGTCAACGTTAATTAACGTTCATGGAAATCCCGACGAATACCGCCATTGACGTTAATTGACGTCAACTCCTTTTTTTGTTTTCGTTTTGTTTTGTTTATTCAATGGGCAGCGCAACATCTTGGGCAGCTCTGGTTTCATGAATGAGCTGAAAAAATCTAAACACCCACTAACTATGGCCAGCAGATGACAGCTTTGTATCTCTTTACAATGTGATCCCCTGGACCAAATGACATGACAACATGGCGGAACTTAGGAAATACGTTTTCAAGGATGTCATGAATGATAAAAGCTTTTGTCACATTTAATATTATTCACAGAGCGTCACTAAACACAAAATATTAGTATCAAAGTCACTGTACTAAAGAAAATGTATCTTTTCTCCTTATTTTTTCCATTATAGCTTGGTCACTCAAATAGCCTTTTTTCAAATAGTGATTACAAAAGAACGTAATAAGATCGAATCACACTTTTTTTTTCCTTATAATTAAAGAATGGAATTCAATCTTTCATATGGCAACCAACCATGTTTATGTAGTCATAGCACACAATATTCTGTTTGCCTTGAAAGGTGAGTGAAAATGCTCGAAATCGGCTGGCACTCTCGGGGTTGTCTTTTTGGCAGTAAAAGAGTTACACATAACAATAAAAGCACATGATAAAGATGAGGGCTATTTTATGGGGAGGCTGGAACAAGTTGTGGCATTTTCACTCATTTTAGTAGAGGAAGATGATTTGAGCCTTAAAGTCTCTTCCACTTCCTCCGTAATTCCATGAACCCACCTGCTGGAGATTAACAGTCATTTTATCTGATTTCAGCCACTGGAGTAGATCAGACCGACACTTTTATTTCATTTTTGCCTGTAGGCTGCACGTTGATGAACAGGGGAATGAAACAAGTGTACTTCCTTTCCTCTTTCTCTTTCTAGTTGTCATCTGTGCGCCATTACAATTGAAATGTCCAGAAATTTGCAATGCAGATTCTCAACTCAGCTGAAAGCCTGCTTGGATAAAACGGCTTCTCTGCCATTTGTTGGCCACCTAATTAGATAATTTGGCATCTTGTAGCAATGAAAAATGAAATGAATTGAAGGCGAGATATACGGATATGCATGGAGATGGTCACCAATCATCACCAAGATGCAGTAATAGTAGTCCTTCAAATAATGTATTCTTTCAAATGCATTATTTTATATTATTTGTTGATATTTGCTATGTGAATAAGAAACTGTCGGAATATTCTTCTTTTTATATCTGATAGTAACATGCCTCAGCATTCAACACACATAGCTATGCTACGCTAATATGCTAGGCCATGTGCAAACAATTTTCGGTTTCTCTAAGTACATAAAGAGTCGGCTAACATCTCACTCGCGGCCTGTTTATAATCTGTGTGTTTATAATTCATGTGCACACATATGGATTTGCCAAGAGAACAATTTGAATGCATTATTCATACTTTGTATATTGTCTCTTCCGAGGCGCTCGCTCGCTCGCTCGTCTCTTCTCACGTCAGACGCCAGGCTGCAGCAAAGTGCACCCATATGTTACACTTGGGTATAGAAACTTTCATAACAAGCATGCATACTGTACGCACTGCGTGTATGAGGAGATTTTTCGGAGGTCTAACAGAAAGCAAACAAGCTCAGCTTGAACTCCAAATTTTTCTTGAATTATACAAACGTGACTCACGGCGTTCCTGTTTCATGAAACATTCAAGCGCTCCCTCCTTCCGTCCTTTCTTCCTTCCCTCCCCGTCTTGTCTTTCGCTCTCTTTTTTCGCTCCACTTTGGGCGCCGAGTGACTTTGTGCACTTTGTCATTTGCTCAGATCGCGTGGCCCGCCACCCCCTCCAAGCGGGACGAGTGCAAGTGGGCGGGGAAGGACCTCGGGGTAAGTCGTCTTTTGGCTTCTTTTGCCCACCGCAATGAAACGTCTGCCTTGTCATTTGCCCGCTTTGATTTGGGCTTTCAAGTGCGCTTCCGGGACACAACATTAGGTACACACTACACAAGCGCTTTGGATGGAGAAATAAAACGACACCTTTTCCAAAGATGCTCACGATTCATCGGGGTTATTTTTGTGGCGGGTTAAGACAGAGCTGTTTGTAATCATTGGTCCCAAATAATCATAGCAATCATTCACGACTAATGCAATCATACACTGATCAGTCAGTCAGTCAGTAAAAATTCAACCCGATTGTTTTTAAACATTTTTTTCTTGCATTTGATCATTTTTTGGATATTTTTTTTTTTTTATGTCAATAGGAAAACGATAATTATAATCATATAAATTATAAAGGGGCGAGTGTTTTTTTTTTATGAGAAAAAATATTTTTTAATTAAAAGAAAATAGTAATATGGTCAGTGAGTGTATATTTTGGAAAACTGATTTTCATATAAATGTTGACAGAAATTAAAAATGACATAATTGAAATAAGTGGCCAGCAAGTGTCTTTATTTTAATAAAAAATTATCATCATCATCATCATCATATGAAATGGGACCAGTGAATGTATTTGTGTGCAAAAATGTTTATTCAAAAACATATTCAAATACAAATTATGACATGGCCAGTGAGTTTACATTTTGGAAAAGGATGATTTTATTTTTATCACTTTTATTTTGGTTTTAAGATCTAAGTAAAATAAAGATTCCAAACAAATAATACACAAAAGCCACGCATTGTATAAAATATGTTTTGTGTTATTTCAATGAAAAATAAGTTATTTAAATTTTTTAAAAAAAAGCGTAACAATTATCATCATAATTCTGTGGGAAAAAAAATCACCCCTCACAAATACTGTACTGTAACGCCAAAATCAAATTGATGCAACATTGTATTTGGTAGTTTTGTTTTTTCATTTTTAAGTTTTTTCATATAGTATGTTGTTAGCCTGATAGCATAATTGCCCAAGTCGTATTTTATTTTATTTTTTTTTTAAAACAGGAAAAGAAATTCAACAAACAAAAGTGTCTTTGCCTGGATTTAACTTTTACGGACCACCATACCATCACTACAATGACTGAAGTCTACACAGCCTTCAATTTAAAAAAAATAATAAAAATTTAGCAAGCCAAAAAAAATAATGTAATTGCAATTCAAAAATGACTTAAGCAATTATGCTACTAGTTTAACAATATTTCATTTTTATTATGTGGATGCGTGAACAAAGCCCTGTTTCCATGCATGACCACAATAAGTCAAAGCATGTACTTATCAAGCACTAAGTTTTTTTTGTACGTTTGATTTGAGAATAATTACATCTCCCTTTTTGTGTATCGTGCATGTGTGTATAATTCATACAAGTGTCACAAGTGATGTGGTATAGTTCAAGCTAGTGCAGCAAAACAGATGTTGTTTGTCAGTATTTAAATGACGAGAGGACGTTGCACGCATGCACTCCCACGCAAGTTATTTATCGCTTTTGTTTGCGTGCGCTTGTTTCAAGTGGGAGTGTGTTATTCCACTCACAAGTCCGACCAACACATTTACAGGCGCTGGCTTTGTTTGCGTCGTGTGTTTGGATAGCTCGTCTCGCTGTGCGCGAACGTGATCTTAATTTCACGCCTGGTTCGCGCGTCATCCGCCGTTACTTTGGGCTTCAAAGCTCACGTCGGAGAAAAGTTGTCGGCACCTCTGCGGCCGCTTGCGCCGTCGTCTGTTAGCGAAGCGATGAGGCGTTTGTGTGCCGCCTCAAAATGTGTACCCTTGAGAGGCGGCCAGCGAGAGCAGATGGAGCGGAACGCACCAGCCAGGCCTCCATCGGGACAATACTCCCAATGTTCACACTTTTCCAAAAACAATCCTGGACCGGCAGAACAGCTGCGGAAAATTGAGAGTGCTCATCCCAATATATACAAAATGATTCCCCTTAATAGGACATTTTCATATACTGTAGACCGTCAAGTCATTCCATGAGGATTTGAAATTCCCAATCAAAATAATGGAAACTTCCATCATTGTCAAACTTTTAAATTGTGTCCACATCATGTTTGAAGCAACGACTTAGCCTAGTTGAGTGGAAAATAAGTTCAACTGCTTTGGATGCAAATGAAGGGGAATAGGTTCCCCCCTAAAAATCCACAAATGCCGAACAGTGATTTCAGTTGAAAATATTTTAATTCAGACAAATTTTCATTGAACTAAATCTGTTTTCATGAATGGCTTAAGTGTAAATACTGTATCTGTCTGTACTGTATATCCACCTCCAAGACGGATTGACTCGTTTTTGGTCAGGACTGCCTCCCACGTCGCTAATGAGTCCAACCTGAAGACAGCTGCGTCAAATTTTTAGAGGGGTCGATTTTGAGCGCTCTAGGGGAGGTTTGACTTTTAAACGACGGCGTGAGCATGATGTCGTGTGCAGTAGGAAACACAGAGGGGGAAATCATTAAAGTGTAGGCTGTATGTTCTGCACTATATGCACGGATGAGGTCAGCCACAATTCACCAAGTAAGATCTCAGTAGTGATCCTCTGGGTGAACTGGCCAAACGTTTAGTGCACTAGTCGCTGGTTAAAATGTAAAAAAAAAAATGTCAGTCTTGCAGTGGAAGATTTTTTTTTTTTCCCCATTCATTCATTGTTTACTTTGAGCTGTGGCTAGCACCACATAGCTAAATGGCAACAGAGACATATTCTTTTTCCTTCCAATGCTAATGTATTCTGTCTGTCCATCAAAAGATTTCCAGTCTCATGTTCACACTTTTTTTTATTAATGACCTACAAAGTTCAAATGACCTTAAGGAATCTGTGGGTAGTACACAATTACCTGAATGATACACACACGAACCTATCATTACTAATCTTGGGCTAACCTCTAGCATCATCCAGTTAGTTAAAAAAACAACAACAACGCCAGCAGGCCAGTCTATTCTTTTTCTTTTAAAAACTACCACATTGTGTCCATCTTAAAGTTGTGTTTCCAAGCATCTTATCAAATATTCACTCTTTGTTTACAGGAACACTGTATGTGATGCAAAGACAAATGACCATTAGCAACTTGTGGCTAGCACCCAGCTAGCATTTTAGCTAAAAGATCAGCAAATGGGGAATGCTACTTTTAGTCCTAGTTGTTTACAAAACTAGCACATTCTTTTTTTTTTTCCTTCTTTTTTTTTTCTTTTCTAAGAATTGGTGCCATATAGATGAATGACCATTAGCAACTTGTGGCGAGCTCCGAGTTAACTCTGTCCCTCAAAAATGATAAAACAGGGAACGCAAACATAATATTGTGCATTTAAAACATCCTGTCTGACTAAAATTTTCACTTTACAAGAATTGGTGTCATGTACAAAGATAAGCAACCACTATATGGAAACATGGCTAACACCATGTTAGCGTTATTGCTTTAAAAAAAGGACATGCAACGCTAGCCTAATTCTGTCCAACGCTAACATAAAACGGTTGCGGTTGAAAGTGTTCTGTCTCCACATCTAGACCCTGAAGGCTTCCTTGTGCACTTTAAACAAACGGTCCTGTGGTCGGTTTCTGTTACCATTCAGAGACTGGTGCTAGCGTTCATGCAAAGCTAAGGCGGCTGTCTGTCTATATTTACATTACAGATGTTGTATTTTCATAAACGAGGGCGAATAAGTACAACCTGAATGTCTTGAACACATGTGCCCAAATGTTCTGCATTAATAACTTTCCTCGAACGACAGTCCTGCTGATTAGCATGGCGCTAAACGGCCTTGCGCCGTTGGGAATGTCTCTGTGTGCTCTAGCGCCAAGCCAAATACCCCCAACATGTGGAATATTCCCCATCTGAAGTGCCTGATTTCTCTCACAGGTGGGATTTGCTTAAAAGGGAGCGGAAATTTCAGGACTATTATTTTTTTCTTTCTTGGAAAGTTAACACACACACACACACTCTTGAACGGAATCCCACCTGAGTGTTTTAGGCCTCTGCATATTCTATATTAGGCTCCATTTTCTAACGTCACGCTCGTTTCAATTAGCCTCCATGTTGTTTTTAGAAAGGGTGATATTTTATGACTTGAAAATGTTCCCTGTTGCGCCATTTGCAGAAAGAGTGCTCCAACTTCATCCGCGTGCTCCAACCCTACAACCAGACCCACTTGTTTGTCTGCGGCACTGGAGCCTTCCATCCCATCTGCTCTTACCTGGAAATGGGCAAGAAAGCCGAGGTATTACAATACAATAGAATACATATTAATCAAGTCGTTTCCTGATATTTCATCAATTGCACTTATTGACGCTTTCCTTCCACAGGACAACATCTTCCGGCTGGCCTCGCTTTTCGAGAACGGCCGCGGTAAAAGCCCCTACGACCCCAAAATGCTCTCGGCGTCGCTCTTAATCGGTGAGTCGGGTTTTCGAGTGACGATGGCGAACCGAGAAGTCCCTAACCGCCGCTCTTTTTCCTCACCAGACGGGGAGCTCTACTCGGGCACGTCGGCCGACTTCATGGGTCGGGACTTTGCCATTTTTCGAACGCTGGGGGATCAGCATCCCGTCAGGACGGAGCAGCACGACTCCAGGTGGCTCAACGGTAAGCAAAGCGGAAACAGAAGCCGGCATCAGGAGGATTATTGTCCGTTATCTCTCAGCATCGTGAACCTTTTCCTCGAGCCGTGGCAGACCCCCCCCCTCCCCTCCCTCCCGTCTTTTTACTTTCCCACACTGCTAATCCACTCTCAGCTGTTTTCCTGTTGTGGGGTCAAATTGCACTTCTTCTTCTTCACTGCCTTCAACGATCATACACTCCAGAAGCTTCTGCACCGCTGATGACATATTGTCCTGACGTTAATCCTCCATCCATCTTTCACCCCGTAATGGTGGGGATTACGGAAGTAGAGGATATTGAATTTGCCATTTATCAACGGAGGGTTCGCATGTCACAAGAGGGAAGGGATCAGTCCAACTACAGGTGCTGAAAATAAAAATAAAAACAGCCCGCTTTTTGCCTTTATGGAGCGCTTGTTAAAGTCGTTTTGCATTTTACTGTATGGTCAAATCTTTTCATATGAAAAAGTCATCTCTCATTGTGCAATTTCCCTCTGTGCCTTCCAGTTTGTAATTCCACGCAGCGAACTGCGCGACCTCGGCCTGTAATTTATGAAAGTGTCGATTTAATGGCGCGTATTCGCTACGGGGGCTTGATTCATCGCAGAGGTCTCGCACCTTCCTCCAGCAGGGGCCTATAAATCCACGTCCCATTTGAAGAGTCCGCCGCTCGCCCGCCCCGCCCGTCTTTTTTCACAGCTCCTCTGAATCCTCGGAGAGGCGTAACATGGCACCGCTTGTTTCGTTCCAGCGCGCCACGCCGGCCGCTTACGAGCGGAAATCTCCGGCCCTGGACTTTGATTTCCTCCCACTCTTTAAATGGAAGGTACAGGGCGCAATCACAACCATGTGTCTTTTGAGTGGATGTGGTTTTTAGCAAGGATTTGGAAAGGGGGATCACTTTCAGAGGTGTAAAATGGAGGTGAACTGCGTCCCTGGAACAGAGCTGGCCTTGTTTGACTCCTTCTAATGGCCGCTTTGTTCACTTTTTCCACGTTCAGACCCGAGATTCGTCGGCATGCACTTGGTCCCGGAGAGCGACAACCCCGAGGACGACAAGATCTTCCTGTTCTTCAAAGAGAACGCCATGGATGGCGAGCATACGGGCAAGGCCACCATCGCCCGGATAGGACAACTGTGTAAGGTAACAAAACGGAGTCAACACGGCGTCTGCGTCAACATTTGCCCTTTGACCTTTCAAAGAACTTGCAGTTGAATGTTCCTGCGGGAACCCGGACAGTTCTCGGGACTGTTTCAAATTACCTCGCGAACACCATCCCGTAAAAAAATAAAATAAAAAATGCACATATACTCATGACTTGGACGTTTTTACAGTTTCAAAATTCCCTCATGACCCTTCAAGGACAACATCTGCAAATGTGGTGGGAACCAGTGTTAATTTCGTCAACGAAAACTAAAACAAAGATTATTTTGTCAACACATATTTTTCACCAGACTAAAACTAGACTAGACTAAAACCCTCCTTCATAAACAATAACTGGGACTAAATCACGATGCATTTTTGTCGACTAATGAAGATGAGACGGAAATGTACTTCACGTAATAAAACCTGGACTAAAATCTATGGACATTTTAGTTCATGAGCAAAAACGAGACGAAAATTATCTGATTTTGTAAAATCTTGTCTCTGCTAATTTGTCACCGTGACACTGTCATGTGACGCATAGTGACACACCCGCTTTCAAAACTGCAGCTAACGAGTGCAAAACGGACAACCACATGGAACAGACAGAAGGTTACAAAAAAATAAGTAAATTATAGTTATAACTTATCATTGATCCAACGGCGAAAACATTCCAACAATGTTAATGCGACCACTAACATATGCTGGCTAACTTACTAGCTCATAGCATGGAGCCATAGTAGCCACTGTAATTATGGGTGAAGTTGTTTTTCATCAAAAAGATTAGAGAAAATTGTCTGTGAAATAGTTTTAGATCCAAAATCTTCACCATAATTTGCTATCAAAAAAAAATTACAGGGGAAAAAAATATTGTCCTGACAAAAACTAGACTAAAATGTTGACAGTTTTTGTTGACTAAAACGAGATGAATAAAATTGTTTTCTTGGACTAAAATAAAGACTAAAATGGTAGTTTTGTAGTTGACTAAAAATGGACTAAATAAAAACGGGATGACTCACGAGCATGATTGAAACTGGACTAAAGCTGAGACTAAATTTAATAATGGTGGATAAAATTAACACTAGTGGGAACACAGATAGTTCTACAGCATGTACAATTTCCCAGTTCCAAGATTCGCACAAAATTATTTCATTGAACAAGCAGTGGTAAATCTAAATCTATTTTAGTAGACATGAACACACAAACTTTGTGTATTTTGGTGATCAAATTTCAGTCAAATGAGCATGAAAATGTTTGTGTGCAGAACGACATGGGAGGCCACCGCAGCCTGGTCAACAAATGGACCACCTTCCTCAAGGCCCGGCTCATGTGTTCCGTGCCGGGCGTCAACGGCATCGACACGCATTTCGATGAGCTGCGTGAGTTTCCCCACGTCAAGAAAAATGCCGGGGAAAATTCTTCAAGAAAACATTTTCACGTCTTTGTGTTGCCGTTTTCAGAGGACGTTTTCTTAATGAGCTCCAAGGACCCCAAGAATCCGCTCATCTACGCCGTTTTCACCACGTCCAGGTATACATTCCGGATCTTCTCCCTCCACAAGGAGGCGCAAACTCCCCACACGCACGTTCATGATTTACATGTTATTGAAAACCTTGTAGAATTTTGCTTGTATATTTCACACTGAGTGTTTGTTTTGTTGATGTGTTGCTAGGCGACCAGTAGGAACTGACATTTTTTGGACAAAATATTTCCAGAAGGATTCTTCACATTCTTTTAACCCATCCACTAATTCACTTACAGGCAGGAGATCCCGGTTTGTCTGCACCCCCCCGCAATCAGATTAGAAGCAAATATGAATAGCCCAGCTGGTTGTACTTAGCGTCATGCACTCATTTGCATATGTCGGAAACAGGAGTCCAAACACTTACGATCAATCCCCGCTAATGATACAATGCGGACCGGCGGCAGCGGCGGATGGCTTTTGTCAGTTTTCTGGCTTGTATTCAAGATGAGCGGTCAAGACGCACACACAAACACGCACGCGAGCGCACATTAAATTCAATTAAGGGGCACTGGGGAGTACAAGAGACTTAATTGGTTTTCTAAGCGGCCAGTTTCCCGAGATGAATAGAGCGCAGCTTCTTTTAATATGGCTGCTTAATGGGGCGCCGCCATTGATAGATCAATGTTTGATTGTGTGTGTGGAATTTCTGCACAAACAGATGTTACAGATGTTCCTCTCAAGCAAAGGCGCCTTTTGCTTTAATTGAATTTCCGTTGAATTAGCACCTCGGCGCGCCCGTCCATTCGTCTTCCGCGCTTTGCCGACTCGACGCGCACTCGGACGCAACTTGGAAACAAAAGAAGGACGCCGCAACGTTTGCGTTCCTGACATCAAATTTGATGGACGACGTCCACGGGAAGAAACCACATTTGGAATATTCCCATTCCGACACGCAGCGTCTTCTTGGATAACCTGGGTCGGACCGTAAATTCGCAAGCAGCGCTTCCACTTTGTTTTGTTTTTTTATAAGATTGATTGATCTCACGGCTTTCTGGAGCAAGTGGAAGCCACCGCCACGACTTCCAGGGATGCTCTGGAAAGTTCCAGGCCAAGATTCCAGTTCGCAAAAACCTGGAAGCAATCAGAGACGTTCCGATCCGTCGCTGTTTTGTCTCCTGTATTCACCGCGGCGCTTTCTCCCCTTGCAGCAACATCTTCAAAGGCTCGGCGGTGTGCATGTACAACATGGCCGACATCCGGAGGGTCTTCCTGGGCCCCTACGCCCACAGGGACGGACCCACATACCAGTGGGTGCCCTTCCAAGGCAGGGTGCCTTACCCACGGCCTGGAACTGTGAGTATCTTGTCTAGAATGCGAACATTTTATACGTGAAAAGATATTACATAAAAATATATAAAAAATATATAAAATATATAAATAAAACATATATATATATATATATATATATATATATATATATTAGGGGTGTGAATTGCCTAGTACCTGACGATTCGATTCGTATCACGATTCACAGGTCACGATTCGATTCGATACCGATTAATCCCGATACGAATTTATAAGTCGATTGTTGCGATTTTTTTTCATTCAAATTTAGAAAATACTAATCAGTAAGCTTGTAGAGTGTAAGATTTATATGAAAATGTATTATTTATTGATCTGAAATTTCAGTCTTATAGAGGTTGTAATCTGTTTCATGTTTGAACAGCATTAAAATAAAATATTAAGGCTTAATGTTAATGTTAACATTCTTCCATGCTCAAGGTGTGAATCCTAAAAAAAAAAAAAAAAAAAAAAAAAAAAAATCGATTTTGCCTATTATTGAATCGATTCGAGAATCGCGCGATGTAGTATCGCGATATATCGCCGAATCGATTTTTTTTAACACCCCTAATATATATATATATATATATATATAAAGACATTGGCTGAGCATTTTAGCCAATCAGAAGCTAGAAGAAAGCCATTTTAGGAAAAGGCTAAATTATAATAATCAAAAAAAGTGAGTGATCATGTGTGCTATATCGGGGTGTCAGGCGATTAAAATTTGTAATCGTAATTAATCCCATGACTTCAAAAGTTAACTCACGATTAATCACTAATTTTATATCTGTTCTCAGTGTACAATAAAATGTTCATTCTCTTGTTAACATAAAAGTGGGGGAAAAAATAAATAGAAATCTAGATGCAACTTTTAGTCATTGATACAGTAATTTCATAATAATTCCAAAAATTGAGTTAAAATGAAAAAGATGTACTGTAAAAAACGAGTGTGATACTGATTTGTGTTGTCATTTTTCTGCCACTAGATGGCATAATTGCATTTGTAAGACATTGCTGACAGCTCAATACACTTTTCTTTTCATATTAAGAGATATAAACTCTTTAACATGAAGTAACTTGTGAAACTGTGCACATTTTTAAAATTATAAAATACAACTTGACCCCAGTCTCCACAAATATATGCATTATTATTACATTTATTACTGCTAAATTTTGACGTGAACATGCCAGCTGCATCGCGACTGAAATTCCCCCACTAAAGGCTTTCCAAATAAGGGGCGGCCATTAATTATGCGTTAAAAAAATTAGTGGCATTAAAGGAACTTTAAATTAACTCAAAATTAACATACTGATTTTGACATCCCTAGTGCTAAACTTGACGAGACTCTACAAAATCCTTAACCTGACTCCAAAAACTTCCAAACTTCTTGAAAAACGTCTTCCTGCGTCTCGCCCTCAGTGCCCGAGCAAAACATTCGGTGGCTTCGACTCCACCAAAGACCTCCCGGACGACGTGATCACGTTCGCCCGGGGCCACCCGGCCATGTACAACCCGGTGCACCCCATCGGCGGGCGCCCCATCATGGTGCGCACCGACGTGGATTACCAGTTCTCGCAGCTGGTGGTGGACCGCGTGGAGGCCGAGGACGGCCAATACGACGTCATGTTCATCGGCACGGGTATGATCAACATCGTAGTTGCCATATGTCATCAAATGGTGACGAGAAAAGCAAGTGGGGGTGGTTCAAATACAATGATGATGATTTCCTTGTAGATGTGGGCACCGTGCTCAAGGTGGTGACCATCCCCAGGGAGAGTTGGCATGACCTGGAAGAAGTTGTGTTGGAAGAAATGACCGTTTTCAGGGTAGGATTTATAAATAATAGGGGTGTCAGGCGATTAAATATTTTAATTGTAATTAATTGCATGACTTCAATAGTTAACTCACGATTATTTGCACATGTTATATCTATTATAAATGTGCAATAAAATGTATGATATTTTTTTCTACATTTCCATACTCTTCTAAATATAAAATTGGGGGAAAAAAAAATCTTAAACTAGAAAAATTGTCTGAATCTTTTAGTCGATACAGTAATTCCATAATCATAAAATTTTGTTAAAATTAAAAGATGTGCTGTACTGTAAAAACGAGTGTGAAATTGATTTATGTAAGGTCATTTTTCTGCCACTAGATGGCACAAATGCATTGTTGACAGCTCAATGCAATCTAATCTTGTGAAATTCTGCACATTTTTAAAATTGTAAAAATGTAGCAGTAATTATATATATATATATATATATATATATATATATATATATATTACATAATTACTGCTACATTTTGACGTGGCCTTAAAGGAACTTTAAATTAACTCAAAATTAACGCAGTAATTTTGACAACCCTAATAAATAATAATTGTTGCGAAGCCGTGTATATTGAATGACAATGTGTATTGTTTTATCTCAGGAGCCGACCACCATCACCGCAATGGAGTTGTCAACCAAGCAGGTAAATTGCACAAAGTCCGATTGAATTGTCTGTTGCAAAAAAAAAAGGCAAAAATCCTTCTGAGTTGATCATGTAATATTCACAAAAAGTCCCATGGACCTATGCCCAAATATAAACAGGAAGTTGGCCATCTAGGTTTCAGGCAGCCATTCTGTAGGGAAATTCCATGAAAAAGAAGCCTTGAGAGTATAAAATAAAATAAATAAAATACAAATAAAAATATCTGCCCCCTTTTCACTAGCTTGACTGATTGACACAAAATGGGGTAGACATGACCATCATAGCAAGAGGCACAAAATTGAACAGGATGTCAGCCATTTTGATCAGAAGCGGCCATTTTGGGTCCACTTCCTGGGAAATTCTTACTACAACAGCCGCAATCTCGTTTTTTCAAATCAATAGCAGAATTCTGCTGAGAACTACATAAATACTCAGCCACCATTCTTGCCTCCTCCGTCCCACAGCAACAGTTGTATTTGGGCTCGTCGTTGGGCGTGTCGCAGATGTCCCTGCACCGCTGCGAGGTGTACGGGAAGGCCTGCGCCGAGTGCTGCCTGGCCCGGGACCCGTACTGCGCCTGGGACGGCACCGAGTGCTCCAGATACTTCCCCACCGCCAAGAGGTACCGGATCAGCTCGCTTTCCACACCACACTTGGGAGTTATCAGCGCCACAGGAAAAAGTGCTACAAACGCAAAGCACGGCCAGAACATCTCGGTACTTGTAATGAGGTGTTGGGACATTGCACAGGAGCATCCTGACATTCTTCTGCTCTGCAAAGAAATCACAATGAGAAGCAGATGGGGCCAAGGAAGGCACAAAAGTGTGCAATTGCAAAAAGATCAGTAGAAATTTGAAGAACAAATATAGTAAAATAAGAAAATTATTTCTTTAAATAAGCAAAATTATCTGCCAACAGAATGAGAAAATTTTACTTAAATTTACCTGTAAGATTTTGAAAAACAAGAAAATATTAGCCCCCTATCAATGACTGCGGTCTTGAAAATAGTATTTTTAGACTCAAAGCAACCAATACTGACTCTTTTTCACGGTATAATATATCAAAATATTTTTCTTAAAATACAGACTTCATTTTGACAAACTTAGCCTGAGTGTCGAGCAAGTAAGTAACGTCCCATTTTTATCATCTGTGGTATGACCCAGTCAGGGATTGAACCCACAACCTCCTAGCCTGAGGGTAGACACGCTACCACTAGACCACTGAACTGGTGGTATAAAAGAGGAAAAATTAGATTAGTAAATAATGAAACGAAACACTACAATGATTTTTAATGACCATGTATAGTAAGGCGTGTTTTTTTTTTTTTTTTTTTTTTAAACGACCATGTATACTAAGGCGTTTTTTTTTTTAATAAAAAAAATACGACCATACATAGTAAGGCGTGTTTTGTTTTTTGTTTTTTTGTTTTTTTGTTTTTTTAAACGACCATGTATATATAGTATGGCGTTTTAAAAAACAAACAAAAAAAATGACCATGTATAGTAAGGCGTTTTTGTTGTTGTTGTTGTTGTTGTTGTTGTTTTTAAAAAAACGACCATGTATAGTAAGACGTTTTTTTTTTTTTTTTACCAACCACGTATAGTCAGGCTTTTTTTTTTTTTTGTTAAAAAAAAACGACCATGTATACTAAAGCGTGTTTTTTTTTTTTTTTTTTTTTTTTTTTTTTTAAACGACCATGTATAGTAAGGCATTTATTTTTTTTTTTTAAACGAAAGGCGTCTTTTTTGTTTAAAAAAAAAAAACGACCATGTATACTAAGGCTTTTTTTTTTTTTTTTTTTTTTTTAAACGACCATGTATAGTAGGGGTGTGAATTGCCTAGTACCTGACGATTCGATTCGTATCACGATTCACAGGTCACGATTCGATTCGATACCGATTAATCCCGATACGAATTTCGTCGATTGTTGCGATTTTTTTTCATTCAAATTTAGAAAATACTAATCAGTAAGCTTGTAGAGTGTAAGATTTATATGAAAATGTATTATTTATTGATCTGAAATTTCAGTCTTATAGAGGTTGTAATCTGTTTCATGTTTGAACAGCATTAAAATAAAATATTAAGGCTTAATGTTAATGTTAACATTCTTCCATGCTCAAGGTGTGAATCCTAAAAAAAAAAAAAAAAAAAAAAAAAAAAATCGATTTTGCCTATTATTGAATCGATTCGAGAATCGCGCGATGTAGTATCGCGATATATCGCCGAATCGATTTTTTTTTAACACCCCTAATGTATAGTAAGGCGTTTTATTTATTTATTTATTTATTTTAACGACCATGTATAGTAAGGCGTGTTTTTTTTTTTTTTATGTTTAAAAAAAAACGACCATGTATACTAAGGCGTTTTTTTTTTTTTTTTTTTTTTTTTAAACGACCATGTATAGTAAGGCTTTTTTTTTTTAAACGACCATGTATATAGTAAGGCATTTGTTTTAAAAAACGACCATGTATACTAAGGCGTTTTTTTGTTGTTGTTGTTGTTTTGTTTTGTTTTTAAAAACGACCATGTTTAGTAAGGCGTTTTTTTTTTGTTTTTTTGTTTTTTTTTTAAAACCCGACCACATATAGTCAGGCTTTTTTTTGTTTTTTTTGTTTTTTCAAGGCCCTGCTCAGTGGTCTAGTGGTAGAGTGTCCAACCAATGACTGGGAGGTCGTGGGTTCAATCCCCCGGCCGGGTCACACCAAAGACTATAGAAATAAACGACCGATATAGTAAGCCTTTTTTTTTTTTTTTTTTTTTGTTAAAAAAAAAACGACCATGTATACTAAGGCGGGTTTTTTTTTGTTTTTTTTTTAAACGACTATGTATAGTAAGGCATTTCTTTTAAAACGACCATGTATAGTCAGGCGTGTTTTTTGTTTTTTTTTTTGTTAAAAAAAAAACGACCATGTATACTAAGGCGTTTTTTTTTTTTTTTTTTTTTTTAAACGAAAAAAAAAAAACGACCATGTATACTAAGGCTTTTTTTTTTTTTTTTTTTTTTAACGACCATGTATAGTAAGGCGTTTTTTTTTGTTTTTTTTTAAATGACCATATATAGTAAGGCATTTCCTTTAAAACGACCATGTATAGTCAGGCGTGTTATTTTTTATTTATTTATTTTTATTTTTTTTTAAACGACCATGTATAGTAAGGCATTTGTTTTAAAAAACGACCATGTATAGTAAGGCGTTTTTTTTTTTTTTTTTTTTTTTTAAGAAAAAAAACAAAAAAAAACGACCATGTATAGTAAGCCGTTTTATTTATTTATTTATTTATTTATTTAAACGACCATGTATAGTAAGGCGTGTTTTTGTTTTTTTTAAACGAAAAAAAACAAAAACGACCATGTATACTAAGGCGTTTTTTTTTGTTTTGTTTTTTTTAAACGACCATGTATAGTAAGGCATTTGTTTTAAAAAACGACCATGTATGCTAAGGCATTTTTTTGTTGTTGTTGTTGTTTTGTTTTGTTTTAAAAACGACCATGTTTAGTAAGGCGTTTTTTTTTTTTTTTTTTTTTTAAACCCAACCACATATAGTAAGGCTTTTTTTTTTTTTTTCTTTTTACAAGGAACTGCTCAGTGGTCTAGTGGTAGAATGTCCACCCTATGACTGGAAGGTCGTGGGTTCAATCCCCTGGCCGGGTCACACCAAAGACTATAGAAACGACCATGGAAATAGTAAAAAAGTAAGGCGTCTTTTTTGTTAAAAAAAAAAACAAAAAACGACCATGTATACTAAGGCTTTTTTTTTTTTTTTTTAAACCATGTATAGTAAGGCGTTTTATTTATTTATTTATTTTTTTAAACGACCATGTATAGTAAGGCGTGTTTTTTTTTTTTTTGTTCAAAAAAAACGACCATGTATACTAAGGCGTTTTTTTGTTTTTTTTTTTTGTTTGTTTTTTTAAACGACCATGTATACTAAGGCGTTTTTTTGTTGTTGTTGTTTTTTTGTTTTTTTTAAACGACCATGTTTAGTAAGGCGTTTTTTGTTTTTTTTTTTTGTTTTTTTTAAAACCCGACCACATATAGTCAGGCTTTTTTTTGTTTTTTTGTTTCTTCAAGGACCTGCTCAGTGGTCTAGTGGTAGAATGTCCACCCTATGACTGGGAGGTCGTGGGTTCAATCCCCTGGCCGGGTCACACCAAAGACTATAGAAATTAGAAATAAACGACCATGTATACTAAGGCGTTTTTTTTGTTGTTGTTGTTGTTGTTTTTTAAAAAACGACCATGTATAGTAAGGTGTGTTTTTTTTTTTTTTAACGAAAAAAAAGACACCTTACTATAGTAAGGCGTCTTTTTTGTTTAAAAAAAAACGACCATGTATACTAAGGCGTTTTTTTTTTTTTTGTTTTTTAAACGACCATGTATAGTAAGGCGTTTTTTTGTTGTTGTTGTTTTTTTTTTTTTTAAAAACGACCATGTTTAGTAAGGCGTTTTTTTTTTTTTTGTTGTTTTTTTTTAAAACCCGACCACATATAGTCAGGCTTTTTTTTGTTTTTTTCTTTCTTCAAGGACCTGCTCAGTGGTCTAGTGGTAGAATGTCCGCCCTATGACTGGGAGGTCGTGAGTTCAATCCCCTGGCCGGGTCACACCAAAGACTATAGAAATTAGAAATAAACGACCATGTATACTAAGGCGTTTTTTTTGTTGTTGTTGTTGTTGTTTTTTAAAAAACGACCATGTATAGTAAGGTGTGTTTTTTTTTTTTTTTACGAAAAAAAAGACACCTTACTATAGTAAGGCGTCTTTTTTGTTTAAAAAAAAACGACCATGTATACTAAGGCGTTTTTTTTTTTTTTTTGTTTTTTAAACGACCATGTATAGTAAGGCGTTTTATTCATTTATTTATTTTTTTAAACGACCATGTATAGTAAGGCGTGTTTTTTTTTTTTTTTTTTTTTAAACGACCATGTATACTAAGGCTTTTTTTTTTTTTTTAAACGACCATGTAAGGCATTTGTTTTAAAAAAACAACCATGTATAGTAAGGCGTTTTTTTTTGTTTTTTTTTGTTTTTTTTTTGTTTTTTTTTGTTTTTTTAGAAAAAAAACGACAATGTATACTACGGCGTTTTTTTTTTTTGTTTTTTTTTTTAAACGACCATGTTTAGTAAAGCGTTTTTTTTTTTGTTTTTTTTTTTAAAACCCGACCACATATAGTCAGGCTTTTTTTTGTTTTTTTGTTTCTTCAAGGACCTGCTCAGTGGTCTAGTGGTAGAATGTCCGCCCTATGACTGGGAGGTCGTGAGTTCAATCCCCTGGCCGGGTCACACCAAAGACTATAGAAATTAGAAATAAACGACCATGTATACTAAGGCGTTTTTTTTGTTGTTGTTGTTGTTGTTTTTTAAAAAACGACCATGTATAGTAAGGTGTGTTTTTTTTTTTTTTTTACGAAAAAAAAGACACCTTACTATAGTAAGGCGTCTTTTTTGTTTAAAAAAAAACGACCATGTATACTAAGGCGTTTTTTTTGTTTGTTTGTTTTTTAAACGACCATGTATAGTAAGGCGTTTTATTCATTTATTTATTTTTTTAAACGACCATGTATAGTAAGGCGTGTTTTTTTTTTTTTTTTTTTTTAAACGACCATGTATACTAAGGCTTTTTTTTTTTTTTTTTAAACGACCATGTAAGGCATTTGTTTTAAAAAACAACCATGTATAGTAAGGCGTTTTTTTTGTTTTTTTTTGTTTTTTTTTGTTTTTTTAGAAAAAAAACGACAATGTATACTAAGGCGTTTTTTTTTTTTTTTTTTTTTTTAAACGAAAAAAAAACGCCTTACTCTTCTAGTAAGGCGTCTTTTTTTGTTAAAAAAAACAAAAAACGACCATGTATACTAAGGCTTTTTTTATTTTTTTATTTTTTTTAAACGACCATGTATAGTAAGGCATTTTTTTTTAAAACGACCATGTATAGTCAGGCGTGTTTTTTTTTTTTTTTTTTTTTTTTTTTAGAAAAAAAATGACAATGTATACTAAGGCGTTTTTTTTTTTTTTTTTGTTTTTAAACGAAAAAAAAACGCCTTACTATAGTAAGGCGTCTTTTTTGTTAAAAAAAAAAAAAAAACGGCCATGTATACTAAGGCTTTTTTTTTTTTTTTTTTTAAACGACCATGTATAGTAAGGCATTTGTTTTAAAACGACCATGTATAGTAAGGCGTGTTTTTTTTTTTTTTTTTTTAAACGACCATGTATAGTAAGGCATTTGTTTTAAAACGACCATGTATAGTAAGGCGTGTTTTTTTTTTTTTTTTTTTAAACGACCATGTATAGTAAGGCATTTTTAAAAAAAAAAAACGACCATGTATAGTAAGGCGTGTTTTTTTTTTGTTTTTTTTTAAACGAAAAAAAAGACGCCTTACTATAGTAAGGCGTCTTTTTTGTTTAAAAAAAAAACGACCATGTATACTAAGGCGTTTTTTTGTTTTTTTGTTTTTTTTTAAACGACCATGTATAGTAAGGCGTTTTATTTATTTATTTATTTTTTTAAACGACCATGTATAGTAAGGCGTGTTTTTTTTTTTTTTGTTAAAAAAAAACGACCATGTATACTAAGGCGTTTTTTTGTTTTTTGTTTTTTTTGTTTTTTTAAACGACCATGTATAGTAAGGCATTTGTTTTAAAAAACGACCATGTATAGTAAGGCGTTTTTTTTGTTTGTTTTTTTTTTGTTTTTTTAAACGACCATGTATACTAAGGCGTTTTTTTGTTGTTGTTGTTGTTTTGTTTTGTTTTAAAAACGACCATGTTTAGTAAGGCGTTTTTTTTTTTTTTTTTTTTTTTTAAACCCAACCACATATAGTAAGGCTTTTTTTTGTTTTTTTCTTTTTACAAGGACCTGCTCAGTGGTCTAGTGGTAGAATGTCCACCCTATGACTGGAAGGTCGTGGGTTCAATCCCCTGGCCGGGACACACCAAAGACTATAGAAACGAACATGGAAATAGTAAAAAAGTAAGGTGTCTTTTTTGTTAAAAAAAAAACAAAAAACGACCATGTATACTAAGGCTTTTTTTTTTTTTAAACGACCATGTATAGTAAGGCGTTTTATTTATTTATTTATTTTTTTAAACGACCATGGTGTGTTTTTTTTTGTTTTTTTTTAAATGACCATATATAGTAAGGCATTTCCTTTAAAACGACCATGTATAGTCAGGCGTGTTTTTTTTTTTTGTTTGTTTGTTTTTTAAACGACCATGTATAGTAAGGCGTTTTTTTGTTGTTGTTGTTGTTTTGTTTTGTTTTAAAAACGACCATGTTTAGTAAGGCGTTTTTTTTTTGTTTTTTTTTTAAAAACCCAACCACATATAGTAAGGCTTTTTTTTGTTTTTTTCTTTTTACAAGGACCTGCTCAGTGGTCTAGTGGTAGAATGTCCACCCTATGACTGGAAGGTCGTGGGTTCAATCCCCCGGCCGGGTCACACCAAAGACTATAGAAATAAACGACCGATATAGTAAGCCTTTTTTTTTTTTTTTTTTTTTTTTTTTTTTTTTTTTTTTTTTCTTTTTTTTTTTTTTTTAAAAACGACCATGTATACTAAGGCGTTTTTTTGTTTTTTTGTTTTTTTTTAAACGACCATGTATAGTAAGGCGTCTTATTTATTTATTTATTTTTTTAAACGACCATGTATAGTAAGGCGTGTTTTTTTTTTTTTTGTTAAAAAAAAACGACCATGTATACTAAGGCGTTTTTTTTTTTTGTTTTTTTTGGGTTTTTTTTAAACGACCATGTATACTAAGGCGTTTTTTTGTTGTTGTTGTTGTTTTTTTTTAAAACGACCATGTTTAGTAAGGCGTTTTTTTTTTTTTTTTTTTTTTTTTTTTTTTAAACCCGACCACATATAGTCAGGCTTTTTTTTGTTTTTTTGTTTCTTCAAGGACCTGCTCAGTGGTCTAGTGGTAGAATGTCCACCCTATGACTGGGAGGTCGTTGGTTCAATCCCCTGGCCGGGTCACACCAAAGACTATAGAAATTAGAAATAAACGACCATGTATACTTAGGCGTTTTTTTTGTTTTTGTTGTTGTTGTTGTTGTTTTTTTAAAAACGACCATGTATAGTAAGGCGTGTTTTTTTTTTTAAACGAAAAAAAAGACACCTTACTATAGTAAGGCGTCTTTTTTGTTTAAAAAAAAACGACCATGTATACTAAGGCGTTTTTTTTTTTTGTTTGTTTTTAAACGACCATGTATAGTAAGGCGTTTTATTCATTTATTTATTTTTTTAAACGACCATGTATAGTAAGGCGTGTTTGTTTTTTTTTTGTTAAAAAAAAAACGACCATGTATACTAAGGCTTTTTTTTTTTTTTTTAAACGACCATGTAAGGCATTTGTTTTAAAAAACAAACATGTATAGTAAGGCGTGTTTTTTTGTTTGTTTTTTTTTTAAACGAAAAAAAAAACGCCTTACTATAGTAAGGCGTCTTTTTTGTTAAAATAAAAAAAAACGACCATGTATACTAAGGCTTTTTTTATTTTTATTTTTTTTTTAAACGACCATGTATAGTAAGGCTTTTTTTTTTTTAAACGACCATGTATAATAAGGCTTTTTTTTTTTTAAACGACCATGTATAGTCAGGCGTGTTTTTTTTTTTTTTTTTTTTTTTTTAGAAAAAAAACGACAATGTATACTAAGGCGTTTTTTTTTTTTTTTTTTTTAAACGAAAAAAAAACGCCTTACTATATATAGTAAGGCGTCTTTTTTGTTAAAAAAAAAACAAAAAAACGACCATGTATACTAAGGCTTTTTTTTTTTTTTTTTTTTAAACGACCATGTATAGTAAGGCATTTTTTTAAAACGACCATGTATAGTAAGGCGTGTTTTTTTTTTGTTTTTTTTAAACGAAAAAAAAGACGCCTTACTATAGTAAGGCGTCTTTTTTGTTTAAAAAAAAAACGACCATGTATACTAAGGCGTTTTTTTTGTTTTTTTTTGTTTTTTTAAACGACCATGTATAGTAAGGCGTTTTATTTATTTATTTATTTTTTTAAACGACCATGTATAGTAAGGCATTTTTTTTTTAAACGACCATGTATAGTAAGGCGTGTTTTTTTTATTTTTTATTTTTTAAACGACCATGTATAGTAAGGCATTTTTTTTTTAAAAACGACCATGTATAGTAAGGCGTGTTTTTTTTTGTTTTTTTTTAACGAAAAAAAAGATGCCTTACTATAGTAAGGCGTCTTTTTTGTTTAAAAAAAAAACCGACCATGTATACTAAGGCGTTTTTTTTGGTTTTTTTTTTTTTAAACGACCATGTATAGTAAGGCGTTTTATTTATTTATTTATTTATTTAAACGACCATGTATAGTAAGGCGTGGTTTTTTTTTTTTTGTTAAAAAAAAACCGACCATGTATACTAAGGCGTTTTTTGTTTTTTTTTAAAACGACCATGTATAGTAAGGCATTTGTTTTAAAACGACCATGTATAGTAAGGCGTGGTTTTTTTTTTTTAAACGAAAAAAAAGACGCCTTACTATAGTAAGGCGTCTTTTTTGTTTAAAAAAAAAACGACCATGTATACTAAGGCTTTTTTTTTTTTTTTTTTTTTTTAACGACCATGTATAGTAAGGCGTTTTTTTTATTTATTTATTTTTTTAAACGACCATGTATAGTAAGGCATTTTTTTTTTAAACGACCATGTATAGTAAGGCGTGGTTTTTTTTGTTTTTTTTTTAAACGAAAAAAAAAGACGCCTTACTATAGTAAGGCGTCTTTTTTGTTTAAAAAAAAAAACGACCATGTATACTAAGGCGTTTTTTTTTTTTTGTTTTTTTTTTTAGAAAAAAAACGACAATGTATACTAAGGCGTTTTTTTTTTTTTTTTTTTTTAAACGAAAAAAAAACGCCTTACTATATATAGTAAGGCGTCTTTTTTGTTAAAAAAAAAACAAAAAAACGACCATGTATACTAAGGCTTTTTTTTTTTTTTTTTTTTAAACGACCATGTATAGTAAGGCATTTTTTTAAAACGACCATGTATAGTAAGGCGTGTTTTTTTTTTGTTTTTTTTAAACGAAAAAAAAGACGCCTTACTATAGTAAGGCGTCTTTTTTGTTTAAAAAAAAACGACCATGTATACTAAGGCGTTTTTTTTGTTTTTTTTTGTTTTTTTAAACGACCATGTATAGTAAGGCGTTTTATTTATTTATTTATTTTTTTAAACGACCATGTATAGTAAGGCATTTTTTTTTTAAACGACCATGTATAGTAAGGCGTGTTTTTTTTATTTTTTATTTTTTAAACGACCATGTATAGTAAGGCATTTTTTTTTTTAAAAACGACCATGTATAGTAAGGCGTGTTTTTTTTTGTTTTTTTTTAACGAAAAAAAAGATGCCTTACTATAGTAAGGCGTCTTTTTTGTTTAAAAAAAAAACCGACCATGTATACTAAGGCGTTTTTTTTGGTTTTTTTTTTTTTAAACGACCATGTATAGTAAGGCGTTTTATTTATTTATTTATTTATTTAAACGACCATGTATAGTAAGGCGTGTTTTTTTTTTTTTTGTTAAAAAAAAACCGACCATGTATACTAAGGCGTTTTTTGTTTTTTTTTAAAACGACCATGTATAGTAAGGCATTTGTTTTAAAACGACCATGTATAGTAAGGCGTGGTTTTTTTTTTTTAAACGAAAAAAAAGACGCCTTACTATAGTAAGGCGTCTTTTTTGTTTAAAAAAAAAACGACCATGTATACTAAGGCTTTTTTTTTTTTTTTTTTTTTTTAACGACCATGTATAGTAAGGCGTTTTTTTTATTTATTTATTTTTTTAAACGACCATGTATAGTAAGGCATTTTTTTTTTAAACGACCATGTATAGTAAGGCGTGGTTTTTTTTGTTTTTTTTTTAAACGAAAAAAAAAGACGCCTTACTATAGTAAGGCGTCTTTTTTGTTTAAAAAAAAAAACGACCATGTATACTAAGGCGTTTTTTTTTTTTTTTTTTTTTTTTAAACGACCATGTATAGTAAGGCGTTTTATTTATTTATTTATTTATTTAAACGACCATGTATAGTAAGGCGTGTTTTTTTTTTTTGTTGTTAAAAAAAAAACGACCATGTATACTAAGGCGTTTTTTTTTTTTTTTTTAAACGACCATGTATAGTAAGGCTTTTTTTTTTTTAAACGACCATGTATAGTAAGGCATTTGTTTTAAAACGACCATGTATAGTAAGGCGTGTTTTTTTTTTTTAAACGAAAAAAAAGACACCTTACTATAGTAAGGCGTCTTTTTTGTTTAAAAAAAAACCGACCATGTATACTAAGGCTTTTTTTTTTTGTTTTGTTTTTTTAAACGACCATGTATAGTAAGGCGTTTTATTTATTTATTTATTTATTTAAACGACCATGTATAGTAAGGCGTGTTTTTTTTTTTTGTTGTTAAAAAAAAAACGACCATGTATACTAAGGCGTTTTTTTTTTTTTTTTTTAACGACCATGTATAGTAAGGCTTTTTTTTTTTAAACGACCATGTATAGTAAGGCATTTGTTTTAAAACGACCATGTATAGTAAGGCGTGTTTTTCTTTTTTTTAAACGAAAAAAAAGACACCTTACTATAGTAAGGCGTCTTTTTTGTTTAAAAAAAAAACGACCATGTATACTAAGGCTTTTTTTTTTTTTTTTTTTTTAACGACCATGTATAGTAAGGCGTTTTTTTTTCCCGACAAAAAAACTACCATGTATAGTAAGGCTTTTTTTTCCGACGAAAAAACGACCATGTATAGTAAGGCTTTTTTTTCCGACAAAAAAACGACCATGTATAGTAAGGCTTTTTTTTTTCTGACAAAAAAACGACCATGTATACTAAGGCTTTTTTTTTCGACAAAAAAACGACCATGTATAGTAAGGCTTTTTATTTCGACAAAAAAACGACCATGTATAGTAAGGCGTGTTTTTTTTTGTTTTTTTTTTAAACGAAAAAAAAGATGCCTTACTATAGTAAGGCGTCTTTTTTGTTTAAAAAAAAAAACGACCATGTATACTAAGGCGTTTTTTTTTTTTTGTTTGTTTTTTTAAACGACCATGTATAGTAAGGCTTTTTTTTTAAAACGACCATGTATAGTAAGGCGTGTTTTTTTTATTTTTTATTTTTTAAACGACCATGTATAGTAAGGCATTTTTTTTTTAAACGACCATGTATAGTAAGGCGTGTTTTTTTTTGTTTTTTTTTTAAACGAAAAAAAAGATGCCTTACTATAGTAAGGCGTCTTTTTTGTTTAAAAAAAAAAACGACCATGTATACTAAGGCGTTTTTTTTTTTTTGTTTGTTTTTTTAAACGACCATGTATAGTAAGGCTTTTTTTTTAAAACGACCATGTATAGTAAGGCGTGTTTTTTTTATTTTTTATTTTTTAAACGACCATGTATAGTAAGGCATTTTTTTTTTTAAAAACCGACCATGTATACTAAGGCGTTTTTTTTTTTTTTTTTTTTTTAAACGACCATGTATAGTAAGGCGTTTTATTTATTTATTTATTTATTTAAACGACCATGTATAGTAAGGCGTGTTTTTTTTTTTTTGTTAAAAAAAAACGACCATGTATACTAAGGCGTTTTTTGGTTTTTTTTAAAACGACCATGTATAGTAAGGCATTTGTTTTAAAACGACCATGTATAGTAAGGCGTGTTTTTTTTTTTTTAAACGAAAAAAAAGACACCTTACTATAGTAAGGCGTCTTTTTTGTTTAAAAAAAAAACGACCATGTATACTAAGGCGTTTTTTTTTTTTTTTTTTTTTTAAACGACCATGTATAGTAAGGCGTTTTATTTATTTATTTATTTATTTAAACGACCATGTATAGTAAGGCGTGTTTTTTTTTTTTTGTTAAAAAAAAAACGACCATGTATACTAAGGCGTTTTTTTTTTTTTTTTTAAACGACCATGTATAGTAAGGCTTTTTTTTTTTAAACGACCATGTATAGTAAGGCATTTGTTTTAAAACGACCATGTATAGTAAGGCGTGTTTTTTTTTTTTAAACGAAAAAAAAGACACCTTACTATAGTAAGGCGTCTTTTTTGTTTAAAAAAAAAACGACCATGTATACTAAGGCTTTTTTTTTTGTTTTGTTTTTTTAAACGACCATGTATAGTAAGGCGTTTTATTTATTTATTTATTTATTTATTTAAACGACCATGTATAGTAAGGCGTGTTTTTTTTTTTTGTTGTTAAAAAAAAAACGACCATGTATACTAAGGCGTTTTTTTTTTTTTTTTTTAACGACCATGTATAGTAAGGCATTTTTTTTTTAAACGAGCATGTATAGTAAGGCATTTGTTTTAAAACGACCATGTATAGTAAGGCGTGTTTTTTTTTTTTTTTTTTTTTTTAAACGACCATGTATAGTAAGGCGTTTTATTTATTTATTTATTTTTTTAAACGACCATGTATAGTAAGGCGTGTTTTTTTTTATTTTTTATTTTTTAAACGACCATGTATAGTAAGGCATTTTTTTTTTTAAAAACGACCATTTATAGTAAGGCGTGTTTTTTTTTGTTTTTTTTTAAACGAAAAAAAAGTAAGGCGTGTTTTTTTTTTTTGTTAAAAAAAAAACGACCATGTATACTAAGGCGTTTTTTTTTTTTTTTTTTTTTTTTTTTTTTTTTAAACGACCATGTATAGTAAGGCATTTGTTTTAAAAAACAAACATGTATACTAAGGCGTTTTTTTTGTTGTTGTTGTTTTTTAAAAAACGACCATGTATAGTAAGGCTTTTTTTTTTTTAAACGACCATGTATAGTAAGGCGTGTTTTTTTTTTTTTGTTTTGTTTAAAAAAAAACGACCATGTATACTAAGGCGTTTTTTTTTTTTTTTTTTTTTTAAACGACCATGTATAGTAAGGCAGTTTTTTTTTTAAACGACCATGTATAGTAAGGCGTTTTATTCATTTATTTATTTTTTTAAACGACCATGTATAGTAAGGCGTGTTTTTTTTTTTTTTTGTTAAAAAAAAAACGACCATGTATACTAAGGCGTTTTTTTGTTTTTTTTTAAACGACCATGTATAGTAAGGCTTTTTTTTTTTAAACGACCATGTATAGTAAGGCATTTGTTTTAAAACGACCATGTATAGTAAGGCATTTGTTTTAAAAAACAAACATGTATACTAAGGCGTTTTTTTTGTTGTTGTTGTTTTTTAAAAAACGACCATGTATAGTAAGGCTTTTTTTTTTTTTTAACGACCATGTATAGTAAGGCATTTTTTTTAAAACGACCATGTATAGTGAGGCTTTTTTTTTTTAAACGACCATGTATAGTAAGGCGTGGTTTTTTTTGTTTTTTTTTTAAACGAAAAAAAAGATGCCTTACTATAGTAAGGCGTCTTTTTTGTTTAAAAAAAAAACCGACCATGTATACTAAGGCGTTTTTTTTTTTTTTTTTTTTAAACGACCATGTATAGTAAGTCGTTTTATTTATTTATTTATTTATTTAAACGACCATGTATAGTAAGGCGTGTTTTTTTTTTTTTTTGTTAAAAAAAAAACGACCATGTATACTAAGGCGTTTTTTGTTTTTTTTTAAAACGACCATGTATAGTAAGGCTTTTTTTTTTTAAACGACCATGTATAGTAAGGCATTTGTTTTAAAACGACCATGTATAGTAAGGCGTGTTTTTTTTTTTTTTAACGAAAAAAAAACGCCTTACTATAGTAAGGCGTCTTTTTTGTTAAAAAAAAAAAAAAAAAACGACCATGTATACTAAGGCTTTTTTTATTTTTTATTTTTTTTTAAACGACCATGTATAGTAAGGCATTTTTTTTTTAAACGACCATGTATAGTCAGGCGTGTTTTTTTTTTTGTTTTTTTTAAAACGACCATGTATAGTAAGGCGTGTTTTTTTTTTGTTTTTTTTTAAACGAAAAAAAAGACGCCTTACTATATATAGTAAGGCGTCTTTTTTGTTTAAAAAAAAAACGACCATGTATACTAAGGCGTGTTTTTTTTTTTGTTAAAAAAAAACGACCATGTATAGTAAGGCTTTTTTTTTTAAACGACCATGTATAGTAAGGCGTGGTTTTTTTTGTTTTGTTTTTTAAACGAAAAAAAAAGATGCCTTACTATAGTAAGGTGTCTTTTTTGTTTAAAAAAAAAAAACAACCATGTATACTAAGGCGTTTTTTTTTTTTTTTTTTTAAACGACCATGTATAGTAAGGCGTTTTATTTATTTATTTATTTATTTAAACGACCATGTATAGTAAGGCGTGTTTTTTTTTTTTGTTGTTAAAAAAAAAACGACCATGTATACTAAGGCGTTTTTTTTTGTTTTTTTTAAACGACCATGTATAGTAAGGCATTTTTTTTTTTAAACGACCATGTATAGTAAGGCGTTTTATTTATTTATTTATTTATTTATTTAAACGACCATGTATAGTAAGGCGTGTTTTTTTTTTTTTTTTGTTAAAAAAAAAACGACCATGTATACTAAGGCGTTTTTTGTTTTTTTTTTAAACGACCATGTATAGTAAGGCTTTTTTTTTTTAAACGACCATGTATAGTAAGGCATTTGTTTTAAAACGACCATGTATAGTAAGGCGTGTTTTTTTTTTTTAAACGAAAAAAAAGACACCTTACTATAGTAAGGCGTCTTTTTTGTTTAAAAAAAAACGACCATGTATACTAAGGCGTTTTTTTTTTTTTTTTTTTTTTTAAACGACCATGTATTGTAAGGCGTTTTATTCATTTATTTATTTTTTAAACGACCATGTATAGTAAGGCGTGTTTTTTTTTTTTTGTTAAAAAAAAAACGACCATGTATACTAAGGCGTTTTTTTTTTTTTTTTTTTTTTTTTTTTTAAACGACCATGTATAGTAAGGCATTTGTTTTAAAAAACAAACATGTATACTAAGGCGTTTTTTTTGTTGTTGTTGTTTTTTAAAAAACGACCATGTATAGTAAGGCATTTGTTTTAAAACGACCATGTATAGTAAGGCGTGTTTTTTTTTTTTAACGAAAAAAAAGACACCTTACTATAGTAAGGCGTCTTTTTTGTTTAAAAAAAAACGACCATGTATACTAAGGCGTTTTTTTTTTTTTTTTTTTTTAAACGACCATGTATAGTAAGGCAGTTTTTTTTTTAAACGACCATGTATAGTAAGGCGTTTTATTCATTTATTTATTTTTTTAAACGACCATGTATAGTAAGGCGTGTTTTTTTTTTTGTTAAAAAAAAAACGACCATGTATACTAAGGCGTTTTTTTATTTTTTTTATTTTATTTTTTTTAAACGACCATGTATAGTAAGGCATTTGTTTTAAAAAACAAACATGTATACTAAGGCGTTTTTTTTGTTGTTGTTGTTTTTTAAAAAACGACCATGTATAGTAAGGCATTTTTTTTAAAACGACCATGTATAGTAAGGCTTTTTTTTTTTAAACGACCATGTATAGTAAGGCGTTGTTTTTTTTGTTGTTTTTTTAAACGAAAAAAAAAGATGCCTTACTATAGTAAGGCGTCTTTTTTGTTTAAAAAAAAAACCGACCATGTATACTAAGGCGTTTTTTTTTTTTTTTTTCTTAAACGACCATGTATAGTAAGGCGTTTTATTTATTTATTTATTTATTTAAACGACCATGTATAGTAAGGCGTGTTTTTTTTTTTGTTAAAAAAAAAACGACCATGTATACTAAGGCGTTTTTTGTTTTTTTTTAAAACGACCATGTATAGTAAGGCTTTTTTTTTTATTTTTATTTTTATTTTTATTTTTTTTTTTTTTTTTTTAAGAGCTCAGAATTGTTCATTCGGTAGTCTTACCGATTCAACGTCTTGTCATCATTGCTCTTTTCTTTTTTTTTTTTTTTTTTTTTTTTTGTGTGTGTGTATGTGTGCGTGCGTTTGCGTGCGTGCGTTTGCGTGCGTGCGTGCGTTTGCGTGTGTGCGTTTGCGTGCGTTTGCGTGCGTGCGTGTGCGTGCGTGCAAATACTTATAAATTTATACTCATTCATTCACCTAAAACCTTATAAATATCCCATTACCCTTCGCCTTAACCAGGTACTTCAGAATCTTGCCAGAGTCGTGAGATTTAAATGGTCAGGAGACCAGAGAAAAGGTCAGAAAAAAAAAGAAATAAAGAGAAAAGAAAGGTAAATCAAAGTGACATCCAGCACCGACCAAACACTTCCTGCCTTCCCCATGATTACAAAATCAAAGTCTTACGCCAACCCCGGAAGCCTCTAAATTCCAGCAAATTTAGCGAGATCTCAAGAGCCCAGAGGAAAAACTAAAGAGAGGAAGGAGGGAAGGATCGATAAGGCAGAGTGAGATCAATAGAAGCCAGTACATCCAATCCATCAAAGTGAAGTCCAGCACCAACAAGACCCCTCCTGCGTGGTTACAAAACCGGAGTCTTATGCCAACCCCAGAAACCTCAAACTTCCAATAAATTGAGATCTCAAGTGACCAGAGGAAAAACTAAAGAGAGGAAGGAGGGAAGGATAGATAAAGCAAAGTGAGATCCACAGACACCAGCACCCACTGATTCAAGGGGCTGTGGGAGGGAGAGGCAACTTCTGTTTGAGTTTCAGTAGATGCTGGTGCGATGGATCTGGCATGCATAAGGACCACCACCAAAGAAAGAAGCCGTCAACCGCGGTCCAGCAAAGCGAGCACCCCCCCCCCCCCCCCCCCCCCCGGAATCCCCAGGCCGCGGCAGCACCAAGGCCACCCCCAAGCCACCCGAGCGGACACCGGTCGGCGAGCCGACCCAGACACCCGGAACACCCCCGCCCCAGCCCCGGCCCACACCCCCGAGCCCAAGGCCGCAGAACGAGGCCCAGCGGGCCCCCACAGCGCCCCACCGGTCCCCAGCCCCCATCCCCCCACGACCCCCCCGCACCCCACCCAAACCCGCCATCCACCACGACCCAGGCCCCACCACCCCCGACCCCCAAACCCCCGAACACACCCCGACCCCCAGCACCCAACCCCCCACCCACCCATACCTCCACCCCCCCCCCAAACAAGCCGCCCCCCCCCGACGGCCGCCACCCCCCCCCGCGAACCCGGCCCCCCGCGAGAACCCCCCACCCCCCCCGGAAACCGGCACCGGGCAGCAGCGCAGAGAGGGAAGATGTGCCCACCCCACCTCCAGCCGCGCGAGATTTGCACAGCGGCGGGAGGGGGGAAGCAGAGGAGGAAGCACCAGGGGAGAAGGCGGAACACCAGAACACCGAGCCCGGTGGGGAGAGGCCCCGGTCGTCACGCCAGAGTACAAGTGACACCTAACCCTGTTACTGAGTCCGCCAGCTCGCCGACTGGCGAGCTCTACCCTACACCGTGAATGTGGCCCCACCCAGTGTATATACAAGTGTGTGCGTGTGGTGCATTAAAATTGGGAGCAGGTGAGTCGGAGCAGAGGGAAAAATTTTCCCCTATTCCGACACACCCGTATCCCCCCCCAAAAAATGAATATGTATATGTGTGGTGCATTAAAAAAGGGAATGGAGGGACAAAGTGGTGGGGCAGGGACACAAATGGGGGGGACCACAGCGCTGCCAGGCACTGCAGTCCATCCCCTCTGATGGCTCCCCGCCCCAACTCACCCCTCCCCTTGGACGTGAGGTCGACCATGTATAGTCGACCATGTATAGTAAGGCATTTGTTTTAAAAAACAAACATGTATACTAAGGCGTTTTTTTTGTTGTTGTTGTTTTTTAAAAAACGACCATGTATAGTAAGGCATTTTTTTTAAAACGACCATGTATAGTAAGGCTTTTTTTTTTTAAACGACCATGTATAGTAAGGCGTTGTTTTTTTTGTTGTTTTTTTAAACGAAAAAAAAAGATGCCTTACTATAGTAAGGCGTCTTTTTTGTTTAAAAAAAAAACCGACCATGTATACTAAGGCGTTTTTTTTTTTTTTTTTCTTAAACGACCATGTATAGTAAGGCGTTTTATTTATTTATTTATTTATTTAAACGACCATGTATAGTAAGGCGTGTTTTTTTTTTTGTTAAAAAAAAAACGACCATGTATACTAAGGCGTTTTTTGTTTTTTTTTAAAACGACCATGTATAGTGAGGCTTTTTTTTTTTAAACGACCATGTATAGTAAGGCATTTGTTTTAAAACGACCATGTATAGTAAGGCGTGTTTTTTTTTTTTTTTTTGTTAAAAAAAAAACGACCATGTATACTAAGGCGTTTTTTGTTTTGTTTTGTTTTTTAAACGACTATGTATAGTAAGGCATTTCTTTTAAAACGACCATGTATAGTCAGGCGTGTTTTTTGTTTTTTTTTTTGTTAAAAAAAAAACGACCATGTATACTAAGGCGTTTTTTTTTTTTTGGGTTTTTTTAAACGAAAAAAAAACGCCTTACTATAGTAAGGCGTCTTTTTTTGTTAAAAAATAAAAAAAAAACGACCATGTATACTAAGGCTTTTTTTTTTTTTTTTTTTAAACGACCATGTATAGTAAGGCGTTTTTTTTTGTTTTTTTTTAAATGACCATATATAGTAAGGCATTTCCTTTAAAACGACCATGTATAGTCAGGCGTGTTTTTTTTTGTTTTGTTTTGTTTTTTAAACGACCATGTATAGTAAGGCATTTGTTTTAAAAAACGACAATGTATAGTAAGGCGTTTTTTTTGTTTGTTTTGTTTTTGTTTTTTTAAACGACCATGTATACTAAGGCGTTTTTTTGTTGTTGTTGTTTTGTTTTGTTTTAAAAACGACCATGTTTAGTAAGGCGTTTTTTTTTTTTTTTTGTTTTTTTTTAAAACCCGACCACATATAGTCAGGCTTTTTTTTGTTTTTTTGTTTCTTCAAGGACCTGCTCAGTGGTCTAGTGGTAGAATGTCCACCCTATGACTGGGAGGTCGTGAGTTCAATCCCATGACCGGGTCACACCAAAGACTATAGAAATTAGAAATAAACGACCATGTATACTAAGGCGTTGTTGTTGTTGTTGTTTTTTAAACGACCATGTATAGTAAGGCGTTTTATTCATTTATTTATTTTTTTAAACGACCATGTATAGTAAGGCGTGTTTTTTTTTTTTTTTAAAAACCCAACCACATATAGTAAGGCTTTTTTTTGTTTTTTTCTTTTTACAAGGACCTGCTCAGTGGTCTAGTGGTAGAATGTCCACCCTATGACTGGAAGGTCGTGGGTTCAATCCCCTGGCCGGGTCACACCAAAGACTATAGAAATGACCATGGAAATAGTAAAAAAGTAAGGCGTCTTTTTTGTTAAAAAAAAAACAAAAAACGACCATGTATACTAAGGCTATATATTTATTTTTTTTAAACGACCATGTATAGTAAGGCGTTTTATTTATTTATTTATTTTTTTAAACGACCAAGTATAGTAAGGCGTGTTTTTTTTTTTTTTTTTTTTAAACGACCATGTATAGTAAGGCATTTTTTTTTAAAAAAACGACCATGTTTTTTTTTTGTTTTTTTTTAAACGAAAAAAAAGACGCCTTACTATAGTAAGGCGTCTTTTTTGTTTAAAAAAAAAACGACTATGTATACTAAGGCGTTTTTTTGTTTTTTTGTTTTTTTTTAAACGACCATGTATAGTAAGGCGTTTTATTTATTTATTTATTTTTTTAAACGACCATGTATAGTAAGGCGTGTTTTTTTTTTTTTTGTTAAAAAAAAACGACCATGTATACTAAGGCGTTTTTTTGTTGTTGTTGTTTTTTTTTTTAAAACGACCATGTTTATTTATAGTAAGGCGTTTTTTTTTTTTTTTTTTTTTTTTTTTTTTTTAAAACCCGACCACATATAGTCAGGCTTTTTATTGTTTTTTTGTTTCTTCAAGGACCTGCTCAGTGGTCTAGTGGTAGAATGTCCACCCTATGACTGGGAGGTCGTTGGTTCAATCCCCTGGCCGGGTCACACCAAAGACTATAGAAATTAGAAATAAACGACCATGTATACTAAGGCGTTTTTTTTGTTGTTGTTGTTGTTGTTTTTTAAAAAACGACCATGTATAGTAAGGCGTGTTTTTTTTTTTTAAACGAAAAAAAAGACACCTTACTATATAGTAAGGCGTCTTTTTTGTTTAAAAAAAAACGACCATGTATACTAAGGCGTTTTTTTTTTGTTTTTGTTTTTAAACGACCATGTATAGTAAGGCGTTTTATTCATTTATTTATTTTTTTAAACGACCATGTATAGTAAGGCGTGTTTTTTTTTTTTGTTAAAAAAAAAACGACCATGTATACTAAGGCTTTTTTTTTTTTTTTAAACGACCATGTAAGGCATTTGTTTTAAAAAACAACCATGTATAGTAAGGCGTGTTTTTTTGTTTGTTTTTTTTTTAAACGAAAAAAAAACGCCTTACTATAGTAAGGCGTCTTTTTTGTTAAAAAAAAAAAAACGACCATGTATACTAAGGCTTTTTTTTTTTTTTTTTTTTAAACGACCATGTATAGTAAGGCATTTTTTTTAAAACGACCAAGTATAGTAAGGCGTGTTTTTTTTTTGTTTTTTTTTAAACGACCATGTATAGTAAGGCATTTTTTTTTAAAAAAACGACCATGTTTTTTTTTTGTTTTTTTTTAAACGAAAAAAAAACGCCTTACTATAGTAAGGCGTCTTTTTTGTTAAAAAAAAAAAAAAAACGACCATGTATACTAAGGCTTTTTTTATTTTTATTTTTTTTTTAAACGACCATGTATAGTAAGGCATTTTTTTTTTAAACGACCATGTATAGTCAGGCGTGTTTTTTTTTTTTTTTGTTTTTTTTAGAAAAAAAACGACAATGAATACTAAGGCGTTTTTTTTTTTTTTTTTTTTTTTAAACGAAAAAAAAACGCCTTACTATATATAGTAAGGCGTCTTTTTTGTTAAAAAAAAAAAAAAAAACGACCATGTATACTAAGGCTTTTTTTTTTTTTTTTTTAAACGACCATGTATAGTAAGGCATTTTTTTTAAAACGACCATGTATAGTAAGGCGTGTTTTTTTTTTTGTTTTTTTTTAAACGACCATGTATAGTAAGGCATTTTTTTTTAAAAAACGACCATGTATAGTAAGGCGTGTTTTTTTTTTGTTTTTTTTAAACGAAAAAAAAGACGCCTTACTATAGTAAGGCGTCTTTTTTGTTTAAAAAAAAAACGACCATGTATACTAAGGCGTTTTTTTTGTTTTTTTTTGTTTTTTTAAACGACCATGTATAGTAAGGCGTTTTATTTATTTATTAATTTTTTTAAACGACCATGTATAGTAAGGCGTGTTTTTTTTTTGTTAAAAAAAAACGACCATGTATACTAAGGCGTTTTTTTTTTTGTTTTTTTTTTAACGACCATGTATAGTAAGGCGTTTTTTTTATTTATTTATTTTTTTAAACGACCATGTATAGTAAGGCGTGTTTTTTTTTTTTTTTTTTAACGAAAAAAAAAGACGCCTTACTATAGTAAGGCGTCTTTTTTGTTTAAAAAAAAAAACGACCATGTATACTAAGGCGTTTTTTTTTTGTTTGTTTGTTTTTTTAAACGACCATGTATCGTAAGGCATTTTTTTTTTTAAAAACGACCATGTATAGTAAGGCGTGTTTTTTTTTGGTTTTTTTTAAACGAAAAAAAAGATGCCTTACTATAGTAAGGCGTCTTTTTTGTTTAAAAAAAAAAACGACCATGTATACTAAGGCGTTTTTTTTTTTTTTTTTTTTTAAACGACCATGTATAGTAAGGCGTTTTATTTATTTATTTATTTATTTAAACGACCATGTATAGTAAGGCGTGTTTTTTTTTTTTTTGTTAAAAAAAAACGACCATGTATACTAAGGCGTTTTTTGTTTTTTTTTAAAACGACCATGTATAGTAAGGCATTTGTTTTAAAACGACCATGTATAGTAAGGCGTGTTTTTTTTTTTTTTTTTTTAACGACCATGTATAGTAAGGCGTTTTTTTTATTTATTTATTTTTTTAAACGACCATGTATAGTAAGGCATTTTTTTTTTTAAAAACGACCATGTATAGTAAGGCGTGTTTTTTTTTGGTTTTTTTTAAACGAAAAAAAAGATGCCTTACTATAGTAAGGCGTCTTTTTTGTTTAAAAAAAAAAACGACCATGTATACTAAGGCGTTTTTTTTTTTTGTTTTTTTTTTAAACGACCATGTATAGTAAGGCGTGTTTTTTTTTTTTGTTGTTAAAAAAAAAACGACCATGTATACTATACATGGTCGTTTAAATAAATAAATAAATAAATAAAACGCCTTACTATACATGGTCGTTTAAAAAAAAAAAAAAAAACGCCTTAGTAAGGCGTGTTTTTTTGTTTTTTTGTTAAAAAAAAAACGACCATATATACTAAGGCGTTTTTTTGTTTTTTTTTAAACGACCATGTATAGTAAGGCGTTTTATTTATTTATTTATTTATTTAAACGACCATGTATAGTAAGGCGTGTTTTTTTTTTTTGTTGTTAAAAAAAACACGACCATGTATACTAAGGCGTTTTTTTTTGTTTTTTTTAAACGACCATGTATAGTAAGGCATTTTTTTTTAAACGACCATGTATAGTAAGGCGTTTTATTTATTTATTTATTTATTTAAACGACCATGTATAGTAAGGCATTTAAAAAAAAAAAAACGACCATGTATACAGGCGTATTTTTTTCGTTAAAAAAAAAACAAAAAAAACACGCCTTACTATAGTAAGGCGTCTTTTTTGTTTAAAAAAAAACGACCATGTATACTAAGGCGTTTTTTTTTGTTTTGTTTTTTTAAACGACCATGTATAGTAAGGCGTTTTATTTATTTATTTATTTTTTTAAACGACCATGTATAGTAAGGCATTTTTTTTTTAAAAAACGACCATGTATAGTAAGGCGTGTTTTTTTTTTCTTTTTTTTTAAACAAAAAAAAAGACGCCTTACTATAGTAAGGCGTCTTTTTTGTTTAAAAAAAAACGACCATGTATACTAAGGCGTTTTTTTGTTTTTTTGTTTTTTTTTAAACGACGATGTATAGTAAGGCGTTTTATTTATTTATTTATTTTTTTAAACGACCATGTATAGTAAGGCGTGTTTTTTTTTTTTGTTAAAAAAAAACGACCATGTATACTAAGGCGTTTTTTTGTTTTGTTTTTTTTTTGTTTTTTTAAACGACCATGTATACTAAGGCGTTTTTTTGTTGTTGTTGTTTTGTTTTGTTTTAAAAACGACCATGTTTAGTAAGGCGTTTTTTTTTTTTTTTTTTTTTTTTAAAACCCGACCACATATAGTCAGGCTTTTTTTTGTTTTTTTGTTTCTTCAAGGACCTGCTCAGTGGTCTAGTGGTAGAATGTCCACCCTATGACTGGGAGGTCGTGGGTTCAATCCTCTGGCCGGGTCACACCAAAGACTATAGAAATTAGAAATAAACGACCATGTATACTAAGGCGTTTTTGTTGTTGTTGTTGTTGTTGTTGTTTTTTAAAAAACGACCATGTATAGTAAGGCGTGTTTTTTTTTTTTAAACGAAAAAAAAGACACCTTACTATAGTAAGGCGTCTTTTTTGTTTAAAAAAAAACGACCATGTATACTAAGGCGTTTTTTTTTTGTTTTGTTTTTTTAAACGACCATGTATTGTAAGGCGTTTTATTCATTTATTTATTTTTTTAAACGACCATGTATAGTAAGGCGTGTTTTTTTTTTTTGTTAAAAAAAAAACGACCATGTATACTAAGGCGTTTTTTATTTTTTTTATTTTTATTTTTTTTAAACGACCATGTATAGTAAGGCATTTGTTTTAAAAAACAAACATGTATACTAAGGCGTTTTTTTTGTTGTTGTTGTTTTTTAAAAAACGACCATGTATAGTAAGGCATGTTTTTTTTTGTTTTTTTTAAACGACCATGTATAGTAAGGCATTTAAAAAAAAAAAAAACGACCATGTATACAGGCGTATTTTTTTCGCTTAAAAAAAAACAAAAAAAACACGCCTTACTTTAGTAAGGCGTCTTTTTTGTTTAAAAAAAAAACGACCATGTGTACTAAGGCGTTTTTTTTTGTTTTGTTTTTTTAAACGACCATGTATAGTAAGGCGTTTTATTTATTTATTTATTTTTTTAAACGACCATGTATAGTAAGGCGTGTTTTGTTTTTTTTTTTGTTTAAAAAAAAACGACCATGTATACTAAGGCGTTTTTTTTTTGTTTTTTTTTTAAACGACCATGTATAGTAAGGCAGGTTTTTTTTTAAACGACCATGTATAGTAAGGCGTTTTATTCATTTATTTATTTTTTTAAACAACCATGTATAGTCAGGCGTGTTTTTTTTTTTGTTAAAAAAAAAACGACCATGTATTCTAAGGCGTTTTTTTTTTTTTTTTTTTTTTTTTTTTTAAACGACCATGTATAGTAAGGCATTTGTTTTAAAAAACAAACATGTATACTAAGGCGTTTTTTTTGTTGTTGTTGTTTTTTAAAAAACGACCATGTATAGTAAGGCATTTTTTTTAAAACGACCATGTATAGTAAGGCATTTTTTTTTAAACGACCATGTATAGTAAGGCGTTGTTTTTTTTGGGTTTTTTTTAAACGAAAAAAAAAGATGCCTTACTAGCGTAAGGCATCTTTTTTTTTAAGGCGTCTTTTTTGTTTAAAAAAAAAACCGACCATGTATACTAAGGCGTTTTTTTTTTGTTTTTTTTTAAACGACCATGTATAGTAAGGCGTTTTATTTATTTATTTATTTATTTAAACGACCATGTATAGTAAGGCGTGTTTTTTTTTTTTTGTTAAAAAAAAAACGACCATGTATACTAAGGCGTTTTTTTTGTTTTTTTTAAACGACCATGTATAGTAAGGCTTTTTTTTTTTAAACGACCATGTATATAGTAAGGCGTGTTTTTTTTTTTTAAACGAAAAAAAAAGACGCCTTACTATAGTAAGGCGTCTTTTTTGTTTAAAAAAAAAAACGACCATGTATACTAAGGCTTTTTTTTTGTTTTTTGTTTTTTTAAACGACCATGTATAGTAAGGCGTTTTATTTATTTATTTATTTATTTAAACGACCATGTATAGTAAGGCGTGTTTTTTTTTTTTTTGTTAAAAAAAAAACGACCATGTATACTAAGGCGTTTTTTGTTTTTTTTTTAAACGACCATGTATAGTAAGGCTTTTTTTTTTTTAAACGACCATGTATAGTAAGGCATTTTATTTATTTATTTATTTATTTAAACGACCATGTATAGTAAGGCGTGTTTTTTTTTTTTTTGTTAAAAAAAAAACGACCATGTATACTAAGGCGTTTTTTTTTGTTTTTTTTAAACGACCATGTATAGTAAGGCGTTTTATTTTATTTTTTTTAAACGACCATGTATAGTAAGGCATTTGTTTTAAAACGACCATGTATAGTAAGGCGTGTTGTTTTTTTTTAAACGAAAAAAAAGACACCTTACTATAGTAAGGCGTCTTTTTTGTTAAAAAAAAAAACGACCATGTATACTAAGGCTTTTTTTTTTGTTTTGTTTTTTTAAACGACCATGTATAGTAAGGTGTTTTATTTATTTATTTATTTATTTAAACGACCATGTATACTAAGGCGTTTTTTTTTTTTTTTTTTAAACGACCATGTATAGTAAGGCATTTGTTTTAAAACGACCATGTATAGTAAGGCGTGTTTTTTTTTTTTTTTTTTTTTTTTTAAACGACCATGTATAGTAAGGCATTTAAAAAAAAAAAAAAACGACCATGTATACAGGCGTATTTTTTTCGTTTAAAAAAAAACAAAAAAAACACGCCTTACTATAGTAAGGCGTCTTTTTTGTTTAAAAAAAAAACGACCATGTATACTAAGGCGTTTTTTTTGTTTTGTTTTTTTAAACGACCATGTATAGTAAGGCGTGTTTTTTTTTTGTTTTGTTTAAAAAAAAACGACCATGTATACTAAGGCGTTTTTTTTTTTTTTTTTTTTTTAAACGACCATGTATATAGTAAGGCAGTTTTTTTTTTTAAACGACCATGTATAGTAAGGCGGTTTTTTTGTTTGTTTGTTTTTTAAACGACCATGTATAGTAAGGCGTTTTTTTTTTTTTTTTTTTTTAAACGACCATGTATAGTAAGGTATTTTAAAAAAGACGATCACGTATCGTAAAGCATTTTTTTTTTTTTTTAAACAACCGGGTATAGTAAGGCGTTTTTTTTTGGGTTTTTTGTTTTTTTTAAAGACCATGCGATTAGTAATTTTATTCTCCTGTTTTCTGACTCACTAAGAAGGATTTTTGCAAAGTTAAGCAAATTATAAAAAACAAAAAAAAAAACGTCACTTGAATGTAGCACAATGGTGATTGTTTATTAATAAAGATACAGATGTGCAATTTTAAAATGACGTACTATGTATTCTACAAAAGACCACTGGGGCACCCAATCCCTTCTTGCTTGGGCCCCTGGAGAATGTTGCTACGCCACTGGCAGTTGTAACCCTATTTCTGAGCAGCTCTGACTTTATTTTCATCACCTTTGGCTCACCCCTCCTTTTCATTTCTACTTTTTTACGAGAGGAACAGGAACAGTGCGGCAAAAGCTTGACGATGACATTTCTCGCTCTTGTCGTTAAAAGAAAAAAGAAAGGCGACTTTCATGGAAATGGCTCATCGGAGGCCACTGAAGGTTTACAGTGATTACATTCAGCCCCCATTTCACACGAGTGGGGAGAACAAAATGACACGTTCTAGTTGAGATCCTGCTTTGGGTAACATTGCCCCCTAGAGGCTGAAAGGCAGCAGTACAGGATTCCACTGATTGGGCTTTGTGTTGTGTCTTCACAGGCGCACTCGACGGCAGGACATCAGGAATGGAGATCCACTTTCTCAGTGCTCGGATCTTCAGCATCATGGTATGTGAGGAAAAACACACACGTTTGTAGTACTATCTTTGGGGGGCCATCCCAGTGACATAATGCATTTTCTAGCCCCTTACCCTAACCAACACCAGATGTGTACTTAGCCCATTTTTTTTTTTTTTTGCTTCACCCCCAAAGTGAACAATAGCACCCCCAAAATTTTAGTGTATATAGATATATTTTTACTGTGTTCTTTTAAACAAGCTACAAACATAGCTATAATATATATATATATATATATATATATATATATATATATATATATATATATATATATATATATATATATATATATATAACATAGTTTAAAAGTAATATAATAAACAACAAAAATACAGTATACCCCCCATTTGTTTGAAAATGGTTTGTTCCACCTTGACCCCTCCCACTTGTGCTTTTGCTTACAAGCGCAGATGAGCACATGTGGGTCCCCACAATGGTAGTTAAACTAGGAAAAACACATGTGCACACAATAAATTCTGTAGAGTCAATTTGACCAAATAGACTCAGTTTAACAGTAATATTTGCATTTGGAACAACATAAAATAAAGAATTGGAAAAAACAAAATTGCCTCAAGGTAGGAACGAACGCACAACCTTCAGCTTGGGAAACCGCCGATATACTCCCTGAGCCACGCGGCTTCTGCTTCCTGCTAGTATATCTCACGTCAGCTGGAGCTGATTCTGTGATTGCATGGAATCTTCCTAATTTCAAGACCAAAAATGATCTTTGGTCTCTTGGAGAAAAGCAAACAGTAGGAGGGGCATAGCTCAGGCGGTAGTGTGGCAGTATCCCAAGCTGAAGGTCATGAGTTCAAACCTTTAACCCTTGAGTGAGTTTTATTTTATTTATTTTTTTCAATATTTATATTTTACTCTCTTCCTAGTGTAAATCTTAGTTTACTCTAAAAGTGAGTCTATTTGGTCCCTATCTAAATAGTCAAATTTGACTCTAATAAAGTTCATTTTACACTACAAAATTTACTGTGTATGGGCCCCACAATGTAGCAAAGACAAAGGCGCGTACCCCCCCCCCCCCCCCCACACACACACACAGATGTTTGGTCTCACGTTGAGTTCCCTCCAGATGACGTTGATGGCCCGGGTGGCGGTGCAGGCAGCGGCGGCGTGGAGGACCGCGCGGTCTACGGCGTGGAGAACAGCAGCATGTTCCTGGAGTGCAGCCCCAAGTCTCAGCGGGCGCTCATCTACTGGCAGCTGCAGACGCCCGCCGGCGAACGCAAACACGAGGTGCGCGCCGATATTCGGCGTCATTTGTGCTTTTGGAGTCTTTAGTCGTCTCACTGTCCCCGCGCCGTCTTCCCCAGATCAAGATGGACGAGCGTGTCCTGCGCACGGATCAGGGCCTGCTCATCCGCAGCCTGTCCCCGTCGGACGCGGGCGTCTACCACTGCCAGGCGGTGGAGCACGGCTTCATCCAGCCGCTGCTCCGCCTCAGCCTGCAGGTCATCCCCGCCCACAGGCTGGGCGACATCCTGGCCGGGCCCGGGGCGCCGCCCGCCGGCAAGCAGCGCGTGTGGTACCGGGACTTCCTGTCCCTGCTGGACCACCCGGACCTCAACAGCGTGGAGGAGTTCTGCGACCGCGTCTGGAAGAAGGAGCGCAAGCCCAAGAAGGCGAAGGCGCCCAACGGCCAGGCGAGCCCACCGCTGCGGCCCAAAGCGCCGGCGCCCAATGCGCAGAAGCTGCAGGCCGGTCCGCCGCAGGGCAAAGCTTGGCTCCAGGTCGGAGCGGAGAATGCCAAAAGCATGCTGACGCCCAAGAACCAAGCCAAGACGCAGAGCGGTCCCAAGGGGCAGGCGGCGGCCCGGGCGGGGGCCCAGCACGCCGCCAAGTGGCGACGCGTGCAGGACAACAAGAAGGGTCGCAACAGGAGAACCCACGAGCTGCAAAGACCCCCAAGGAGCGTTTGAGCGGGGTGGGGGCACCATAAAACACCAAAAGAAGCACAAAGACGAGCACATACACACACACAAGCACGCACATTCTGTAGATTGTATCTCCAGTGTAGGATTCCGTGACCTCGCACATCAAGAAATGCGCACGAGCTGTGAATATCGGCAGCGGGAAAGCAACGTGTGAGGACGTGGCCGGTCGCCATGGATACGGCCCGGCAGACTGGTGAGCCTCCTTGTACATACCTAAGCTAGTCCACACGGTTGAAGATGGCGGACAATTCCGGAAGGAAAAAGCTCCACATTCTCCGCCGAACTGGAGCATGTGATGACCCCCGTCAAATGGAACAAACTCTCGTTTCCTGAAAAGGAGCAAAGAACATTTCATGTGGCCATGAACGCATCACATGCAGTGGGAAGCATTGTGCATGTTGTTGTCCATCCATAAGCTACTTATGTTACAGATTTTTTTCTTTTTTTTTTTTTTTTTTCCTTCACAGCATACCTGAAACAAGTAACATGATTGCGGTGTCCCCCCGTGTAACTTATTACATCCGCAACTTGTTTAGTGTACATATATACGACAAACTTCTCTGTGTGTATATACAGTACAGGAAACACCATGTGATCTTTATTTATTGCTCGTTTTGTGAAAGGGTTGCATTTATTTTTTTATATTATGCTATATTGGGGGAAACAACAGCAATTAAAAAATGTTTGGACCAACTGGCTGGAATTATGTCAAGGATTCATTTTGGGATAGATACAGAAATAGAGACGTATAAATAATAAGGCCAAGTGACGATAAGCACAATTTAGTTTGATTTTCAGTACTTTTTCCCCCTTCCACATCCATGTACATCATTCTATTACATGTAAGATACCCCCTTACACTAAGAAAACCAGTTCTAGCTGTGAATCTCTGTAAGAAATAGTGCAGACAAATGTCCAGTTAAAATAAGAAGACATGTTAAATTGCATGTGAATGCTGCATCTTTTTTTTTCTTTTTCTTTTTTAACTGTCTCAAGTGTTTTGTGTGACACTTCCCTTCAGATGTCAACAACATAAGTGATGTTAATAATATTATGAAGCTCCCACCAGACCCAAAATCTAGGACTTTTAATGTATCCCTAATGGTTTTCAGTTGGACACACTGAAAGTGACTGCAGCTGCTGTGACACAATTCTTTATGGCATGCATTCGGTTGTCTAAATAAACATCTCTGTTACCCAAAAAAATGTATCTTTTTGTCCTCATACTTATGAAAGGCGTTAATATGCTATATGTTAATTACCTTGTTTGTATTTGTATTAAAATTAGAACGTTTTAGTCAAGGAGCTCAACGCAAGATTTGCGATGCAATGTCGCCCTCGTGTGGCTACATGACACAAGTGCATCTCGTGTTTTTGAGATTCACAAATACTGTACATCCGTGATTTTCACGTTTTTCAAATCCACAAACATTTCTCGATTTTCACGTGTTTTTTAGATCCACAAACATATTTGTAATTTTCACTATCCACAGGTTCTTGATTTTCACGTCTTTTTACATTTTGTGTATGCATTTTCCTTGACGGATTATGCTTGCGACTCGTCGAATGTGCGTTTGTGGATCGTCGCGCACGCGTTTATTTTTTAGACAAACGTCACGCTGTTTCGAGATACACAATTCCTCAGACATTCACATGTGCTGCCTTCATGCGAAATTATGGTAAATACCACCAGTCGAGTTGAAAATTGCACGTGAACGCCCCCTCATGGCGTATTTTCCACTGGACAACTGGAAATTTATTTTGACACCCGAGTTGAGAGAACTATTCAAGTTTCGACATGGCGGAGAGCGCAGAAGTGAATGGCAAGAAATATTAACACTTATAAGGGCGTTATCGTCCGCTAACAAGTTGTTTTAGAATCTACATAATTACGTAGCATACACAAGTCAATGCCCTGTCCGTTACAATTCATTATTTGCCGTAATTGTTTAGTTTTACGAGCAAAGAGTACGTCAGCTTCCGTGTATATTTTTGTTGCTACAACATCAAAGCACATGAACAGAACTCGGTCGTTCCCAAGTGGTAACGTCCATCTTCCCCATAGCACATGAAAGCAGATTAAGGCCCGTTCCTCCTCCATCCACGGGGAGGCGGTGTTTTTATTTTACGCAATCGGGAAACAAAATGCAACCTTAGTTTTTTCCCCCTTGAGCTTTTTTGCCTTAGCACGAAAGACACTCTTCTTCTGTCTACGGTCACTTTAACTGAAGCGTCCACAAATCTGTGAGCGAGGCATCCAAGTTTCCCGCCGGAGCATTTATTTAACGGCCCAGTTCCTGACTCACCCACATTGTGGTGTCGTTTCCTGGTGGTGGCAGGCAGACAGGCGGCAAGTGAGACTCATCCAGGCAAGCCGACGTTATCCCGACGCTATAAACAAAAGTTAACTCAACGGTCCGCGCTCAACGACACTTTTGGCAAAAAGACATGCATATCAAGACAGGTTTGTGCGTTTGACTCGTCGATATATTACACGGAATTGACTCATTCGATGAGTTATTTTGGGTGCTCGCCGACATTGCTAGCGCCGCTAACTCAAGGAGCCTGGCTGGCTACTCCCCGCTTTGCATTCAATGGGTTACGAAACTTTGACGAGCGCGACTAGCTTAGCGCACGCTTTTATTTCTTCTGAGGAAAAATCTTCGTCAACTGAAACTCGATCTTACACACGATTTGGAATTTCGAACGTGGCGTGTTTATCACATATCGTGACGCCGCTAATAAAGCCTCGCTAACTGGGTCTCTCTTGGAGACTGTAGCAACCTCGTCGCCGTGTCAACTGCTACTTTCTCACGTGGCGTTCTCGAATGTTCGGTTGGACTATACGGTAAAATGTTTAGTTATTTTTGTGTGTGCGTGTTTGTAAGTGGTACCTGGCGACATGAGGTAACTGGGCCAATGTTTTAACCGTCAAATCTCTTATGACCTCACTCATTTTCCCTTTCCAAAGCTAAGTGGGTGACATCACCATTTTAACCTCAACTCTACGTGGTATGGGCGGTTATTTTCTTAAAATGGTGGCCTGAAAAACTGCACTTCTAAATTAGCAACTTGTTTTGACACCCAGTCGTAATTATCTGTTCATTATTTTATTTTTTTTAGTCACTTTGGTTAGCTCTAATTGGTGAATGATTTGTGTTCCTTCAGGTTCATGGGAAGCCAGTAACACTGTGTGTGAGTCAGATACCTTGTGCGACCCAGCAGTCCTCGTTGCAACCACCAACCCAGAGCCACACATCCGAAACCGCCGCCTGTCACCCGGTTCCGGCAACTGCGGAGGCGGCGGGGGAGGAGGCGGCGGCTGCATCTCTGGAGGGGAGTCCCGGCATCTCTCCCCAGACGCGGACCCAAACGGACCGGGCCACGTGCACGCCTTGGGCAGGCAAAAGGAGCGCACGGGCCTGCAGCACAAGGGCCGCAGCCTTCGCCGAGAGGTCAGCCAGAAGGGGCTCAGCCGTTTCCCGAAGGTGAACCAGAAGGAGCGGTGGGTGGAGGACAGTCTGTTGCTGCTCAGGCCCCCACCTGCCTTCCCAGTGCAGGACAGCCCCGCCAAGCTGCAGCCGGCCGTCAGCTACGCCTCCAAGGTGAAGGCCAAAACGGCGAGTGGCATTCTGGAGGACGACCGCCCCGCCATCGGCGTTCTGCTCCAGAACCAATGGGGGCTCAGTTTCATCAGCGAGACCAGGCCCGCTTCGGAGAGCGCCAACCCTCATCCCGGCGCCGCCGGCTCTCCCGCACCTCAACCTACAGACACACAGGCACCAGTAGAAGCACCACTCGCGATCCAGTCCCCTGAAGAACCCCCCAGGCCCTTCACTACCTCCACCTCTATTGCCCCTGCTCCACACCCTGAGCTGAATGAGCACAACGGGGAGCTGCTACTCAGTTGTCGCCACCTTGTGGAGGCTCTCAACTTCCACAATAGAGGTAATGGACCCACTTTTTAATAGTAGCTATCACTTTGATTCGAGAACGACTTGTGGTTTAATTTGAACTGGAAAACCAGAGTTGATGTTTGTCGAAGTCTTTGTTTAGGAAAAATGAACATGCTTGAATTTAGTTTTGTAATGTTTTCTGTTTGTTTCTCTGCAGAATGGAATGCAATCTGTAACCAACAGAAACAAGGTACATTGGCTTGAATTTTAACTTGATCACAATAAATCCAACTCCATTAAATATTCATACAAAAAATGTACATTTTATATATATATATATATATATATATATATATATATATATATATATATATATATATATATATATAATTAATTAGAGGTATCAAAATTAGTGCATTAATTTCGAGTTAATTTAAAGTTCCTTTAACGCCACTAAAAAAATGTTTTTGTTTACCGCACGCTTACTTGTTAAGTAAAAATTCCACTCGTAATGTGGTCAAAAATTAGCAGTAATACATTTATTAATAATGCATATATTTGTGGAGACTGGGGTAAATTTTTTTTTGCAATTTTAAAAATGTACAGAATTTCACAAGTTACTTCATGTTAAAGATTAGATTGCTGTTATTATGAAAAGAAAAATGCATTGAACTATCACCAATGTCTTAGAAATCCAATGATGCCATCTAGTGGCAGAAAAATGACCTCAACACAAATCAATATTACACTCGTTTTTTACAGTACAGTACACCTTTTTAATTTCAAATCAATTTTACTAATTATTATGAAATTGATGTATCAATGACTAAAGGATGCAGCCATATTTCTATTTAACTTTTTTTTTCATATTTGTGAACGAGTATGAAAACTTATAAATAATTTATATTATAAAAATTTCTTGTACATTTAGAACAGATATAAAATTTGCGATTAATTGAGTTAACTATTGAAGTTATGCGATTAATTACGATTAAAAAATTTGTGGACTACTTTTAAAAGGGGGCTCACGTTACATTTTTCTTAGCTGTTTCTCTTCTCTTTTTAGATCCAAAAAGAGTTGTGTGGTACAAGGACTTCCAGGAGCACCCGGTCTAGCAACGCATGGAACCCCAAAGCGTATCCAGATTGACACACACGAAATCAACATGCGCCTTCATGCACATTAAGACACCGAACGACGGACAATTCTTGGAGTCCCCTCTCACGCTGCACTCAGGATGATGTCTTCATGCAAAGCCACACTGAGACACTTTGGACTAACTCCTTTTTGAGATCTTACAGCAAGCAATGAACATTTGTTGTTTTTAATCGCCTTATTAAAAGTCTGCCTTAAGTAATAAGACAGTTACCCCTTTTTTGAAAGTTGTTTTAACAAACTGTCCCATGTTAAGCGTGTGGTCAATCAAGCACTTTGTTAAAGATGAATCTTATTAGTGATGGCCATACGGTGACGTTTTTTCACCCCCTCTGCAATTCCATTTGAGGTGTGGCGTCTTATACCTGCTAAAGTTTTACTGTTGATGTCTCTTCAGTTTAGAGAGGGGTGCGTTCAAAGGCACAGTAGAATTCCCCCTTTAGCCCTGTCAGATCTTAATGCTGTCCACCCCACCCAACCCCCTGTTTGTTCTGTTTCTTGTTCGCTTCCTAATCAGGTGAATGTTGCTCAAGAATTCATAAGGGAGCTCAGTGTTCAATATGTTGATTTTTGAAAAAGAATTTGGAAAAATTACACTGGAGGAGGAATGTACGTGAACAGTATTGCTTAATAAAAGTGAATAAACTTGAACTGTAGCTTTTATTGGAAATTAGTGACTGGATTAATATATTTTAACCACAATTGCAAAGGAAAACCATCAAATGAAGCAGTATACCGTGCAAGACATTTGATGTACAATAAGCCTCCCACGACTGTTCAAACACATTTTCTTGACAGGTCTCAAGTGCGCTGGAGATGAAGAGAGGCCCATTCAAGAAAAGCAAACCACTTCCTCACCACACTCGACAACTGGCTGCACTTCCCCTAAAACAACTTGATACGTGTGCAATAAATATATCAGAAGCTACCTGAGAGAAGCTTTTGCAAGCGTGCCTGTGGGAAGGAGTCCACGTTTTACCAAAACTGGAACATGAGTCAAACGTTCCCTTTCAGTGCCAGCTCTTTGCTCATTAGTCTCTCCATGTCACCTCCACTTCATCTGTTCTGTACCTGCAACACAAGCAATCCTCAGAAATGTAGAAAAGCAACCAAGTAGGACTGAAATATTTAAAAAAAAAAAAAGTGTGCGCTACCTCTGTGTGATCCACGAGTCCTCCAGCTCGGTCACTTGGCCGGATCGAAACATTTCCCAGCCCGCTTGCGCAATCATGGCGCCGTTGTCAATACAGAATCTACAGTTGTATATCAATCCAAAGTGAACTTGCATGAAATACGTTCAGGACTAGTAACGACAAACTGGTCTACCTTTCATCTGTGGCGAAAAGTTTGGCTCCTCTTTCCTTACACATGACGCCCATCATCTCCTGTAGACGCAGGTTACCTGCGAATACAACGCTCGTTTAATGTTCAAACTTTTTTTTTTTGCGCACTTCCTGACGTACTTACAACCAACACCACCAACAATGAGAACCTCTTGAGAGCCGCAGTGAGCCATGGCCCGCTCTGTGATTTCCACCAGCATTGAGAACACCGTCTCCTGAAAGAACAAACCACAAATAAGTCTCGACATAATAAATGTACTGTATAATATTTGATGACAATGTTTATAAGTCATTTTAACCTGTAGGGAGAAGCACAAGTCCTCTGCTGTACACTGACCGGATCCAAGCATTTTATTAGCAGCGTCCTATTATTATAATAGCATAACATGTGAATCATTTACTCAGTGTTCTCTTAAAAATAATTATTTCAACCAGTGACCTCAACGTAGGACAGTATCCCAGAAAATGAGACATCCATTCCTTTCACAGTATATGGCAGCTCAACAAACTGACTGCCTCTGTATAAAAGAATTAAAACGTAAGCAACGCTAAGAACTTTAACAACAAAAACAGTAGTGTGCTATCACTTACTTCTTGGCCATCTGTTCGATGTTGTAGCCTGGACTGGGATCGTTTGAAATCTGCACAGAAAAATAATTCATGTGAAGTGAAGTACACTGAAAATAAATTTGACATAACACAAACCTTGATAACTCTGGCAAATCTGTCCAAACAGTTCCCAACAGCGATGTCGATGGTCTCCCCAAATATTCTGTACCGCCGCTCAGAGTATGCAATCACCTGAACAGGAGTGAACACGCAAATGTTCAGCAATTATTTGACATGAAAACATGTTGCTGCACAACAAGATCTGGCCACAAACCTGCGTATTCCCTCCGCTGACATAAAGCACGGTGGGGTTGTTGGCTTTGGTGATGAGTCGGCCCATCTCGATGTGGCCAATGCAGTGGTTGACACCGACGAGGGGTTTGCCCCACAACTGGGCCACTGTGCGAGCCACCAGAGCCACTATGACCAAGGGGGCACCCATCCCAGGACCTGATGTGAAAGAAACCAATACAAACATCAATAACAAATCAACTTTGTTCACAATGTCAACATGCTGAGCAACCTTTAGTATACGCCACACAGTCTATGTCGGAAGGTTTTAACCCTGCTTGCTCCAGAGCCTCCTTTAAGACCGTCAGTATAACAGCGCGATGATGTCTGGCTGTGTCACTGGGCTGGAAGCCTGTTTCGAGGGGGGGACATAAAAAAAAATGTCTTAATTTAGTTAGTGCAGCGGTGGTCTTATAGTGCCATGTTAAAAAAAAAAAAAAAAAAAAAAGTATCTTGCCTTCTCCAGGAGGTGTAATGTATGTCCGTCTAGGGTTGGAAAGTACTTCTCCATCCCTGATGATCCCAATGCCAATCTTATTGGCACTGCCCTCGAATCCAATTACAACAGTCATTGCAGCTAGAAACAAACGTAAAGGAAAATAGATGAATGGTTTGTAATGAGAATTTTAACGCTTACGCTACTGTTGTTTTGCACTTCGCTATATAACGTTGACCGGGCTAAAAGGACAACAAAAAAAATACTCCACTTTCAAGATCGCTCAACTGTATATTTCATATTTCTGTATGCCTGTAAGCTTCATTTGTTGAAAAATAAATGGTAAAAAAAAAAGATTGAGTCAAAACATGAGCATACTTTACAGCTAATCACGTAGCTAATATGCTACAACGGAATGCCAAGTAGTTTATTTTGTCACCCAGGGAACTTACATGAATATCAACCAACAACTTGCTCACATTAAGCTCATTTGCTCTTTTATAAACTCACATTAGTCCAGTTTCGGTGTTTTTATTTTAATTTTTTTTAATTCACTTCCTCGACTCGTCCATGCGAAAATCCCGAGGACCCAAAAACTTAAGATTTGCCTGACTCCTTAATTTAAACAAATGTATTTACATCTTTTAAATATTCCACCCTATTTCATTGTACAGTTTATTAGTACATGAACTGGTGGTTATATATGTGCTTGTATGTGTTTTTAAAAATATAAATGGAATCGTTTGTAAAAATCTCTATCAGGCACTGAGGTGGGCAAATTGGAGGAGCACGTGGGAAAAATAGCTTAATGTAGGTGTGCGCATGCGCGGGTTTGTATGTAATATGTAAAAACTACACTAATGTAAAGACTATTTCACACATACTGCAGTATAAAACATTAACCACTTTAGCATTTTCTAAAGTTACATTGGGTTTTTATTACCGTCACAATAACCACATTAGCCGCTTCTTCCGCGTTATAGTTCCTGTTACTCTGTATTGTGCGTGTTTGCATGTGGGGGAGTGACTGTCGGCGAGTGAGCTCTTGCAGCGTGTCCGGGACTTTGCATCCTGCGTAAAGTGCGAGTAAGAATATTTGCATGCTGCGAAAATCAGTATTTGTTTGCGGCCACCTCAGAGAATGCATAAAGTTTAAGCATTTGATCTCGGTGTTAGCCAATGGAAGCTAGACTGGCAGAAATCGAATGTAAATGGCTTTCTCTGCGGGAGGCCTCAAGTCGCTGTCTTTGTTACAATGAAATGCTAACTTAGCATGATGGCTAACATGCTAATGAATTGTTAAGTTGCGATTAGTGTGTCAATGGTTGAATTTAGCAACGTGCTTCCTGGAGTATTTGCGCAACCTGCAACGAAGCGTATCAAATGTTGCTGTAAAATGGTTATAACAATGCATTTTGGATTGGCAGTTAGTATTATTACTGTTGCAATTTTCGTAATACTTGGATGTTGTTGGAAACATAATGTGCATTTCCCCCCCAAAGCAATAAATAAATAAATTTGCAGAAATGCAGTTGCATTTGTAAAGCTTGTATTTTGCAAGCACTGCCAGAAGAAGAAAGAACAATGTTGCAAATTGCAATCGATTATATATGTATATATATATATATATATATATATATATTAAACGCTTTCCCCCTCCACTTTTTCCCAGCGACGCTTGTGCTGCGGCGTGTGTGTGTTGCGGGTCTGCAAAGTGTGTTTTCTGCCGTTCGAGCAAGTTCAAGCATGAAGAGAGGCAAGAAGGCAGAGGAGGCGACAGCAGAAGGGGACAATGAAGCCGCCTCAGGTTAGTAGAGGATGCACACAGCGCCCTTTTCCAAAATCCATTCTCTTACGATCATGGCCAATTTACAGAAAGTACAACAAAGAAGGCGAAGAAAACGAAGGAACCAGAAGCCCCCGTTTTGTATGAAGACCCCCCTGACAAAATAACCAGCAAAGATGGACGTGATGCCAACATGAAGATCACCTCCTGGAATGTGGATGGGCTCAGGGCTTGGGTGAAGAAGAATGGCCTTGATGTAAGAATCTAGACAGCACATGCAAAGTAAGGCTCTCCCCCAACCCTCCTTCACCTGTTGACGCTTGTGTTGGTCCCTTCTAGTGGGTGCGAGAGGAGAATCCAGATGTCCTGTGCCTGCAGGAAACTAAGTGTGCAGAGAAAGACCTGCCCGCTGACATCAAGTCCATGCCCGAGTACCCGCACAAGTACTGGTGTGTGTCGGACGACAAGGAGGGCTACAGCGGTGTGGCAATGCTGTGCAAAACGGAGCCCACCAAAGTGACATATGGCATCGGTGAGTGCTATTCGAAGAATTATGTGGATTATGGAAAAGTAGATAAGTTTGCTTAGCTAAATGCTAACAACAAGCCAAAACGAAGCACATTGTCTGAAAGGGGAAGTAAGTCAAAAAAGAAAAAAATTATCTTGACAACATGTTATGTGACCTCACTAGTTTAAACATGACAATCTGATTATGAAATTTGTGGAATATGAGTTAAGCAGCAAAATCTAGCTTTATTTATCAAACTCAAGGGGCGGCCATTTTTCCACTTGCTGTCGACTGAAGATGACATCAATGTTGCTCAGGCAACAACCAATCACAGCTCACATATTATCTGAAGCTGACCTGTGATTGGTTGTTACCTGAGCCCCGAGCAACATTATCATCTTCAGTCGACAGCACGTGGCAAAATGGCCGCCCCTTGAGTTTGATAAATACGGCTGGATTTGTGTTTACACATTTTTGGGTTAGAATGAGTTAAGAGGGATTTCTTCCATCCCTCAGGTAAAGAGGAACACGACAAGGAAGGCCGCGTCATCACGGCCGAGTTCCCCACGTTCTACCTGGTGACGGCTTACGTACCCAACTCCGGCCGAGGCCTGGTGCGCTTAGATTACCGCAAGACCTGGGACGTTGATTTCCGCGCCTACTTGAGCGAGCTGGACATGCAGAAGCCCCTCGTGCTGTGCGGCGACCTCAACGTCGCCCACCAGGAGATCGACCTGAAGAACCCGAAGGGGAACAAGAAGAACGCCGGCTTCACCCCCGAGGAGCGCGAGGGCTTCGGCCAGCTGCTGGAGGCCGGTTTCGTCGACAGCTTCCGCGAGCTCTACCCCGAGCAGGCCAACGCGTACACCTTCTGGACCTACATGATGAATTCCAGGTCAAAGAACGTGGGCTGGCGGCTCGATTACTTTGTGCTGTCGTCCTCCCTGGTGTCCGCTCTGTGCGACAGCAAGATCCGCAACAAAGCTATGGGGAGCGACCACTGCCCGATTACACTGCACATTGTGGCGTAGTCTCCTTTGATGCACATTCACTAGTAGCTTAGGTGCGAAGTTTAGAAATGCCCTTTTGGCCTTTTTCTGTTTGTTAGCCGAATGCAAGCTATCTAAAAAAAAAAATTCCTCTTTGAAGTATAATTTTAAGCTATTGAGATAAGACTAGTGTGGCCCATCTGTTCAACAGTTGTCTCAAAAAAGATGTTATGACACAAAAGCTTTGGAAACTTGTCCTGCCACCACAAAATGTGCAAAGCTTCAATTAAAAAAAAAAAAAGTTTTGTATTTTGTCCTGCAATGTTGTATCACACTAATAAAAACCTGATTTCTAGCGCAAACATCTTGGTTATTATTGCACTGTAAAACCTGGAAAAAAATATATATATATTCAGTTTCATATTCAGTTTAGTGGGGAAAATGTATGTATCCCATTGTGGAAGAACGCCAAACTTAAAAAAAAAAAAAAAAAAAAAAGGAAAAACAGAAGTACTGTGAATATAGTACATGGTAATTTCTTCCCTCAACATTAAAGGGATATTTGACTGGTTGAGCCATTTTCAGCAGTGAAAATAATTAATCTTTTGCACTTTATTTTAATGATAAACATGCCAAAATTTCACCTATGGGACGATATGTGAAGTTTTTTTTTTTTTTTTAATTTGCAATAACAATGCAAGTTCTACATAAGTTCTACTTCTTTCTGTCCCCTTTTCATTTCTTTTTTTTTTAAGAATAAAATAAAAAATTGAATCGAATTTTAAAAAAAGGGGAAGTGCTGTGAATGATTTCCCCATACGTTGTGTGCATGTATATAATGTGCCCTGCAAAAATATTATGCGCACCTATAAAATTTAAAGTGGATTTTAGGTTCAACCTGAAATTTCACCCAAAAATCTAACTTTTTTGTGAATATCATACATATGCTTCCATACATTAATAGGGATGTAACAATAACGGCAATATTGTGATATTCCGATATTAAAACTGCCACAATACATCATCGTCGTCATGTCACGATATTGAAACCAGCACATCTATTAAAAAAAGTCAAGTTAATTTTCTTTTGTGCAGTTCTAGCACCCTCTGGTGGCTAGTTTTATTTAAGTTTCACAAGGCATGTTTTGGCCTTTACATGTTTAAATTTCACGCTAATGGTCAGACGAAGGGGGACGTAATATGTTTGTGATTGTAGGTGGTTTATATGCATTCCTGTAATGTACAAATACTACAAAAACAATATATATATATTTATTTTATTTATTTTTTGGGGGGGGGGTTAGTATGAGCTCGTTTTTGTTTTTTGTTTTTTTTGTTTTTTACAAAACTGACCCTTTTTTGTATTGCTAACCTTCCCTCAATATCGTGATATCATATTGTGATATTTGGATATTGTTACATCCCTATACATTAATGAGGTAACCAAATGTTATTGAAGTTCCAGAGGAGGTTTAATAACAACCAACATGAGTTTCCTCTTTGCACAAGCCATTTTGAATTTGCCTTTCGTACGGTGGGCTCGTTCGTCTTCATGTTATCTTATGTGCCCGCTGATGCATTTTGAGGTTATAGGCCTGCTTGAATGTCTTACCGCACTCGCCACAGCAGAAGGGCTTCTCTCCGCTGTGCGTTTGCTTGTGTCGCTTCAGCCGGGAGGCGCTGAAGAAGCTCTTGTCGCACTCGCCGCAGGAGTACGGCCGCACGCCCGTGTGGTAGCGCAGGTGGATGGTCAGGTAGCACGACTGGGTGAACTTCTTGTCGCAGAACGGGCACTGGAAGGGCTTGTGGCCCGTGTGGAAGCGCTCGTGCTTGAGCAGCTCGCCGTGCGAGAAGAAGCCCTTGCCGCAGTCGGAGCAGAGGTACGGCCTCTCGCCCGAGTGCGTCAGCTCGTGTCGGATCAGCGTGGCCTTGTACACGAAACTCTTGTCGCACTGCGCGCAGCTGTAGACGTTCTCCCTCGTGTGGCAGCGCTCGTGCTTCCTCATGTTGCGCTCCCGCTTGAAGCACTTGCCGCAGAAGGAGCACATGAAGGGCATCTCCGACGAGTGGATCTTCATGTGGTTGAGCAGGCCGCCCTTGTAGAGGAAGCCCTTGCCGCACTGCGCGCACACGTGCGGCCGCTCTTTTTGGTGGATGCGCTGGTGGGTGGTGAGCGCCGTCCGGTAGGCGAAGCTCTTGCCGCACCCGCAGGCGTACGCCCGCTCTTCCAGGTGAGTGCGCAGGTGCCGGGCCAGGTAGCTGGCGCAGCCGAAGCTCAGCTCGCACTGAGGGCATTTCAGCGAAGCCCTGTCGGCGTTGGCGCCGTGCGTCTTGAGGTGCCTCACCAGCGCCGACTTCCACGCAAACTTGCGGCCGCACTCGGAGCACACGAACTGGCCGCCCTCCACATGGGCGCTCGCGTGCGCCCTCTGAGCGGCCAAGGACTTTGAGACCTGGCCGCAGATGGCGCACTCGAACCTGCATCCGGACTTGTGCGTCTGCTTGTGTCTCTCCAGAGACTGCTTGAAGGAGAAACGTCGGCCGCACTGCGAGCAGAGGAACGGCTGCTCGCCCGTGTGGATGCGCTGGTGGGATTTGAGCAAGGACAGGAACTTGAAGCGCTTGCCGCAGTCTTGGCAGTTGAAAGGACTCTCTTCAATGGCGACGGCCATCTTGTCATCCTCAGAGTCAGCACGCGGAATGTGCTGCTGTTTCTCTGCCATTGAAGCGCCATCTGACACAAACACACTCAATCTGTCTGTATGTTTCATCTTAGAATAAAGATGAAACATAAAATGTGGAAAAAGTGAATGAATGTACACAAAAAAAAAAAAAAACACTCACTTTGATCAGCGTCATTCGTTGAGTCAGATGGTGACCAGTACGAATGCTCCAAACTGTTCAAGAGAAATCAAACAAGTATTTCAATAAGAAGTGCTTAACACATTAAGGGTTCTTAAACTTTTGGGGTCCCAATGATACTCTAAGGCTCCTAAACAGTAAACATCACTACCAGTCGTATCCTATATGACATGGAAATTTAAAAATTTCCTTTTTTGAACAGAACAAACCCACAGTAACGTTACGATAACAAATCTGTAATAAAAAAATAAAAAAAATTAAACCATGTGAAATTAAATTTGTACTTTTCCAAGATAAAATATGCCTCTAATAATGTCTAAAAATGACAACTTTTGAAAAATCAACATTCATCAGCTTTTCCCATAAGGTATAATATTCACAAGATGATAATAAAGACAGAAGGAAACTGACCAAGTGGAGGTGAAATTCTTCGATACTGGTGACCTCTCCGTGATGACTTCCTGTTTGGTCTTGTTCATGCGTTTCTGCAAGTTGATGACTTGGATCTTCATGGTGGGTCTGCGTTTGCGCCGGCTTGCGCGCACGTTAACGAGAGAAACGACTTCGTTGACGAGCTCGGGGGTCAAGTTTTCCGGCAACTCCGCCGCATCGCGCGTGGCATCCCCCTCGCCCGCCGCCAACCTGATGCCGTGAGTTTTCAGGTGCCTCGAGAGCTCCGGCTCGCAGGTGAATTTCCTCTCGCACTGCGGGCACTGCTTGTGCTCGGAAGGAAGAATCTCCCCGCTGATGTCTCGGTCGTACCTACGTCCGGTTTTGTGCGTGTTTCTGTGCCGCTTCAGGGCCTGCCGGAAAGAGAAGCAGCGGCCGCAATCGGAGCAGCGGTGGGGGCGCTCACCTGTGTGGATGACCCGGTGGGCTATCAGCGCAGAGGCAAACTTAAATTTCTTGTCACAGTCCGGACAGTCGTGAGGGCCCGAAGAGATCCGAGTCCGAACGGAAGGGGGCTCCTCGTTAACAACCGCCTGGGGCGTCCTCGTGAGGTCATTTGTTGGCTTTTCATCCATTCCTTCCACGTCCGTGCTCGACTCTCGTGCTTGTTCAACCTCGCCATCTTCTTCCAAACTGACATTTTCTCCCATCATCACCTCGTGCGATTCGACTTCTACCTCTGCAATGATCTCAATTGTCATCTCATCCGCTGTGGGTACATGTATGTGACTGCTTGGTTGGTTAGCCTGCTCTTCAGCTTTTGGCACTCTACAAGTGGGAAAGGCAGAAAGCGAGGAAAGGATGCTGTCCCCCATGCTTGTGGCTGGAACTATTTTTTTTTTTTTAATGGAAACACATTGGTTAGTTAATAACTGCCAAATAACATCATACATTTCTTAGGAAACATACACTACCATGTGGTTCTAAACATCTGAAGTGTTTTTGGTGCTGGAGCAAAACCTTGAGGTCATTCGCTTCGGTGAGTGAATGCACATTTGCATCCAATATCGAAGCGCCAAGCCAGGAAACAGTCTGCAATCAATACACCATACGGATAATTACACAGAATCTGCATCATAATGAGTTTGTGCCTCTTAATATTTTGGTTACAGCTCTACCACAAAAACATCAGATTTCTTTTTCCATCTTGTATTAGATCTTATTGGAATATACACCAACAGTCTGTAAATATTAACCAATCTCTAACATGGACACTCTAATTGAAAATGCATTTTAATTCCCAGAGATATTTTTCTCATATTTTGCTCACCTAATATAGCTAAATAAGGTAACCTAACAACTACATGAATAAACATATTGCTGAATTTCTATACCCGAGGAACAGTGACGGTGAGCCTGCTATGCTGTTGCTGTATCAGATTTTTGTCTCTGGTGAAACAGTTCACTGTGCAAGTTTTAAAAGGTCAGCATATTATTCTACTGGTGATTGTGAAGAGACATACACCCTCTAGTGGTGCAATTGGTCTTGCTGTAACAATATACTGTACATTTGTTTTAATCCAAACATCATAAAGGTGTTCCTCACCTGTTTGAGATCAGGAACAGGTAACAACTGAGCAAGTCGGCCAAGAAACTCCCAAAACAGCGACTTTAAATCCATGTCATACTCAGGACCATAATGAGAAGGGAAGACCTCCTTAGCGATGAGAAAATGTCACAAGTCAAATTCTTTTACCTCTATGAATCAAAAATGATATTGGTGATGCCTTACCATAAAGAATTGTTGTCTCTCTTCAGGATCCTTGAGCAGAACCTGAATTAACTCCAGAAAGCGCATTATGGCTTCCTCTTCTTCATTCACCTGCAACTTAGGGACACACAGCATGTTTCAACTGGCAGTGAAATGATAAGAGGCAGAAATTGGAATTAAAGGAGCACTTACATCTATTTCTGAGGTCTTTTGTTGTTTAATTTTGTCCAGTAGAGACAAGATGAAATCACATTCCAACAGCTGTTCACTCCGGCATAATTCAAGGATATACTGTAGAAAAGGTGTAATGATACTACTCGGTCACAATACTTTTGACCTCCTCTCTAAAGTGGTACTCACCCTGGCTCTTAAACCCAGGTTGAGTTGCATCCTGTGCTTGCACACGAGCAGCTCCGGGACCATCTCCACAGCCAGAGAGACAAAGTCGGCTAGTTCCCAGTAGTTCAGAACTTCTTGTTTCTTCAGGGTCTGCCACATGGAGGCAGACAGGAGCTGCAGAGGTGGCACCAGTAGGCGGAGTGAAGCCAGAGGTAATGGACTACCTAAAAAAAACATGTATTACATACAAGTTAGGATAACTGTAGTTAAGTGGTTCTCAAATTAGGGTCCATCATTTCATTTCTAAAGTGGTTAACTCCATGATTGTCTTACACTGGGCTTATTTTTTCTTGTGATAAGAGAAATGTAAAATGGATTGCAACAATGGATACATTTTTAATTTTACTCGGCGGAACATCTATTGACAATTCTGAGGTCTCCACTCGTTGAAAAGCATTTGACTTAGGATCGTTGGAATTTGATTTGTGATGATTATTTTGATTTCCAAATTTGCCTACTATAAAATTTTGCCTTGTTTGTATGCTAGGCACCGGCTTTACACGGCTTTGTAAATGAAGCATTTGCACCGCGTTGCATTATTAGGGGGGAAAAAAATCAGAAATGCCCGAATTGTAAATTGAAGATGCCATGAATATGTATTAATGGCATCTTAATAACGCTAGCTGGCGAGTTGCCGGTCACGGCAAAATAACCACTTCGAACTTCAGCTAAATTTGCTTACATTGTAGCTCTAATGGAAATATAATTTGACCGCTTAACAAAAAGCCCCAGCTTGAATTCGTTCATTCACTAACAACAAACAAACCTTGGGAAATCGTTGAAAAAACACACGACTCCATCTTCTTGATGAAAAATTGCCGATCACCATTAGCCAGTTAGCGAGCCACTCAAACACTGCAATAACATACGGTTTCCTTCACAACAGAGCCTTTCACGGCTATTCATTAACAAATACCCAAGATCTGAACCTATGAACACAGAATGAGACTAATTTCATGAAAACACTAGTTTTAAACACAACAAGATGCACTAAATTGTTTGGTATGTTTTGCTCTGTCGCTCTTCTTTGCTGGTAGCCAACGACAACACTCGATGTTATTTCTTGTATTACTACCACCCGCTGGCGGTTCTTGGAACTACACCCACGAGCGCCGCATAAACCTGCTGTACAGTTCACGAAACAAACATCCATCCATCCATTTTCTCGACCGCTTACTCCTCACAAGTGTCGCGGGGGTGCTGGAGCCCATTCCAGCCAGCTTCGTGCAGTAGGCGGGGTACACTCTGAACAATCCAGGACGAAACAAACAAACAAACAAACAAACAAACAAACAAACAAATACATAAATAAGTACAATATGGACATTGTGTAATTACATGTCAAGTCAATGGTGAAGACAAGATAAAATGAACTACAGTAATTTGTGATTGTGTATTGCTTTTATTAGATGGTGCAGGCACATTGTGATTGTGGCCACTGAGGCAATACCAATACTGTACTTCTTGTTGCTAAGCAAGGAAGAGACAATAAAACAACAATCAACAGTAATCAATACTGTTCAATGAAAATCAAGTACATACAAATACTGTACAATATTTTAGGCTCATACTGTATAATGTTTGCTTCATTTACAATGCTACAAACATATTAGATTTAAGCCATTGACCTTATTCTGTGTCCTTTACAGCATGTGGCCATTAATACACCTATCTGGCAACTAAACTTATTCTTTATCATGTATACATGTTACAGTCAGTGTTTTTGGCAGCCAATTATACTCAAACACATCATAAACATTTATATAAAAAAGAAAAATGCTGCAGTGACAATTACATCACGAGATTAACTATATTATCTTCAACTTTGAGGTGATTCCACCTTTAACAATTCACATTTTCAGCGCTGAACCAGGTCCCAGGGTATAGAAGGTCCAAAGAGACAGTTTGTGGCTGTTGCAGTTGGATAGCATCCTTCGACAGCTACAGATGATAAAGAGTCATAAGGCTGATAAGGAATCTGCCTGGAAACATCTTGCTGGTAGGGCGAGGGATCTTGAGGGGGGAGGGAAAAAAAAAAACATTTTACGTGAAGCAATTTAATGAGCGCCTAATTAAAATATGCACATAGACCAGCAGGCCTGGTTGATTAAGCAGAAGGTAAATATTGAAAATGTTAATATACAGTTGCACTTGAATGTTTACATACCCTAAGGGTATGTATGCAATTTCTGAGGAATCAACTGCAGTTAGTTATTATTTATTAATTCAATTCTGACCAAGAAAACTTCAAAGCTACAATGCAGTGATGCAGTCAACACCCACCCATCTGGAGTTTCTGCAAAGTCTGCGGGTGCTCCACAGCCTCTCTGATTTTGTTGTCCAAGTTCATACATCTCCGCATGACAAGGAGAGCCAAACACAGCTGCAGGACGAACGTCAACGCGCCCAGCACGATGACGACGTTATTTTCTGTAGACGGGAAAACAGGGAGAGAAATGTTGCCTTTTGCTTAGATACATAAATGCATGAAATATATGTCAGAGGGTTGCAGTGTCCATAAGAAAAGTTCTGAAAATGGGGAACAACAATTGAGTTTGTCGGGTGTGTCTATAAAGTATTTTCGTGGGTATATAAAGTTGAGGAAAAAGTCTACACACCCCTATTTGACCCTTTGGTTTCAGACCATAATATATCTTCCCATTTTTGTTATTGCTTGACCAAAACAAACAGTTAAATGAATCCAAGAATGTGCTGTGAATAATCTGTGGATAAATACTCAATATTTCTAGCGGCTCTTATAATGGGTGTCTTAATCAAGTCAAAATATGTATACAGTACAAGACCGTGCAAAATGTGCAATGTCGTTAGCGACCATATGATGTTTGTGGCATCGACTCCCAGCGGGAGACAACAAGGTCCGAGAAGCCCAGGGTGGAGTTCTGGTTCTGGATGAGCCCCATTTGGCACCAGCGAGAGCGACAGATGGAACCTTGAAGACCTTTACAGAAATGAAATTAGGAAGGGAGAGGGCAAATCAATTGCAACATATTTCACTCCAAACCAGCAACTCAGAATATCACTCAAAAAAAAAAAAAAATGGATTATACATACTGTGAAAAAAAATGTTTACCATCCGATTGGTGATTCTTATAAGAATCCCAATAATCTCATTTAGACTGTTTAACATGCTAATTAATTTAGTGTATTACTATCAAACTAAAACAATGAAATTCACATTCATTATTTAATCTTTAACATTTCTATTGTTAATTATTAATCCAATCAAATTAAGATGTCCTCATGAAAAGGCTGGATTTATTGTGAGTGAATCATTTTTTGAAAATCTCATCAGGAAAAAAACAAAACACATTATAATCATTATTATTATTATTATTATTATAATCAATAATTTCTGATTACGTTCATTTCTTTGTCTTTTTTATTTACAATTTAATGAGACAGAGCTGTCACAAACTTTTAACAGTGTTTTCCAAAGTGTTTCATTATATTTGATGACACTGCCATGCAGCTATTTGAATGCACACAGTGAGCAGGTCAAAGGTCAATGAACTTTGGCCCTTACTGAGTTAGATAATACACTATCAGAATTCACACAAAACCACAGATACACATTGACAAGTATTTGATTGACTTAAAACATCTTAAGTACAAATTGTGTATTGTAGCTAGATGATGAATCGATAATGAAGAGAATTGTTTTAACAGCTGCACACACACAGAGAATCCGGTTTCGTCACATGTATTATTGATTGCAAAAATGTGCAACTTTACTAACCTTGCTAATGATGGAAGTTGCAGTAGTTGTTGTCCCTCCTGTCCCAAGCGTGTCGTTTGGAGTTTAACCCCAGCAGAGAAGCCACTCAAATCGCCTCATTAAAGTTCACGGGAAGTTTGTTTTCCTGCTCACTCCACATGAGCTCCCTTTTTTCTTCTTTTTTGGAGCAGGCAGCTGTGGCCTCGCATTCATTGCACGCATTCAGTCAGCTGTTTCAAATGAATTGCAAAAAATAAATAAAATAGAACATCTGAGAGGCAGGTACACTTGATGGCAATGAGTAAACTATCCAGAGGACCTTGTTCAGTTTCCCTCAGGGTTGGGCACAATGCCGAGTAACAAGTGTTGTAAACACCAGAGGAGAACCCTCACTGTCACTTTGCCCACGTTCACACTTTCAACACATTGGTCAACATATTATTGGTATTAATTAAGTATGTAGTTTATTAATCTTTGATTGAAGGTTATTAGAATTAGAAAAGGTGTGTCAAATGTACGATACAAGACTACTGTTTTTCACACTTGGCTTTCTCGCCTCTGGGAACTCCTTAATGACTGTTAGAAAACCATTTCAGGTGATGACTTTTGCTCATTGAGGGAATGCCAAGAGTGTGCAAAAAAAATCATCAGAGAAAAGAGTGACTATTTTGAAGAAACTAGAATAGAAAATTTGTTTTCAATCATTTCACGTTTTTTTAAGTACATAACTCCACATGTGTTCATTCATAGTTTTGATGCTTTCAGTGAGAATCTACAATGTAACGTAATGGAAATAAAGAAAATGCATTGCCTGAGAAGGTGTGTCCAAACAAATAAATCATGTATCCATGTCGACTGGTTGGGAAACACTGGCCCAAGTCACTAATCCTGTACAAGGCTGTTATAACCAGCAGAGGGCATCAGAGAGCTTAGCTACTAAAGTCTACTCGAGAAATAAAAATATATTTAGAATATATTTGTACAAAGCCTTATATTTATTTTTACTGAATAAAATATACTTTATTTTCGGTATTGCACAGGCCTGCAAAACAACCAACTTTTTTTTTTTTTTTATCACACTTAACACATAAGAAGGGTTGTAGAAGTGTTACAATAAATATCTTCCACTATGAAAATGAAGCTTTTTCATATAATGAAGGTTTCACCCTGAGCATAGAACACAACTATGTCCATCAAAACAATTGTGCTTGTGTTGACATCCTTAACGCTGGACACATCTGTTAATCTGATGTCTATTGCTCCCTTTTAACACAGAATAAAACAAAGTATATACTGGGACCACAGTCGTGTCCTCTAGCAAGGATTACTCCTACACATGCAGCGGCGGCCGTCATGCAAATTCCATTTTGATTATTAAAAGCAGAGGACAGAAGAGGCAAACTGTTTTGTTTCCCATTAAGGCGACCCCTTCTCCCACTAAGAGGATTATCCCTGACACACGCGCGGCGGGACTTACATAAGGCTGTCAGGGGAGGATCATATCTGACATTTCTGCAATATCCTACATTTTGGCAGATTGAGAAACGAGTCGATGTGAGGTGTGGCGGGAGCAGCGAGCCAGCAAAAGGCAACGGCGCCTCAACTTGCCACCAGGAGAATATGCAAACTTTCTCCCACTGTGTCAACAATGTGCCCCGTTGAACTCAAAAATCCCACCATCATCGATCTTATTGTCCGGTGGTTAATTATGTGGTGATTTTTAAATGAGCAGTAATTGCAGCCTCTTCCATTAAAACATAATTATCATTCTTCAGTTTAACATCTCAAGGGCACTGCAATAATTAATGCACTGTTTGACACTAGGTGACATTTTCCTGTTTATCCAAAACAAAATGTTTACACCAGGTACCACCTACAACAATATTTAGGAGTCAAACTTTGCTCCACCATTTTCCTTGGTGCAGTAAATGATACAGAAATATTAAATGTTGTTAAACCATTAAAAAATAAAAAGTCCACAGTGAGTACAATGGCACGGTGGACAAAAGAGTTCTTTAGTCTGTTGGTCCGGCACTAAAAAAAACAATAATAAGAACACAACCCAAAGCAAATGTGTATTTCTGTTAAGTGGTGGAGGCGAACAACGAATGGAACTCAAATCAAACGCAAAAAGGTTGTATTCAATCCACTTGCCACCAGGGCACAAAGCCAACGTTTTGCATCAAACACCGTCTCTCGTTACTCGGACGTTTCTCTGGTCAGTTTCCACAACGACCCCGAGCCACGTTCTCGTATGGATCACGTGTGTTCACGAGACGAGTTTTCTTCCCCGTCTAATCCGAGCACAGCGCAAATGTATCACAGGCGTGGAACAAAGCTTCCTCTTTTAAATGTCAAGGCACCAGCTGCCTGATAACAAGCGCTTGTAAACGGGCGGCCTTGCAGGATTGTTTGCACACGTGTACAGTAAGTTATTAGACAGTCAGGTGTTACATCACCGATCAAAATTAAGATAAATTATATAGGTGGACACGGCGCTATTCCTCACTTTCACATGCATAAATGTCATCCATCACCTTCCTGTTTCATAATACTGGAATAATTGTCAATGGGATTTTTTTTTTCAAGAATAATAACTTCTTTACTGTTACTTTCACACTGCATTAAAGGTAAATTGGCACATCAGAAGCGTAACAGCACAGCCGGGATTTATTTAACATGCCGAAACGAGACATTGTGAATTCACACAGCCGCCGCGACGCCCTAATGAATATAATTAGACGTGACAATTGCTTTCAGCACAAAGCAGTGACGAAACTTCAAATTCTGTTTCGCCTTTGATACTAAATCGGAGTCCTGCAAATTCCCGGGTCGACTTCAAGCCTGACAATCCCACAAAACAGAACCTCACACAGCACAATGGGCCAGTAACAAGGTGGGGGAAAGCCATTCAATTGAGTAAGGTGCTATTAACTCAATATTCAAGGTCATGTTATTCAATATAAAGGCACATTTTAGTCAAAACAATAGAAAAGTGGCACAACTGGAGTAAATCACTGTTCCGTGCACTGGCTGGGCAGCTAATATAATTTTGTAAGGTTCAATTGGTTTTGATTCTTATGCATGCACACGCACACGCAGCGGTGCATCAGAGTGGCAAGGAAATATGGTAATAACATCTTGAGGATGCAGCTAGATACTCAAGCGCGGCCCCGACTGTGACCCGCCAGCCCTGCCGAAATACTGGATCAAACCATTTTTAAGGGCACAGACAAGCCCCAGAGCAACAGAAAGGAAATGACTCCACACACGTCCAATCACCTTCTTTATTATGGAACGCGTCCGCATCTGTGCCCTGCACGTTTGCTCTTTAAGAATTTAGATTCAGGATGAGAAAGATGCATTGCTACCGGATTTCAATGAGTGGCCGCAAATGCTGGATGAATACTAAATCTCCATTAAGGGTTTGATTACACAGTATAGTATTATGTATTGTATCTTAATCTCTTGGGGGGGGAATCACGAGACAACAAAAAAACAAATACAAAAACAAATGAACCTTTTTTCTGGTATTTTGGCTTTTTTTTTTTTTTCTAAATGACATTTGTAGTTAGAATTTGGGATGAAGGTTTACAAGTGTCAGGAACAAAAAAAAAAAAAAAAAGGAAAGTAACAAACAAAATATACTAGACGAACCCGAGAGGAATGACAGAGACTCAATGATGCAAACGAATGATCCAACAACGAGCGCAGGGAAGGAGGGAACTAAATAGGAGCAGACAAATTAGACAATGACAAAAATGACACACAGAGGGTGCTGATTGGAAGACAAAGGGACTGGGATGATGAGCTCAATGACAACAAGGAGACATGAAACGAAGACCAAACCAAAACCGAACCAAACAAAACACAGATCATGACATAACAAGACCCAAGCCAAAACAAAAATGTAAATAAAACACAGTAAAAAGTTTACAAACCCTTGTTCTTTTTCATCTTTTTACCACCATGTGACAGGAACAGGAAGTGACCTGTTTCAACAGGAAGTGACTCAGAAGTGACCTAATATCAACAGGAAGTGACCCAATTTCAACAGGAAGTGACTTGATTTCAACAGGAAATGACCCAGGAGTGCTAATGCTAATGCTATGTTAACATGCTAATGACCTAAAACTTTCAAAAGAAAAAAAAAGTCAAGAAAGCCAACTAGTACATCTGAACTTTGTTTGAGGATAGTAAGAGACACTTTAAATGTTACAAGAGGATGTGCGTACTTGTGTAACCACATTATCGCATTTGTTTATTTCTACATCCCCTGTTGAAAAGCTAAATGCCACATAAATGGTTTTTAAATGATGTATCTTGGTCTCTTGTTGATATTACAAAATCTGAACTTGAGCAGGGACGTGTAAACCTTTTACTGTATAGCCACTGTACCTATAAATAGCAAAATCAGAGAAACCAATATAATCATTTTAAAGAGGTCTCTTTTTTTTCCCCCACTTTTTTTTCACTGGCTTGCTTGAAAGAAGCATACGATTGAGTCGATAATAGAACATTTGGAAGACCTTTAAGAGCATTTTGATTAAATTTAATATCAATGTGATGACTCATTGTGAAGCTTTATGATATGTCAAGCTCATACGGACACGCAGTCGTTACATTTCCAGCAAATGTGATGGATTGCATTGTAAATGGCTGTTAAGTCAAGTATCACTGACGATAACAGTGGACAAGTGGACTATGGCACACTGTACACGCACTTACAATTTAATTAAAATGATATTATGAATCCCCAGTGGAGCAATTATAAAGTCCGCATAGAAAACATTACTTATTCATTCTTTTGCACAAATAGACACAAAGCAGCACACTTGTATTTACCAAGGCTGAGCAGCACCAATGGCACATTAAATTGCTGGAATTGGTTCAATATTCTGACAGGATCCAGCGCTTTTTGCAAAGAACAGAAGAAGTTAATGAATCAAGGCCATTAAAAAACAAAAAACAAAAAAAAACTGCGTCCAAGCGTCCAAGATGCAGACGCTTTGTGCAGTGCAATGGAATTGCTAAACTGATTCATAAGCATGAAACGCTCGCTGCTTATGTTTTGCCTAGAACAGCACAAGTATAATCTAATGAAGGACACTCATTTGCATGAACTTCCGCCTTTACAAAGATAATAATGCTCAATTTGTATTGCTTGCGTGATGCGTCTTAGAGTAATTGACTCTAAAATGCTATAGATATCGGTAATGGGTGAATGAAAATAAAAATAAATAAAAATCATGTCACCAAGTACCCTAATGAGATTTAATGCATTCATTCATTCATTCATTAAATCTCATTAGGGTACTTGGTGACATGATTTTTATTTATTTTTATTATTCTCGAAATGTGGAGTTAGTAACACTATTGGAATGAGGGCTCCCTCTAGTGGTACGTAAATTGCTGCCCAAGTACAGTTCAGTGATGCGATGCCAGTGGGAGTATGTGTAACCACAACAGTTATTTACTTATTTATTTATTTACTTATTTTTATAATAACTAAAATAAAGTGTAATTGCACATCCACTGCAGTAGTTGGCAGTGGCGATCTCATTGTCAGAGTGTGTGCAATGTTTGAAAACCACCGCTTTAGACAAATGGAGTGAAGTAGATTTAATTTAAAAACAAAAGACCAAATATGATTGCATATAGAAAAATAAATCAACACATATTTGATATCTTATATCATATATTCATATTTTAACAAGTGTAGGACATTTCAAAAACCAGCAATTTTCATTTTGACACTTGGCCCCTGTTTATAAGTAAAAAAAAGAAAAAAAAAGACCAAATATGTTTGCACATATGCATAAATAAATAAATAAATAAATAAATAAATAAATATATATACATATACATAAATTAACTCGGCCCCTGTTTTTAAGTAACCTACTTAGTGCACACTTACAGTACATGTGAATTTGCTTCCCCACTGAGGCTCCTGATTATATAAACACAGCAAGGACTTGTTTGGTCTCAATCCAGTCCTGGAACATGAAAAGACGCGACTTCTTGTCCTTCATCTCCTTTCATAACTGATAACTATCAGCCTGAAAAGTCTCAGCTTGGCCTCAGCCGCAGCTGTTACAAAAATTAAATTCTCGCCAAGGAACATGTCAAATGTGAATGTTGGGAAGCGTATTTCAAACAAGGTGGATCAGGAGTAGCGAATTTGGGTCCTTATAGATCCGCCTCTTCACCTAATAAGATTGCTCTGCATGGCAATTTCACAGACGACGCGCTTGTGTTTATCCCACTGAATGTCACTCGCAACAAACAACCCCCAATTCTCGGGTTGCTTTTCCCACATTTTAATGAAGTGCTGCGTCAGCTCAAATCTTCCCATTTGTGCCATTTACAGTGTGTAAATAGATTCAACATATTCCCAAATGTGTCACGCGACATTCTCATATTCTGTTTCAGTGTGGCAGGGTTCTACCGAAAGCCTTCCAATTACGAGCCGACAGTCATTCAGGAGCTGCCGTGCAGCATCGGCGTTTCCAAGGGAGCGAGTGACAAAGAAGGAAGCTGCTCGCACAGTTGTTAGATGAGGTTTCTGCGGGTGATAGACGGCAGGTGTCCAGCTCGTCTGCACGGGGGCTAACTACATTTACAGCTGCGGAAGAGGCACAGCGGGCTCGTTTGTTTGCTTGTACAAATCTGGCATCTGCATACCATATTAGTAGTACACTGAACAAAACTAATTTAACGACTACATGTTTTTTACAGCTAAATTTGTCATAAAATATATTTATGATTGAGTTTAAACGTTAACTCATTGACTGCCATTGACGGAAAAAGACGTCAAATAATGCATTTTTGCTGGGCTGGCAGTGAATGTGTTAAATGGCAACAGATTGCCACTTGTGCCATAGTGAAAGAGTATTTAATTGGATTGTTATGTTGACATGCCACCTCTGTAAGGTGGATGGATTTGTGTATGCTACATCTTTGAGCTTAGCTCGTGAAAAATGAGAACAAACACAAAAGTGTCGAGATTATCTTTTTGTTAAGTGAAGTCAAAATATTTAAAATAAATGAGATTCATTATTTGTGTTATAATGTCAAGTATAGGATTGATTGGTCAACTCAAAAATGAACACATTCACTGCCAGCCCAGCAAAAATGCATGATTTGACGTCTTTTTCCGTCAATGGCAGTCAATGAGTTAAAGACGAAGTCAACCCCCAAAAATGTTTTTTGACAATAACATGTACTATGCAGCCCCACTAGTAAATATGGTATTGTGGTTAATATTGCATTAGTGGAATATGAGTTAAGCAGCAAAATCCAGACGTTTTTATCCCTCTCAGGGGACGGCCATTTTGTCACTTACTGTCAACTGAAGATGACAGGTCTCTGGTAGTAACCAATCACAGCTTAGCTTCAGAAAACAGGTGACCTCTGATTGGCTGTTGCCTGAACCCTGAGCAACTGTGATGTCATTTTCAGTCGACAGCAGGTGTCAAAATGGCCGTCCCCTTGAGATGGACCAAAACGGGTGGATTTTGCTTCATAACTCATATTCCACAAATGTGATATTAACCAGAATGTCGTGTTTAGACCAGCGAGGTCACATATAACATATTATTGTCAAGATGTGTTTAAGGTTGACTTCCACTTTAACAAAATAAAAGCTTTGTGATCGACTAGACAAAAATAAAGTCGGTACTTGAGGGTAAACTGAGAAGACCTAATGAATATTTTAGCATACTTGTGACATTTTTGTTTAATGTTGTTCTGGCTCAATAAATTTGGGGTATGGGGGAACATTATGTACTAATAACTGCATCTGTTACTGCCATGGTTTGGGTTGGGGTTGTTACTTTTGTCATGGCTTAGGTTTAATTTTGGTTTAGTTTGATGTTGTCCTCATGTTTCTTTAAGTTCAGTCATGATGTATGTTTTGCGTTGCTGTTCTTTTGTGCTCTGGTCTAGTCTTGTCAAGCGTTGTCATGTCCACCTGTGTTTGCCTGCCCCTCCTCATGTTTCAACCAATCAGCATCCTCTGCCACTTGTGTCTTGCCCAGCTGTGTCTAATTGTCAATTAGTGTGTGAGTGTATTTAATCTCTTGTCTCCTGTCTGTCTGTGTTCGTTTTTGTTTTGGCTTCATTAAATTTCCATTTCCTGCTTCTCTGCCTTTGGGTCCGCAACCACACCTCAAAACCTGACAGTTATGAATTTTCTGTACTATATTCTACTGAGGTTTGCTCGTGCAAGCTCCACATAGCAGAATATTACGGTAGAGTTGTTAACACGGGTTTCTATCATGTGCTATTAATTTTTGATGCATGTTTGACAAGCTTTCATTCATTTGTCCAACACGTGAGGCGTCTGATTTCCAAGGATCAGGAAAAGGAAACACAAAGGCTTCTCTTAATAAGCAAGTCGGCCCAAAAAAAAACACACAAAAAAAAACAGGTAAATGAACTCCTTTTTGATTACACTATTCCGGGGTAACTGTCAGAACAAGATGAATGGACCATATAAGCTCAGAAGGCAGGTTAATTAAACAGTGGGAACCATTTGCCAAATGGTGCCATTATACTGAACGTGTTCACATTAATTTTGCTATTTTAGCAATACGACTCCCACTTTCATTAGACTTTCTCCAACGTTTGACTTATGAGCAGTCAGGAAATTATTACATTTTAGACTCGGCACTGAGAAGATGAATGCGTCCTAGTGGATATTGATCAAAGTGGTATTCATTAAAGCTAATAAGCGGGGTGGTCATGCGCCTTCATGTTATGACCCTGCTAAAATGTTGTCTCATAGAATCTTTCATGTTTTAGCACCCGTCATAACTCTAAAAACGATGCTCCTGCTCGCATATTACAGAACTGCAAGTCAGCAGTAGGTGCAGTGAAGCAAATGCACACTTCAAAATTAGAAGAGTGTATCTGAAGATTGCTGCGATATGTCAGCCAAAATGATAGTCCTTGATTTATTTCTTTGATTGTTATATTTGACTTTCCATTTTTCAGCCTGCATATGCAATTTTTAAGAGAAACTCATCCAGTCAGGTTGACATAACAATACAATAAAATACAACTGCTTGAATGTGTAGTAGATATAACACTCCATTAATATGAACAAAAAATCCATGAATCCATTTTTTGAGCATGTGCACCTTCTAATGCGTGTGCAACGATCATATCTTGATTTGTTGCTCGCAAGTCAAAGCAGCAACTCATAAGTCAAGGCACAACTGTACCACTACAATATCCTGACATGAAAATATTTCACTTTTGTTCAAGCTACTACTAATAAATAACCTGAAAATAGCCAGATCTACACACTAATTTCGTCGGGAAAAGGCGGGACATTCCGTACAATAATAATAATAATAATAATGAATCTTCCGACTTCACAAGTGGAATTTCCGAGTTCAAGGGGGCATTCCCTTACGCACTTCCTGGTTTGAACTTGGAAAAGTCAGACTTCCGACCATCCTCGAATGCAGCATTAGCTCCGGCGTCTGCGCTGGCTTCCTGGTTTTGTCACAGTTGCATATCCCGCCCCCCTAAACACAATGCCGCTCTGTGATTGGTCCGAACCACTGGGCGGTTATCAACAGGAAGCGGCACAAGATGTAAGATGTATTGTCAGAAGTTTGTGTACTCACAAATACTGCGAGAATTCATCTTGCGAGAGCAAAGTTAACTAATAATAGGGGGGTTTATTAGTGCAAATACAAATTGGAGGCTTTAATTAAACCCAAACTGAGAATGCATCATATACAATAGTGAGAATATTATGGGAGCCAGTCATTAAAAGTCACCGTGTTAAGATGTGAAAAACACCTCGTCCCATTGGACTGGCGGCATTTCCAGATTGGTCCCGATGGGAACCATCAGCAGCACGTCTCCATTCAACAAAGGCCAATTTCCCCGTCACTTCTGAAAGCACCGCACTTTTACAAAAGGCTCCTTGTGTCCTGTCTTCCTCTGAAATGACCGACTGTACAATCATGTCAAGTGTTCCAAAAAAATAATACTAAAAAAGCGTGCAAAAAATAGGCTTTAAGGTTTCACTTTTTCACTAGCAAATGAAAAGGCCTTAAGAGGATTTTTTTGGAAATTGTGATTTGCTGACTCACTAAGAGGTTATTCGCCATGCTTTAAATCCTTCTGATGTAACCCTACTTTTCATTTTATCACCCAAACTGACTTTATTTCCACATGGTGCCTAAAATAATGACTTCTTGGAGGCAGAAAACAACACACAAGCTCGAAAAGTCGACGTTTTATTTGAAAAATGCGCAATACGCACTCTTGACGGAACACTTGAATATGTCTATGTGCATTCTAATGCGACATCAAAACGAAAAGATGTAATATGATGTGGACAGGACACGTGTAGAAGCAACACACGCTTCTTGGCACCTTGGAAACGACACCACAGAGCTAAAAATATCAGACAAAAGGGAGAATGTAGGTCACACCTTTCCCCATTGGCTGACACCAATATGGCCTGAATGACACTTCGCTACTCAGGCGATCAGGGTCAATCCTTCCAACAGTTGCTTGCGTACCTCTCGCTCCGTAAATGCGGCTAGAGATGAGAAAGGGCGTAAAAGCACTTTTTATTCTCAAGAAAGAGCGACTGGAAATATGAATCTGCCATGTGCCTGCCATTATTGACCTTCAAAAGCTCAAACTGAAAAGCAAATGTTGAATATAATTTCAAAGTCTGCTATCGCATCATCTCACCAGAGAAGTTAGGTGACATTTTGAGACATGCGGTGTGTATAAAAAGTCTACACACCCCTGCTCAAATGCCAGGTGTTAATGGTATAAAAAAATGTGACCAAGGTGAATTATTTCAAATGTTTTTGCACTGTTATTGCAAGCCAGAAAGATTAGCTTTGATTTCATCAGACCATAAAGTATGTTCCTGCGTGTGTTTGCGAAATTTTGTTATGGTATGATGAAACCAAAATTACCATAGTATAACATTTTATTTACTTATATAGCACATTTACAACAACACAGTTGAACCCATAGAAGAGAGACAAATAACATAAAAACGCCAGATACACGATCTCACCCTCAGGCTAGAGAATAAAAATATGACTTTAGGCGTGATTTCAACCAAAAAACGATGTAACGATAAGCGCAATATCGTGATATTAAAACTGACACAATATCGTCGTCGTCATGTTCACGATATTTAAATGCAACACATCTGTTCAAAAAGTCGGGTTGATTTCCATTTGTGCAGTTCAAGCACCCTCTGGTGGCTAGTTTTTTTTAGTGTAATTTAATTTTCATTAGGGATGTTTTGGCCCTTCTATGTTTCAAGGTTCCAACAGGTTGTAGAGATAGTCAGGTGCTAGGCCGTTTAGGCACTACAAATAAAATTTTAAAATCAATCCTAACAGGTGCAGGAAGCCAGTGGAGGGGGACCAGTAAAGAGCTGTGAGTTGAAACATTTAGACAACATTGTGGCCTTACACGAGGTGTGGTGAATTGCAAATAAGCCACATTAAAGGTGGAAAATGTTTTGAAATGATTTACCTTGGTCTCATTTTTTATGTCAGAAAACCAAGCATTTAAAGCTTTTAATATCAACTGTATCGTGAGTTGGTTTACAGCCTTGAGTGCAAATAATATATGTGGTATGTGCATCCTGCACGAGGCTTTTTAATATGCTTTGTGAGTGTATATCTCTGTATTGTCAAGTTAGCTTTGAGTACATATTAACATTTTTAATGATAATGCACTCAGTTGAAATGGCGATGTTAGCAAGCCTTTGGAAGTCAACCTTAAACATTTCTTGACAAATAATATGTTATATGTAACCTCACTAGTCTAAACATGACATTCTGATTAATATTACATTTGTGGAATATGAGCCATGCAGCATAAACCAGCTATTTTTATCCATCTCAGGGGGCGGGCATTTTGCCACTTGCTGTCGACTGAAGATGACATCACAGTTACTTGGGCAAGGACCAATCACAGCTCACCTGTTTTCTGAAGCTGAGCTATGATTGGTTGTTAGCTGAGACCTGAGCAAGTGGCAAAATGGCCGGCTTCTGATTAAAAAAAAACAAAAAACTGGATTTAACTGCTTAGCTCATATTTCACTAACGCAATATTAACCAGAATACTGTATTTAGACTAGTGGGACTGAAATTACAGTAATGTTTATGAGGGTATTACAAAGAGCTGTTAGCATGCTAATATGTGCATTCCGATCAGACCTCTTTTAATGCCATATTCTTACAGCAGTGGGTTGCTACTAAGACACCTCACTAAACAATTACACTATTATACATATATAAATGTGCATGAATTAACGCTTTGAGAAAATTCCGTTACGATACATGCATTCATTTCATTCTTACTGGCAATTAAGTGCTGCATTGCTCCAACTCACCGAAACAGTCATACACGTTACAGTAGCTGAACCGAGAATTGCTCCCTTGCCATGTAAAATACAGCAGACAATACAGTAGACACACTTTGATCTATAATAAAACAAAGTTGGATTGGTTTCCGTGGTGGCGTTTGAACAGCACGACATGTCTCTTAATTAATTACCGGGAGCCAGTCAGACTTGACAATAAGCTTCAACGCAGCAGCGCTTTATCGATTTGAGTGCGACGGTTCCGCCGCTCGCATTTGTATAATCTTTGAGATCTCGGCCGCGGCATACGTCAAGTTTCCATATGGCGTCTTTATAAAAACACAGTCAGGATATTAGTGATATTATGGATATTGGACTTCCGGGTGACATTTCAGGATGAACCTAAAAATACTGCATATGAGTCTCAGGCTAAAACTATGAATTCATTACAAGTAAGGTGGAAAGATTACATAAAAAGTAGGACTGGGTATCAATTCGAATTTCCTTGATTTGATTTCAATTCACAAGAGTTCAGTTCGATTCGATTTTTCCCAATTCAAGTTAATTTGAAACAAAAATTGACATCAAGGATGAGAAGAAAATATTTTTATAATTCGAATTTAATAATTGTAAATATAAACGTAACATTTTCTGAATTGTCTTAACACATTCACTGCCATAGACGGTTTTAGACGTCAAAGAATTTTTTTTTTCTCCTGGACTGGCAGTGAATGAGTTAATTAAAGTCCAATAAGTCAGGTCTTTCATAAATGCAAGAAAATACTTTTAAAGTCATGTGAACAGTCAATTTCAAGATTCAAAAAAAAAATAATGGCCTTTAAAATTCAATTTACTTCAGAATTTATTGGGAACTTATGGCTATTGAGCTCAAAAAGGAAAATCAATTTGATATCGATTATTCGATTTTTTAAAACCCATCCCTAATAAAAAAAAAAGACATTTTAGGTTCATCCTGAAATTTCACCCGACTATCTCTCACGTTTTCTGACTACTTAAAATCTTCAGCTTCGATGATGTTTTGTTATACCATGAGGGCCGTGTCTGTGAGGGTCTGTCCCACTGTCCTGCTTCCGTTTTTCAGAATTCCCTCAGTGGTAGCATGACTCGTGTTGATAACTGGCGACTTTGCACCAGCGCTATCACAGTCCTCCACTTGGGGCTCTAAGAACGCTACTCTTTTCCCATTGGACCTCCGCTGCCCCGACTCAACTTCCCTGGGGTCCGAACAGAGGATGAGCGCTCGTCCTCCGCACCCTCCCGGGGCTCCGCCCCTGTTTTCCCTGCACCGGCACGGCGTCAGGTACAGGTAGAGGAGCACCAGTATGATGCTGACCACGCAGGAAGCCAGGGTGGTGAACGCCGTGTTGAAATGCTCGCCTCCGCCTCGATGGGCCGAACCGCTGGCGGCGACGGAGCTCATGTTCCCCACCACCACGGTGACCTCGGGGGACGCGTCCGGGCGGTACGGACGCTCGCGGGCCGCCACGCACGCGTACGCGCCAGAGTCCTCCATTAGCGCTCCTCGTATCTCCAGGGTGCCATTAGGGAGGACTGCCAGGCGAGCGCTTGGATCGTGCGCTGATAAATTGAGCACTGCTGTGGGGGTCACCCAGAAAACTGCCGGATCCGTCATCGGCGGCGAGGCAAAGCCGGGACATGTCAGCCACAACCATTTACCGGGATCCGTTTGGTAGCTTCCCGCCTCACTGGACATCTCGTCGTCCAGGCTGCAATTCAGCTTGCGGCCTACGTCGTCCCGACATGGGTAGTCATCTTTAAAGTCCACCAGGGGGCGATACTGCCTCCACACCCAGTACTGGAGCAGCGCCAGTAAAGCGCAGTCGCACGTTAGAGGGTTTCCCTGCAAATAAATTCCACCATGTTGGCTCAGAGAAAGCAGCGTGTCAACACGCACACTGGCGAGCCTGTTGGATGACACGTCCAGAAAGGTCAGGTTGAGAGGACCTCCTCCATCCCAGAGACTTACAGGGAGCGATGTCAGCCTGTTCCCAGACAAGTAGAGCTTGGCCAGGCTGCGGAGACCACTAAAGGAGTTAGGATTGATCTGGGCAATCAGGTTACCAAACAGCAGCAGCTCTCTCAGCTCAGCGAGGCCGGTAAAGATGGAGGAATTGAGCACTGATAGCTTGTTGGATGAGAGGTCCAAGTGGAGGAGATGAGGCGTCGCCGTGAAGGCGTTCGCCTCGATTCGGACGATGCGATTACGACCGACGAGCAGAGCGGCGAGCCGGTCAAACGGACGCCGTAGCCAATCGGCGGGCAGCGCAGTCAGGGAATTGTGGCTCAGGTCTAAGCGTGCGGCGTAGTCGGGGAGGTCAAGGGGCGGCGCGGACAGATTGCAGCCGCTGCAGGAAATGATATCGCTGGCGCAAATGCAGCCAGGCGGGCACGTGAGCGCCCGGGGAGGGAAGCCCAGGCACAAGGAGAGGAGCAGGGCCGCGGCCGCGGGGTTGACGCCGCCCCGGCTCAAGAGATGCCACGCGATGGGACGCATCCTGCTGTTCCCGCGGGGCCGAGTCTCAGCTTGCCGTCTGACGTGGCTTGCACATGTCAGCTATAGGTGTTAGAAGGAGAGCTGAGGAAGAAACACACCAAGTTGGATGTCATTGTTTTCATTTTGTCCTAGTGTTCTTCAAAATTAACTCGGTGGTCACATAGCAACAACACCTGCACATTTCTGGCAATTATAACATGCTGTCAGGCTGTGTTTATTGCAGCCGACATTCATGTTTACAGTAGCAGTCACGCAACGGCTGCGTTCAGGTGCACTTTGTAAATGAAAGTGAATGTGTTTACTTCTTTCGGTGCAGTATTATGAAACGGATTACGCAGGGAATTAACACTTGAGTTGGATACTGTATCATCACAGCTGTAATGATTCATTTTGTTTTGTAACATGGGTTCTATTTGTGACAATTTTGGTTTAATATGAAGTCTAATGACAAATTGTTACCCTCAAGACGCAAAGGCATTATCAAGTTATCAGTACTCTGTATAGTGAGTACTTGTTCTGAAAAAAAAAAGAAAAAAAAAAGCAATATCTAACTACACCCATATGAGAGGTAAAAAGTAAAATGACTATGAGTAAATGAGTATAAGGACTATTTTTCATACATCTGGATTAGAGCTGTCAAAATTAATCTATTAATCGACAACTATTTTTATAATCAAGTAATCGGTTGGAGCCATTTGTAAATTTAAAATTGTCCAAATACTCTGAACAGTAATTGTTCACTGATTTCTGTAGTCCTTCATGAAAAAGGACTGATTATCTTCTGTGTTTATTTAATCAGGCATTATTAATAAGGCATTTGCAAACATTTTTTTTCTACTTTGGAAAACAATGACCAAACCGATAACATAGTACAACATCAACACCCCCCCCCCCCCCCCCCCTTGTTGGTTTTAATCACTATATGAATAGGAAGTACGAAATGTTTATATGTTCAATAAAAAAAAATCAATAAATCCAAATTAAATTAATTAATTAAATTAAATTAAATTAAATCAAGTACGAAATCAACCCCAATCACGAGTTAACAAACAGTAATGGGGGGGCTCTTTACACTACAAGAACTGTTTTAAAAGTGCTTTCCAAAACGCATTTGAAATCCAACTGTGAGAGAAAGAAAATAAATGTTGGGATGAAGTCAACCACCAAGTGCGCTATCGGCTTATAAGGGAAATAAAGAGCAAAGAATAAACACGCTGCCTGCTCACCTTGACGCCCACGCAGCTGCCGCCTGTTCAAACAGACACGCTCTCTTGTCCACGTTCGCTTCTGCATCCACGTTCGCCCGTGCTCGGACCGCGTGCAATCCTCCCTTTTGTGGGTCTTCAAAGCGCAACCCGGCTCGGTTTCGCCGCGCCGTGCACCATCTTGCAAGCCGAAAAAGCAGACAGCTGGCCTGGCTGACTGGCTGGCTGGCTGGCTGGTGTGCGCGCGCCTCAAGGAGCGACGGGGAGGAGAGGGAAACTGCGAATGAACTGTTCACCTGCAGGTCGAGTTGCGTGACGCCAGTGGGAGGGGACAGAGGCGATGGGAAGACGGAAGCCACCGCAGCACAACAACTAGATACGCACGCACGCACGCACGCGAGTGGAATGGAGGAAAAGCTGCAGCTGCACAACGCTGCCACGTTTCCAACAACTGATGAAATGCAAGACGACCACATGGACTTTCTACAATTATGACAGCACTTCGTAAACTTTTGACACCAAGCATCATTAGCTTTCCAAGTAGGCTACGTAGAAACTCTGAAAAACCATTCGTGGAGAAAGAAAAATGTTTGAGGACAAGTTTGAAATCTGAAGCTTCATTGCTCATAAATTACATCGACCAGTTGATTGTAAAGGTCCTGGAGCAGATTACATTAACATGGCAACACATAGAAATCTAATTGGACAAAAATAAAAGATGGATGGATTTAAATTAAAAAGCGTCCACTGCCACAATTTTAGTGGTTACATCAATCTGTATGTATTAGTGAGCTACATTCTATTGGAAAAACCTGTCCCCAGAGAAATCCAAATAATGATTCCAATGTAAGGGCATGGATCCGAAACCCTCAACCCCGTGACAGTGAATGATGCCATTGTTACAGCAAGTCAAAGTGATGCAACCCTGCAGTGATGACCCAGAGTGATAAACAGCCATGCCTGGCAATTCCCGAGCCTCGCGGTAGTAAATCGCATTATACACTTAATGGTGTCTTTTCAGGGGGGATTTGCCCCATTAAAGATCGCATCATCACAATTAAATGTATGCCCTTGAAGATGCCTTTTTCCATTTCCCCTTGCAGTGCCACAGCAGCCTCATTATTTACACTCGAGGTTACACAATGAAGTCTATAGGGCCTTGGGCAAAACGACAGCCAAGTGTAAGCTAATGGGATTTTTGGTGAGAACTGCCTGGAGAAAGAACATCTCAAAAGTCATGTATCAACATTGGAGTACAGAAGTGGTGCATTCATTTATGGGAGCTGCGTATCTTTTGTTTGTGTCAAATGGCAGACGGCAGCATTCATAAACTGCATTTGCATGTGTTCAATTAATCACAGTTTGAAGCCTTGTTAACTGTCTGCTTTTCTCCTCTTAACCCCTGTTGCGAGTCTGTGAGTCCTCGACACAAACAGAAACCGGAACGAGGAGAGAGAGAGAAAAAAAATCAATCATATAATTGTCCTTGCAGAAAGACAAGTCCGTTTCATTAGGCTGGAAGCGATGTGAGAACGAGGCTGATGCCTTATTACTGACTTCAGTCTAATCACAATGCACTGCTAATTACGAGCTTTCCACCCAGGACACCGTGATAGACAAATCGGTGTATGTTTCCATGGCGCCGGCCATCAAAGGGGAAGGCCATTGGGGATAATGCTCGAATGTCTGTCTTTGCCAGCAAAATCCGACTGCCAGCTTGCTGAGACATCTCGATTTCCTCTTTATTACTTGCCAGTGGCACCAATAATCAACTGTTTGAAATGCTGGAGGTAGCTGTATTCTAAAAATACTGAAAATCAGACGTCTCTGCGACTTTTATCACTGCAAGCACGTCAGTCGCAATCAGTGGGCATGTGACCACTTCAGAGACACGTTCACATCCCTGCAAAACACACACTGATAATCACGCAGTAGAGAATGACAGCCGTGTAGTGTAAGATGCAAGATTTTAGACGATCTCCACGTCTTTCAAGGTGTCATTCGACCTGTAAAATCACGCCTCATCCCCACCCCCTTCCTCTGAAAGTGACAGTTGCTGCACGCTGAGATTGAAGTTCTCCACGAGCAGCTCTCTGCACGACCTCACTCTGTGACTCTCCTCCGGCTTCCAAAAAAAGCCTCTTGATGGCACGCTCGAAACGCTTTATTTATAGTTTGTCTAAAGTATAAACAATCTTGGGATGACAACGTTTTCTTCCCGGCAGATATAAACTGGCTTTGCTGGTGCACGACTGGACATGTAGGACACTTAATACTGCAATACACTGACTTCAAATGGAAAGCAGGACAGCACATCGTGGAAGAACGCATGCATCAGTGTAAAATAATGATAATAATAATAATAATAATAATAATAATAATAATAATAATAATAATAATAATGTAGAATAATCCACGAATAATGGCAAATAACGTGAGTGTAGGAATGGACAGGAGGGAAAACAACTCTGAGATGAAAGGAAGAAATTAAGTCAGAAAGCAGGTACAAGCAACATAATGATGTAAGGATACATAAATTAAAACAGGTGTGAAGTAAGGAAGACTAAAAGAAGGATGAAAGGTAGGTGGAAAGCAGGTTTAATTAATTTAATGAGGGATTAAAGGAAACGTAAATAAATACAGGAAGGAAGGAACCAAGGGAGAGAGAGGGAGGGAGGGAGGGAAGGAAGGAGGAAGGAAGGAAGGAAAGAAAGAAGGAATGAAGGTAGGAAGGAAGAAAGAGAGGGAGGGGGGATTTAGGAAGGAAGGTTAGAGTAGCACAATGAAGGTGAGAAGGATGCATGAATTGAAACAGGTTTGAAGGAAGGAAGAAAGGAAGGACGGACGGACGGACGGAAGGAAGGGATGAGAGGGAAGGCAGGATGAAGGAAGGAAGGCAGGAAGGAAGGAAGGAAGGAAGGAAGGAAGGAAGGAAGGAGATCAGGAAGCAAAAAGCATGTCTAAGGGCAGGGAAGGTGAGAAGAGGTGAGAAAGGAAGCAGAAACAAAGAAAGGACAGCTGAGAAGTAAAAAGGATGGAAGGAAAAAAACGCAACACTGAGGGAAGGAGGACAAAAAAAAACGTGTATGTACTTTTGACCCACTTTTGTACACAACGCAAAGCGGGTATAAAGAATTACCACAGATGATGTAACGTTCCACGTGTTTCAAATTATTGTTCGCTTCAGCGCACAGAGCTGCTGTGGCTATAAGGCATTTTTGTGCTGTGTTTGAGTGTGTGTGTATGTGTGTCTACATCAAACGGCACTTCTTTCAATACAGTCGCTGACCTTTTGACCCCAAAGCAATACTTCTCCATTCAAAAGCTTTCTGCCACCTGCTGTGAGCTCTTGTGTGTAAGATATTTTGTGCGCAGAAATAATGTACAATGCTCCTTGTTTGTGCATGGCGGCTTTGTTCAATGTGATAGTCAACATCACAACTTTGGTGACAATTTGGAAACAAATTATAGTACTGGTGAACATTATTATAGTTAACGACAACTAAGGAAAAAAACAAACTACGTAAAAACTAAAATGCTTTTAAAAAGAAATGAAAACAAACTCAAAACACATTTTACTAAGTAAAGTGAAAATTTATTCATTAATGAACTTTTGGGGTTCATTTTAAATGTATTTATTCCGGTATTACTGTTCGGCCATGCAGAAGGAGGAAGTTAAACAGTCAATTTGGAATTATACTTTACTTTATTAATCAAAGAACATTCAATGGTCTTTTTTTTCTTGCACTCAACAAATATTCCAAATATTGTATAAGATCTGACAGCTGCTGCTATTATTAAACTTGATAGATTTATGTTAACATGATAGCGGCTGCATGTGAAAATTATTTCATTGAGACCAATTATGTTCTAAAAAATAAAATAAAAAATCTATACATAAAATATGTCATGGTTCGGTTCTCAGCCCTGTTGTGCTTGTCTCTTTCAGTGCCTGTAACGAGGGGGGCGTTCCCCAGCGTCGCACCTGCAACGCGTTGGTAATCAAGGCTTTAAAAGGACTCCGAACAGCACTGACAGCTGTCGGATTATTATTTGCTCACCTCCGTGTCCAAGTGTTCTCCGCGTTTCCCGGTTGGTAAAAGTTTTTTGAATCTGCCGTCGTCTTTAGTTTACTTGTATTCACGTGTGTGTTTCCGCGTCGCCTTTTGTTTGATATACTCGTGTTGATTGATACCGTGTACATTTCGTGTCGTCCTTGCCGGTTGCAAGTGAGTTATGTTTTTCTTGTCCTTGCTGTTAGCAAGTGTTTTTTGTTACGTTAGTTCTCCTTGCCGTTTGCAAGCGATTTTGGTTATGTTAGTTTTCCTTGCAGTTGCAAGCGCTTTTTGTTACATTCGTGTTCCCTGCCTTTTGCAGGAGATTTGTGTTTCCCAATTCCTCCTTGCCTTTTGCAAGTGCCTTTTGTTACTTCCGTGTTCCTCGCCTGTGTGCAGGGACACCTCTGTAAATTTCGCCTACTTGCCTGCGAGCAAGCTTTGTGCAATCGGTCTATCAAAAAGAATAAATCGAGATTGTTTTCCTGCTCTGAGCCTGCATTTTTGGGATCTGTTGTTCATCGACTCTGCTGAGTCGTCACAGAATAATCCGACCATGGATCCCGCAGACTCAGAGAAGGTGAGAAGGGCGTTGGCCAGCCAGGGGCAACGGGTTGGGCAAACCGAAACTGTATTAGCCGGTCTACAAGAGGTCGTGGACAGGCTAGCTCACCAGTGTGAGGAAATGTTTGCTAGGCTCGTGCAGCTCGGTTCTCGCGAAGTGCCAAACCCGGAACTGTCGCGTTCAGACACTGCCACGTCGGCGCTCCCTGAACCCGTTTTGCCCCACCCGTCACGCTACGAAGGACAGCCCGGAGGTTGCGGTCAGTTTTTGCACCAGTGTTCTCTCATTTTCGACGAAGGATAAAACTCTCCGTCCATGCGTCGACTATCGCGGCTTGAATGATATTACCGTGAAAAATAAATATCCGCTCCCCCTGTTAGACTCAGCATTCGCCCCGTTACAGTCCGCAAGAATTTTTACTAAGTTAGACCTACGAAGCGCCTATCATCTGGTGAGGATACGGGAAGGGGACGAGTGGAAGACTGCCTTTAAGACACCACTCGGACATTTTGAGTACTGTGTAATGCCTTTTGGTCTGACTAACGCCCCTGCAGTGTTTCAATGTCTGATTAATGATGTACTCAGGGATATGCTGAATATCTTTTGTTTTGTTTATTTAGACGACATCCTAATCTTCTCCCGCGATGAGCACGAGCACAGGCAACATGTCCGCCTGGTTCTCCAGCGTCTCTTAGAGAACCGACTCTATGTTAAGGCGGAGAAGTGCGAATTCCACGCTAAGTCGGTGCAATTCCTTGGTTTTATTATTGAGGGAGGGCAATTACGAGCAGATCCAGTAAAGACTCAGGCCGTGGTTGAGTGGCCGAGTCCCAAAAGTCGTAAACAGCTACAACGATTTTTGGGATTCGCCAATTTCTATCGTCGCTTTATTAAGGATTATAGTTCACGGGCAGCCCCCCTTACGAAACTGACGTCGAGCAAGGTTCCTTTTAAGTGGTCACCTGGTGCCGAAAATGCATTTTTGAAACTAAAACAGCAGTTTGTAAACCCACCAGTACTCATCCACTCTAATACGGATTTGCCTTTTGTGGTCGAGGTTGACGCATCGGATTCAGGAGTGGGGGCGGTCCTGTCCCAGCGGTCGCCAGAAGACGGGAAGCTCCATCCCTGCGCCTTCTTCTCCCGGCGACTAAGCCCCGCAGAGGCCAACTACGACGTCGGGAATCGGGAACTGCTGGCGATTGTCTTGGCGCTGCAAGAATGGCGACACTGGCTGGAGGGCGCCAAGGAGCCGTTCAAGGTTTTGACGGACCACAAGAACCTGGCGTACCTTCGGTCCGCCAAAAGACTCAACTCTCGACAAGCGCGATGGGCATTGCTGTTCACCAGGTTCAACTTTGTCGTGGACTACCGCCAGGGATCCCGGAACCAGAAACCAGATGCCTTGTCCCGGATGCACGATGCTGCCACTCCTGAGACCGGGACGGAACCGGTCTTACCTGAACGTTGTTTCTTGGGTGCGGTACGTTGGGAGGTCGAGAAGAGGGTCATGGACGCGCTGGAAGGAATTGCCATTCCTCCGGAATGCCCGACCGAGAGACTCTTTGTTCCCAATCAATTGCGTGCCGAGGTCCTACGGTGGGGGCATACCTCTCGAGTTGCCTGTCATCCAGGGATTAACAGGACCCTAGCCCTAATCGGCCAGCGATTCTGGTGGCCAGACATGAAGAAAGACACTACTGAATTCATCAAGGCATGTACGGCTTGTGCGTGTGGGAAAGCCTCCCACCAGCCGCCGATGGGCTTATTAAGGCCGCTACCCATTCCGTCGCGGCCGTGGTCGCACGTCTCCCTGGACTTCATCACCGGCCTTCCTAAGTCAAGAGGAAACACGGTTATCATGACCGTGGTCGACCGGTTCTCCAAGCTGTCTCACTTTGTTGCCCTCTCCAAACTGCCGTCATCCTGGGAGACTGCACAACTCCTCGTCCGTCATGTATTCAGGCTCCACGGCATCCCGGTGGACTTGGTGTCCGACCGTGGACCACAATTCATCTCCCAGGTCTGGAAGAAGTTCTGCAAGCTGTTGGGCGCCACAGCCAGTTTGTCGTCTGGGTATCATCCCCAGACCAACGGCCAGACAGAGAGGGCCAACCAGGACCTCGAGGCTGCCCTCCGATGTGTTTGCCTACACAACCCTGAATCCTGGTCTTCGCACCTCTCCTGGATCGAGTACGCCACGAACACTCTGCCATCATCGGCGACGGGACACTCACCCTTTAGGGCGGCATACGGCTATCAGCCACCCCTGTTCCCGTCTCAGGAGAGTTCCATCGAACTACCCACCGTTCAGCACCACTTACGGCGGGCCCACAAGGTATGGCGGGAGACCCGAGCGGCGCTATCCCGCTCAGCAGCCCGTAACAAAGAGATTGCGGATCGGCGGCGGCGTCCGGAACCCACTTACCGGCCCGGGGACAAGGTCTGGCTCTCGTCCCGGGACATGCGCCTGGCGGGGTGCTCCAAGAAATTGGGTCCGCGCTACATCGGTCCCTTCGAGATTCTTACCGTCATCAATCCGGTGACTGTAAAGCTCCGTCTTCCACCCTCACTCAAGGTGCATCCAGTGTTCCACGTTTCCCTCCTCAAGCCAGAGACTCCTAGTCCGTTGAATCCACCTGCACCAGCTCCGCCTCCTCCCCGATTGGTCGACGGGGACCCTGTCTACACTGTGAAAGAGATTTTGGACTCAAGGTGCAGGGGCCGGGGCTTCCAGTACCTGGTCGACTGGGAGGGCTACGGACCTGAAGAGCGGCAGTGGGTCCCCCGCTCCTGGATCCTGGACCCGTCATTATTGACCACCTTTCATACAGCACACCCAGAGAAACCAGGTGGTCCGCCAAGGGGCGTCCGTTAAGGGGGGGGTACTGTCATGGTTCGGTTCTCAGCCCTGTTGTGCTTGTCTCTTTCAGTGCCTGTAACGAGGGGGGCGTTCCCCAGCGTCGCACCTGCAACGCGTTGGTAATCAAGGCTTTAAAAGGACTCCGAACAGCACTGACAGCTGTCGGATTATTATTTGCTCACCTCCGTGTCCAAGTGTTCTCCGCGTTTCCCGGTTGGTAAAAGTTTTTTGAATCTGCCGTCGTCTTTAGTTTACTTGTATTCACGTGTGTGTTTCCGCGTCGCCTTTTGTTTGATATACTCGTGTTGATTGATACCGTGTACATTTCGTGTCGTCCTTGCCGGTTGCAAGTGAGTTATGTTTTTCTTGTCCTTGCTGTTAGCAAGTGTTTTTTGTTACGTTAGTTCTCCTTGCCGTTTGCAAGCGATTTTGGTTATGTTAGTTTTCCTTGCAGTTGCAAGCGCTTTTTGTTACATTCGTGTTCCCTGCCTTTTGCAGGAGATTTGTGTTTCCCAATTCCTCCTTGCCTTTTGCAAGTGCCTTTTGTTACTTCCGTGTTCCTCGCCTGTGTGCAGGGACACCTCTGTAAATTTCGCCTACTTGCCTGCGAGCAAGCTTTGTGCAATCGGTCTATCAAAAAGAATAAATCGAGATTGTTTTCCTGCTCTGAGCCTGCATTTTTGGGATCTGTTGTTCATCGACTCTGCTGAGTCGTCACAAAATACGTGTGTTATGGTAAAAAGATGTTCTAATAAATCCTAGCCATGAGCTCCTTCTGTTGCTGAATTGACTTTGTGTATCTGCCCAACGAGCAACACAATGTGGTAATTGCTCTAAACTTAAGGGCCTACTATCATTAAGTTTAAGGATTTAATAGGTGATGCTATACCGCCCTCATCTGGAGATTGAAGGTATTGCTACCGCACTTGTGGGTTCTACTCACAAATAGTTATTTGCGGAATCCAATGCAGCCATAAATACTTGGGGAAAAAAAAACTTGCTTATCTTTATGTATTGAATTTTATGAATGCATATGAAAATGACATTTTTCTTAAATTTTTCTCCTTTGGATTGCAAAGTGGAATTATGTTTGCCACCCACTGCTTGTGGTCGTCCGCAGGGTGAAAGGGTCAAAGCCAAAAATACTGTGTTGACAGGAAAGTGAAGGTGGCCCAGTTGCACGAGGTGGGAGTTGAGACCCCCATTGGTCAGATCCTCACTCGTCCTGTTAAGAAGCGTATCATCTGAAAACTCAGGAAACAATAGCATTCTTGCTTGGGGAGGGGGACTGACCCCCTCTTAACTATGCAGACAAAAGCTGAAGGAGGAAGAAAAAAAACAAACATTCTTGATAAGACATGGACGCTAAAAACCTTCCAGAGGCCCTCTTCAATTGTTCAGCGGCGCGGTGGAAAAGTACAGGGTCTTGGCTGGACAGCAAAGCGCCCACATGAACGGAAGTATCTCGTCCTCTATAGCGGCAATGCAATTTGTGCAAACAACTGGCGCATGACGCCCCATCTGACAAATCCCCGTTTGTGTGCTTGACAGGGGAAATTTTCACATTGAAGAGCGGCGGCGTGTTGGAAATCTACAGTCTCATCACAGCAAATGTCAGAAAAAACGCATTTCATCAGGATTTTGATGAGAAATGCCACTGAGACATAATTTTATGCTAGTAAAGACAATAAAATTTATGAGCCAACATTATGCAAATAGGAGCAATGTGTGTAGTGTCCAGTAATTGCTTTGACAAAATGCCATGGACTTTTCGGTCCAATATTTTAGGATTTAATAATTTCATTTCTTTTTAGCAGAATCTATGGTCCCCCCTTTTAGATGTTAATATATATATATATATATATATATATATATATATATATATATATATATATATATATATATATATATATATATATATATATATATATATATGTATATGTTCTTTTCTACTTACAGGACTGAGATATTGTGATTAAAGCGCATTATAAATAAACTGTACTATTATTATTATTAGTAGTAGTAGTATTAGTAGTAGTAGTAGTAGTAGTGGTAGTAATAATAATAATAATAATAATAATTATTATTATTATTATTATTATTATTATTGCTATTATTGTCAATAATAAATCAATAATCATTAAATAATTAAATCAATAATAATTAATACAAATTATAATAATAACAATAACAATAATAATACTAATACTAATAATAATAATAATAATTTTCTGAGACTGAACAACTATTATTATTATTATTAATAATAATAATAATAATAATAATAATAATAATAATAATAATAATAATAATAATAATAATAATATTTGTTCAGTCTCAGAAAAATAGAGATTAATGGTCTGAAAATGATGCCCCTTACAGACTGATGTGCTGCATTACACGTCTGTGTCTGTCAAGTTGACACCTTCAGCACAAATGTGTATTGAGATCGTCACATATTCCATAGAATAATGCCTACACTGAATTATTTGCAGTCTTCCTAAAATGTCTTAGTCTGCGTATTATTGTCATCACGTTAATATCGCTGTCCATATGACAAGAAGGAAACCTGACAAATACTAATAGCTCACATGACAAGCCAGTCACATGACGGCTATTTTTGCATTTGAAATTGGTCGACTTGTTGGGCTAATATTTCATGTCTGGGCTCTGATTTTATGCCGTCATTTATAAGTTGTTATCCTTGACCTTGAATATATCATCTTCACTCTTCCAATGACAATCATCACGTAACGAGCCAGCGTATGCAGTATATGCTTACAAACATTTTTGTCCAAATGATAGCTTTTGATGACTTTTGGGACACTCGTGAATTTAATGAAACAAAGTACTTTATCACCTTTTCACTTGCTGTTAATATGTTGTACAACTGATTTTTTTTTTTTTAATGGAAATGTTCAAATCTAAACAAAACTTGTTCAGTGTCCCAACACACGGCACGTGAATCCTGCTCTCTCTGCTGTGTTTTCCAAAGAATAAAGCAAACAATAACAAAGCTGGCAACAGTGTGGTTCAGGACGACTCAAGCTGTGTAGTAACTGACAAACAACTTTCTCCACACATGTCGTGCAAACTTTTAGGGACACGTGCGCACCGTGCCGGTGGTCCTTCTAAACCGGATGAGCGTTGGGCGCCTGTTTGGGGTTGAGGCTGGGGCGGGTGGCCGCCACCGCCGCCGAGCTGCCCCCAGACCCATTAACGTGGAGAAAAACGGCCCGAAAAACACATTGCGTAATAGCCTTATGTAAGGGGCTTCAGAAATTAATAGCTGAAGCAGAGAAGCGGAAGAATTGACAAATTATGTCGAGGCCTAGCATGAGGGGCGCCCCGGATGGCTTGGGGGCGGGGTTATCACTGTCTAACGTGCCCTGAAAGGACTGCTAATGAACTTAAAAATGTGATTGAGCAAAAGATGAAAGAGTTGAAAATAGAAATTAGCTATGTAAACCTCCACTGTTCAAATAAGATCAACAAAAACAACAGCAGGGAGCAACGACACACTACAACAATGAAGTGTAATTTGGCAACTACATTGCTAACTAGCAAACAAACATTCCCCCCCCCATTGAAATGTCACCTAATGCAATGATCTCAAACCACTGGTCAAATCCAGCCATTTTTATCCATCTCAGGGGGCGGCCAATATACCACTTGCTGTCGACTGAAGATGACATCAACGTTGCTCAGGGCTTAGGCAACGACCAATCATAGCTCACGAGTTTTCTGAAGCTTCGCTGTGGTTGGTTGTTGCCTAAGACCTGACTAACTGTGACGTCATCTTCGTCGACAGCAAGTGGCAAAATGGCCACCCCCTGAGATGGATTAAAAAATGGCTGGATTTGGCTGCTTAACTCATATTCTACTAACACAATATTAACCAGAATACAATATTTAGACTGCATAGAACATAATATTGTCCAGATAAAAAATGGGTTGACTTCCTCTTTAAATGTATTTTGGGTGTAGAAACAAATAAACAAACAAGTCATAAAGCTGAGCAATCAACTCACTGCTCGCTTTAAACTGCTGGGACAAAAGTAACCCAAATTGGGTGAAATAGCCCAGCCCATTGGGTTGATAATTTGACCCAGGTCAAGATTTTGATCCAACAAGGTAGGTAGGTAGGTAAGAAGAAGAAGCAACTTTCCCCTGTTAGGTGTTGCCATGGAACCGTTTTCAGTGTCTATGAATGATTTATAGCAGAGGAAAAACTACAGTATAAAAAAAATATAAACCATTTTTTCTCACAGGAATTAGCACATCTACATCCTGTAGCAGTTGTGCCTATTTTGAAAGCTATTTTTAGAAGGTCACCCATCTGGACAAACAGTGACTTGCCATAGGTGGCGAGTCTTTGTTGGGGTCTGTGATCTGTAGGAGAGTCAAACAGATGTCGGAGAGAAGAAAAACATCAATTGCTTGCACGGATGGGCCCTCGCTAAAACAGCCACAAAACACAGATGTGCTTATTTGGCCGAAAAGCATCAGGTGAGCACAGCACAATACTGTAAGATTTTTAAATGCTGAAGGCCGGAAATTGTTTAATGCGAGAAATCCATGCGTTCAAGAGATCAACGGCTTGTCACGGTTGGTGGTGCCGGAGTGAATGTGGTGGAAGGACCCAATGGCGGAGACACATGACAGAGGGAGGAACGTGAGGTTTTTAACGAGAGAACGCAATGCAATCTGTACCCAAAGTTTCAGGGAGGAGTGGGAGATTGCTGCTAAAGTCTACAGTTTAAGATGAAAAGAAGCAGCCGTTCGCTGCCAATACTGCTGTCAAGCAACCACTGGAACGTTGCGTGCGCATGCGTATTACGTAACGCCACAGAAGTGCTAAACCGTGGGTACGGTTTACTAAACTGTGGGTAGAGATTAGTAAACTGTGGGTACAGATTGTTAAACTGTGGGTACAGATTGTTAAACTGCGGGTACAGTTTACTAAACTGTGGATACAGATTGTTAAACTGTGGGTACAGATTGTTAAACTGTGGGTACAGATTACTAAACTGTGAGTACAGATTACTAAACTGTGAGTACAGATTACTAAACTGTGGGTACATATTACTAAACTGTGGGTACAGATTACTAAACTGTGGGTAGAGATTAGTAAACTGTGGGTACAGATTGTTAAACTGTGGGTACAGATTGTTAAACTGTGGGTACAGTTTACTAAACTGTGGATACAGATTGTTAAACTGTGGGTACAGATTGTTAAACTGTGGGTACAGATTACTAAACTGTGAGTACAGATTACTAAACTGTGAGTACAGATTACTAAACTGTGGGTACAGATTACTAAACTGTGGGTACAGATTACTAAACTGTGGGTACAGATTGTTAAACTGTGGGTACAGTTTACTAAACTGTGGGAACAGATTACTAAACTGTGAGTACAGATTACTAAACTGTGGGTACAGATTACTAAACTGTGGGTACAGATTACTAAACTGTGGGTACAGATTACTAAAGTGTGGGTACAGATTGTTAAACTGTGGGTACAGTTTACTAAACTGTGGGAACAGATTGCTACGGTGGACGAGGTTAACTATGACGAGACAAGGAGAGACAAACGACAACGTAAACACCCAAAAACTAAAGCAAATCTAACTTCCCAAAACCGAAACATGACACGACTGAGGAGTCAGTTGTGTCCAAGTTATATAATGGCAACTTTTGTTTGACTGGTTTACTCAACAGAGGTTATATCACATGGCGTAAAATCACAGGTACTATGTTCTGCTCTCAAGTTTATGCAAACAATATGTCAGTATTACATATGATGGGGTTTAGTTCATTCTGTATTTGCACACTTTGGACATGATTGCTGCCGCTTCTGGTGAACTGATGTGTGTGTTTCAATATGAGAGGCATTTATTGAGTTGTAGTAATTTTCAACTGGATTTCAATTTGGAATTTGGAATACTTTCAGGCCAGATGGGTGGTACAACTGATTTTAGCTAAGGAATGTAATATGGGAGAAAAAAAAAAAGATTGTGGGGGTGGCATTGCTATTTCCAAATTCAGTTTTTATCTCCATGAAAACTAAAACAGTGTCCACCTATAATGGTATGATTGTGTATAGCACACGCAGAGGGATGCACATTTATTACAAATGGCGAGTGAATTTCTTTCTGGTGACCTTGAATGCCCTGGTGACCATATCTGCTGCATCAGAATATTTAATCGCTGTCATCTGAAAGAGTTGCGCTCTCATGTGAAATGTTTTTTGAGCATGAACACGAGTCTTCGTCTTTTGACACCCAAAGATGACAGCAGAAATTCCCGCGGGTCCCGAGAACTGTTTGTCCTTCCCTATTTTTAGGTTTAGAAATATATCAACAATATTTATGTTAAAAGTTCACAGTTTGCGAGCATGTGTTTGTCTCTTTAGTGATGTTTTGCAGCTCAGAAATGTTAAACTCGTGGGATCTTAACCTTATATTGTCAATACTTTTTCACTATTAAAAATAGCGTGGCATTGTCACATCTCTAAACACTCCCAAATCATATTTCCCTTTTGAAATGAATGGAAATGCCATTAATCTGTTGCAGCCTCACACAAAACATATTTTTGGAATGTGCCCCCCCCCCCCCCCCCCCCCCTCGGTAGAATTCAACAGTAGGCCTATCATAAACATTACCGGTCCACAAATAAGAGTATGAAGAACTTACTAGTTAGTGCATCATAATTTCATGCATTAATTCAATGGGCATTTTGTGTCTGGTGCCTTCACCACAAGGGTGTTGATTTGATGATGACAGACAGAAGACTGTCACAACTGCAGTAACTTTGGTCATTTCTTGTAGATGATGAAGAATATACGCCTGTGAGTTGTATGTATTGCTACCGCTTCTGTTCAAATACAAGTTGTTAAAAGGTCAATACCGCAACATCAAAGAATGTTTTATTAGGCTGTCTATTAACTCCCATCATGCATTAGCATTAAGCTAGCAGACAAAGCTATGTGATTTAGTTAAGTACACAGATGTAATTCTCTTTGTTTTATGTTTAGTTTTGCAATAAACTTCAACTGGGAGCAGCAATAAACAGTTTACAACAAGCACTTGGTCTCTCGCTCTGTTTTTTTTTTTTTTTTTTTTTGAAGAAGAAGAATTTTGCCAAACAGCTGTTTGCTATGACATCACAAATTTTTCCGTGAAAGGCTAGAAAAAAAAAAAGTGTCCAAGTGATGGTATCTCGTAAAACTTGTTAGTCGGGTCATTCGTAAGTTGAGGTATCTCTGTAAGTCATGACAATGTTCATACAAATTAGGATTTAACACTGAGTTCTGTTTATTAAAAGCAAATTTACTAAGTAGTAACCGCTTTTTCCTGTTTGTATTATTCTTCTCATAAACTTCAATCTTAAACAACTGAAACCACAAGATGAGTTCCTTATGTACTTCAGTGGAGAAGCCCCAAGCCTTTGAGTCATCCTTCCTTAATTTTCCTTTCCGGAATGTCAACTTTCCTCCAATTTGGCCAGACAGAATGTAAACAAAGACAACCTCCAATCTTTGGATTGGATAATCCAAAACAACAATTAACAACAGTTAAGATCACACTTGAGACAACAACAAGGGGGCTTTGCTCATCGCAGGGGTGGGCGGGGAGTAAATGTTGGGGTGTCAGGTTGGGACCCCCTCCACCCACCCACCACCCAGCAGTGTAACATGAAGCTTCACTAGCTGCCGTCATCACATGGCACATGGAAATTTCCACTCAGTCTTCCTTGCTTGTTAAATGGGAAGGGTCTCCATCTCTTGCTTCCAGTAGTCCTCCTCCTCCTCCTGCTTGCTGCTACTTCCAACTGCCTTCGACTCACACACTTGGTAAGCCCATTTATCCTCTTACTTGTTTTCAAATTCACTTTTATCCAGCATGCAATCACCGCGTCTTCAAATTGATCGTCGACAGTTGTGGTGTTAAAATTCTTATCGTTTTAATTGACTTGATCATGGAGGGCTTTTGCAGGTCTTGTGACATTGAGGTTCGCTTTACATATGCATTTGATTAAATTTACTTTTAATATATTTTTATTTGACGATTTCACATTCGTATTTGTTTTAAACGCCGTTTAAAATAGTAACGTTTCCTGCAGGGAGTCGCCGCGCGTAAAAACGCCGAAAAGGGCGTCTCAATTGAGCCACGCAAATTATTTCTAATCTCTCAATTCGGAGGTTAAAACCTCAGTTAACATTTCTACTTTAAGGCGTAAAAGTGCGCGTGTTACTGCTCGTATTATTGCACGTTCATTACCGTCGTGTTTTTTTTTCCCTTTTCCTCCACGCGTTGCGGAACCAAACAAAAAGGGTCTGCCTCTGCCTCACATGGCGTGGGGCCGAACACGCTTCTGTCGCCGATTCATGGCGATAACGAGAGAAGATTGAGACATGTAAGTGCATGGCTAGTTTGTATGCAACAGGAGAGCTCACCACGAGCTAATAATTATGTTGTGACTGCAAATTGGTCTCGGATGGTGGAGCTCGAGCTATTAGCTCAAATACAGACCGCAAATTCAACATAGTGCCGTCTTAAACTGGAGTTTTTGTTGCATTGTGCAGTAGAAGTGTCTTAATTTAGCACACGAGAATGATTATTGGACTCAAGGTAATTTTTACGGAGTCAAAAATGTGCACAAACTGCATATATGTAGCTAGTAGGACCACTTGTAGGCCTACTACAAATTCTCCACTAGAAAACACAGTAAACATGTAATTTAATTCTACAAATAACTACAAATGCAAAGGTATCCACGACCACAATTTATCCTAATGACATTTAATTTCTCATGCTTACTGTACAATTATTTTATTTTGAGTGTTTACTGAACATGTGGTCCAAGAGTTGATACTTGGGCAAAAATGCATAAATTCCAAATTGCTTTTAACAACAAGACAAATAGCATCAACGCCACAATGTGTCTACAACACTAGAACAAACTGGGGAATTAATATCTCAAACCAAAAGTGTGCCTTATTATATTTGTTAAATCAAAATGATGAACTAAATGTCTAAAAAAACAACAACATACTTTTGTATGGATTTTCCACTGCATACTTTTGGCCTACACTTTCAAAAGTGTTTCATTCTGTTGCTTATCTGCACTTTTCTGCAGTTTGTTTACCCTGGTCGTAAGACAGCCTGCAGTATGAAGCAACACACCCTGACCACACAAAGACGAGATTCAGTTTGGAGAATGTAAGGGACATCTTGGGCATATTTGAGTGGCATGTTCAGCCTGTCATTGCCCTGTTTGACTGCTATTAATACATAGTGACCACTTGGCCACATATATTTCTTCCAACCAGCAGTGACCTAAAAGATTTTTCTTCTTTAATGAAACATCTGGAGCAGCACATCAGTGATATTTGTTTAATTCAGTTTGAGAAAGCAACACAAAAAGGCAGCAAAAAGTCAAGTATTGAAATGACTTTTAGTAGGAATGGAGTTTTATCTCGCTGTGGTAAATCGATTCGATGTAATACTGTACTGGTCAACAAAATTATGTAATAATGCCTCATGAACTGTGGGTTCATACTCTTTTTCAGTTATGCAATTGGATACATAGTCTTTTCATACGTATAGAACAGCTTTAAGATGAAGGAAATGGAATTAATTATTATATTAATGGGCACCTTAAGCATAAATAAACTTTTTTCCATATTTCAAAATAGCATCAAACAGCGACAGCACAGTTTTTATACACTGTTGCTTTTAAGCTGACTGTTTATTGGTGATATTGGCGGTGTGGGGTTGGTGGTATCCAAAATGGAAAGCGTCTCTTAAGAAGTATTTACAAAAAAATAAATAAATCAAATTTGTCTAACAAAATGACTTAGTTACACAATATGCAATATTGGCGGGCTGATTACAATTCATGTAAAAAAATAACAAATAATTTTTTTTTAAAAAGCATTTAAAATGCTATACCTGCCTTTCATCCAACTTGTAAGTATTATTAAATGCAGAAGTAATAATTGCTTGGGCTAAAGTTGTCGTATTAAGTGTTGTGGTAACACCTCAGCAATGAATTTAGCAGCGCGGCGCCAAGCCGATTCATCTGGGGACAAATGCACAACTTGTCAAGACCCGCGTTGAACTGATACGTCTCCGTTTCCACCCCCCGATGGTGGGCCACCCTATACGAGGGACCGTCTTTTCTTGTTTTAGTGACAAGCAGCGTTAGAGCTCGCGAGGGGGGAATTTGTTTTCCTCTTTTCCACATGGTGGTCAGAGGTCACAGGTCAACCACAAGGGCTCAGTGTCTCCTTTGAGATCTTGTAAACACGGTGGGATGTTTGCCCACACAGCTGCTTGGACCCTTTGCCGGTCCTACAATTAAGCAATGTGACGCAAGAGCAGGTGATGTAAAGGTTATCGTCACCGGCTTTAGCTAATGGTAACATCACAATCGCGACTTTGAGTGTGATATTGATTAGTTGACAGTAATTAGTTACAATAAATTATGAGTTTATTATTTATTAAATCAGTTATTCAGCTGTGGCAATACAAATAGCAAACCCTGGCATTAGCCGTTTGCTAACTAGCCAAAGCATCATCAACATTGACAAGAAAGTTAAGCAGAAAATGAAATGAAGCTACTTTCACTCCTTCTCTTCTACGTAATGAGTTGGACTTTTGTTAACTTCACATACTTTAAATCAAATGTTGGTGAGCTTTCTGTAAAAGCAATGTCTAAAATAGAATCCGTGTTTGCTTTTACAGCACTCTGCTTATGCATTTATACAAAGCGCCCCAGCAGATTGAATTGGAAAAAGCATTTCAAGTCATTCTTCAACCCTCTTGACAGGCCAAGGAAAACAGGGCTGGACAGCTGCCTGAGCCTCGTGCAGCAAAGTGAAGGAGTCTACCGCCATAAATAATACGCAATATGACTAACGCACAAGACTGACCACAAGTTACATAATAAGAGACAAAAGAGACCTGGCAATTGCCAAATGACATTAAGCCTGCAAACATTGAGAGGTTATAAGGAACATATAAAAACATATAGGGTCTAGTTATTCCAATAAACACATTGAAAATAACGTAAGCAAGAAAATGACAACTTTCTTGTGGCGCAAACTGAACAGTCAAACCCTTCTGTTCCTCTATTCAAGCACACAAGCAAGGGAGTAAAAGCACGTCACTGCCGTCACGCACAAATTTGTGGATCAATGCAAAGCGATAAGAAAGAGGAACAGGTCACAAACAAGGTTAGAACACACGAGGTGCTCGTACAAAAGGCCAAGTTTAGATGGCTGCCGCCGCCGTCATGTGACGCCATTGGTGGCGTGTCTATATGTTTTGGCGTACACTTTGTTATGGATGCGTTCATCACAACGTGCGCTGCAGTAATGCAAGAAGTGAGGTGGGAACGCAGACAGGCTCGAGATGCTTGTGAGGCGGTCGTGAGCTCCGCACAAGTTTTGTGTTTGTGTAGCTCCTTTTTGAGGACGTGGCACTTGGAAATTCGGACAGACCAACACAAATAAATGGGAGCTGCATGACTCAGCCAGATGTGTTGAAACAAAAAGTGCTTCAATGTCTAGTAAAGCTCAGATTTTGCTTAATGTAGCAGTATATTTTTGGCTCCAGGATGAACGAGTGGTTGAGTGACTAAATATCTTTTGTAGTTGACAATAATGTGATGGAAGTCAAGCCGGATTAATCAGATTAATTACATTTATTCAGCACAGTTTCACATATTATTTTTGCACACTCGACTTGCACAGATTTATTAAAACATTTCTTGGCAGCAGATGGGCAAGTGAAAAGTCTTCCGGAAATTAGCCATTTGGAAGACGAGAAGCCAGAAACACGATTATAGCGATTAGTGGACTAAAGTATAGTCAACTAGTTTGTTGGACCCCTAGCATAAACCATAACGCAAGTATGAATGGTCAAAACAGGTTTCAAAGATATGCCATTGGCATTCCAAGATATCACATTTCACGGATCGACGTAGGACTAAAAATAGCTCAGAATCTTCTGAGTCCCGTTTCCATAATGCTAATGAAGGGTACTACACATATGGTGCATCCCAATGTCTTTGCTCACATATCATGCTGTTATGTCATACGGAATAGCAGTGGCTTAGCAAGCGCATTCATGGAACACAGAAGCCAGAAATATACGTCGTCTCAGACCTGTGAAATTCTTAGAGGCCCAACGGGGACTGTCAAATCTTCGATAGAGCTCTCAAGGATTTTAACAGCCTACTGAAGAATTATTCCTAAAATCAATTTCCTTTTGTGTTTGAAATTCTCCATACAATTTCTCTTATATTTACCATATTATATTTGGGTTTTCTCTGTCACGATCACATTCTAATGAGAGTTTTCGACTTAATTTAGCACTTTCCAATTCTAGCTGTTAATGATCACTGTGGACACATGGCTGTGGGCGGGACTGTCCCATTTACCGTATACTGTATGGGTGTAGACTGACTTGAATTAGTCATGCTGGAGGGGCTTTGATGAAAAGGGGAAGGTGAACAACACTTTGCTATTGATGATGATGGTGGCACAAACATGCCCCACTTGGCATGTTGTTAATGGACTTTGGAAATTGCTTGTATCAAGTAAACTAGATTAAGTGAGAAGCTAGCAAATTCAAGTAAAGAAGCTGAAAGCTCGTTTCGACGATGATCATTATCGTTGGTTGGGGACAGTTGGTTAGGTCTGCAAAAAATGAAAGAAGAGGAAGCGGTCGACACAAACTGCATGGTGTTCAAGGATGAATTGTTTTTCTCATGGCACTTTTTTTTTTTTTTTTGGCTGTAGTAATAAGTAATGCCACAGCTGATGCACATTTTGAATGACAGGGTTCCTGCTATCGCTTAAAATATAAAATATAACATTTAGATAATAAAACTAGAGAGAATCCAATGTAAAGAAGTGTTAGGGTTTGCATTATTCAAAAATTTGATGCCAACATTTGAACTTTTACTGCAAATGAATATCGGCTTCAAATATCAGTTATCATCCTCCTTGACTACCGATAATCGGTATCGGCCCTGAAAAAAGCATATCGGTCTAGCTCTGCTTTAAATAATTCAAATGTACCATTCCCAGAGGCTTGTAATGTCAATCAACTATATTTTTTGGCAACTAGTCCATCCCCCATTCTTCCTCTAGCTTTCCTCTAGTATTACAGCTTTCTGGTCACAGGTGATTGGCTGAGCATTTGTTGAAGTTATCTAAGGAATGTTGGTGGAACCACTTTTGGTGTAAATTGCCTCCGTGTGTCACTTTTATGACTTTTTTTTGTTGTTAATATACTCCAACAGAGGCTGTTAGGAGGTTAAGGCATCTTTTGCTCATTCAGAGCAATAGCTAACAATTTTTAAGATGAGCATTATTTAAATCAAATAATTTTAGTAATAATAGTAATTTAATAAGGAATATTTAAAAAAAAGTCTCTCGGCATATTGTGGATTTTCACTTCTAATTTGGAAGGACAAATCCAGAGGATTCTAAAAGTTCACGTTGGTGGAGCATGTATTGCATGTTCTCTTATTTGAACAATTACGAAGCGACGAGATAACGCCTCATCCCTGACATGTACACGACCTTGGGCACAGCGACATCCCCCGCCGCTGCGTTCTGATTGGCGGAGCGGCGGCACAGCCTACTCTGGCTAGTGCCGAGCAGTGCAGTTGGCATTGTGTGTGTGTGTGTGTGTGTGTGTGTGGTTACTTAGTACGTTAGTTTATGAAGTAAGGTCATGTGACTTGTCATGTGATCACTTTACAAAGTGGTATTTAATTGTCAGACACGACAGAGCTCACGAGTGTGTGATGCCGTCAGACATAACAATAAAAAGTTAACATAATGTTTTATTTATTTTCTGTAGAGGCAGTTTGTGCAAGTGTGTGATTGTGTGTGCATTGGGGGCAGGGGGGGGATTCTTATGAGCATGCTCTCAAAAGAGAGCCCAGTCCTGATTGGGTGACCGAAGTCCTCCCTCCCCTCTTTTAAAATCGTCCCTTCTCACCTGAGTTACAAAATAGTCGCAGCTCCTCGACCCTTCGCTTCTCTGTTACCGTCCGACTACTAAAACCTATTTTTGGCTAAGAAATAAGGAGCGGTCAAGATTTATTTCCTTCCATAGGAATCTTCTGCATAAGTAAGTACGTTTGCTACGTTTTCAAATATGTTAGGAATTTGCTTTTTTTTGTCTTTCATCTTTCAGTCTTATTTGAAAGTATGCAAATGCACAATTTTGAGGCTTATGTTGATGCATGATCCGGTTGCGGTGAGTATTTGGCAAAACGAGGCTGCTGTCTACTTTCTGCACTTCTCTGCAGTCTTTGCTTGGAAGAATTTTGCGCTCAAATGGTTGGTTGGCTGATGCAAGACATGGCTTGGGCGGAGGAGGAGGAATAGGGTCAGGATTGAAACCAAAAGAAGAAGGATTGTATATCATTGCAATTTTAAATGGTAATCTTGTGACTTGATCAAATTTGGCTCATTTAGTTTTGAGAGGTTTTGTTGCGATGCAGCCCAGGGTCGCAGCTGACTATTTATTTATGCTTGCGTGTTATATAAAACCCGTCTCAACAAATTAGGTCAGTGAGAGACCCTGTTGACATTTAACATAAAACACAGTGGCTAAAAATTTGAGTGGAAAGTTTCCAGGATACAAGGATTGTCACATCTTATGTTTCTTGGACACGTTTACGAGTATGTGGGTTTCCCCAGGAATCCTCCACAGCGCCTCTGTGGCTTGATGCACATGGTTTGATGTGTATTCCAGATGTGGCCACTCAAAATGCATTCAAATGCTACATGTCAATTAGTTTGTCACGGCTAGGGAAGCTTAAAAATAAAAGCAGCATGTGTTCCATACAAGCCTATACTGTATCATAACAGGGTTTCTCGACAGGGGCATGTAAGTCCAAGTGACAAGTCAGACAGGTTCGTCCTCTTTGCGATGAAAAGTCAACATGCAGGTATTCAAAAAGCAACGTAAATAGTTATTAGGCGGACTTATGGGTACGGGATATGGTTGTTAGAGGTAAAATACACGCGCAATCGCCATTGGCTTAAACACATGTCAGGTTTCCAGCCGGAGAGGCAAAACAAAAGTATATGACTAACTGTGTGTCAAATCAAGTCAGCAGTGAGGGTCAGGCGGTTTGTTTTTCACATCTCTGACGTCAATTCACGAGAGCCGATTGACTGTAAACATACAAAGTGTATTGTGATGTAAAGATACTTCTGCTCAGCAGCTTCTTTTAGTACAGAGTCGCTAAACAAGTAGTCAGGGCATTTTGGTTGTGTAATATGGAAATTTTACGGTAAGAGGTGTTAACTACCACAAAAAGTCGCAGCATAGACGGCCTAACTCAAGACTCAGCTGTCTGTCTACCTGCACTTCAAAATCACATCCTTTCCAATTATCAATTATCAAATTACTGTTGTTGGCGGACAGACACCGTTCATGGCTTGGGGCGTGCTTCGAGCGTAGGAGATAAATAGTTGGATTTCCGCAGCAACACTTAGATAAAAGCTTTCATATTGAGACAAAGTGCATCATTGGTTGTGAAAGAATGTGTTTACAAAGTGTGTTTTAGTAAGTTTAAATGTGTTCAAAGCATGTCGGAGGTGTGTTCTAAGGCCAAAAGGGGAAGTCAACCTTAAACATTTCTTGACAATAATATTATATGTAACCTCACTAAACATCCATCCATCCATCCATTTTCTTGACCGCTTATTCCACATAAGTGTCGCGGGGGGTGCTGGAGCCTATCCCAGCTGGCTTTGGGCAGTAGGCGGGGTACACCAAGGAACTGGTTAACAGCCAATTGCAGGGCATAGTTTAAACATGACATTCAATAATAGTACATTTGTGGAATAAAGCGTTATGAAGCAAAAATACAGCCATCTCAGACATTACATTACGTAATAATGATGTTAACGTGGAAAATGTGAAGCACGCCTCCTCCCCCGTGAGTCGGCGAGGCCTGCGATGGGAACAAGGGGGCCCCTTGATGGCCAAAGAACTCCTTGCATCCGTGGCTTAATGACCGTTTGTTGTTTTGACTCAGACCAAATCTCGATGGACCGTATGTCACCTTTGGCATGCTACAGAATATATGCACAAAGACAATCTACTATATGGTACACTTACACTTATGGTATATAGTTTGTACATTTGCAATGAAGAGTGATGTGCAAGTGTCGCACATGTTGTGTCGATCGAACCGTTTCCACTGTGAGGTAACAGAACAAACAGTTCCAGGAAATGGTACAGACTCATTTGCAATGGCAACATGTTTCAGTCAAAAAGGCATCTATAAGAACGATGCATTATTTAAGCATCTCTAACATCAATTTTGTTTCTTTCAGATTACATTAGGGGGAAAAGCATTCAAACAGGAATAAAAGGAGCGCATTAGTGTCTGGTGACCGCCGAAACTGTCGTAAGAATTGGAAAACTCATCCCGCTGTGAACCACTATGCCGGGAATTGTGGATCACATCGAGCTGAGGAAAGTCTCCGTGGTGGCCGACGATGAGAGCGCCGACAGTTTGGACCGTTTCGACGAGACCATTGATTCCGAAAAGGCCACCATCAACAGGTATGCACATAATGCAAACCTTGAAGAGAACGATTCCTCTCCACATTCTTAAAATCGCTGTGTGTTTAATTTGTGCTTTTTGTAGTCAATTCCTGGATGACATGGATGATGGCGAGAGCCAGAAGTTCCTCACTAATGGAATGATGAAGAAGAAGAAATATGAAGACTACCACGAAGAATATGTAAGAACACAAAATTGTCATATTCCATCTTTGCACAGAATTGCACAAGAGTTATGCATCTATTTGTTATTGTCTCTTCTTAATACACATAATGTGATTCCCCTCTCTCCCCCTCTCTCTCTTAAAATCCGAGCAGCATCCTGGCCATACATCCTTTGGAATGTCTGTCTTTAACTTAAGTAATGCCATAATGGGCAGCGGGATCCTGGGCCTGTCGTATGCCATGGCCAACACTGGCATTATATTGTTTACGTGAGTACCAACACAACTCGTCAACAGTCAATAACAGAGTAGAAGAAACTCTAGTAGCAGTTGTTGTCAATCAAATATACCACTCACTCACTCACTCACTCACTCACTCACTCACTCACTCTGTAACCTCCCCAATTTCATAGAGGTCAGCTCCTGAACTGACGATGATTGTGTCACTTCTTTAATATAATACGGAATGCATCATTAGACTAACAAGACTAAGTGCAATTTCTGGAGAAATTGCGTGGGAATGCTGAAAGCAAAGCTGAATGCTAAGATTTGAATGCATGTGAAATGCTTATGAAGTAAATTGAGAGATATATTGTGAAATTCTGACGTCCTGGTGACTGGACAATGCACTTTACCAACTGTGCCACCGAGCAGCATCAGACACCTGCTAATGATGATAAGTTATATGTATGGAAGTGGGCGTGGAAAGTGTACTTAGGAAAAGTTCAATGTCTGTCCCATTGAAAATTAATGGGGAAAAGGTTATTTAAAACGTTAAATTGTGCAAATACTGTAAGTAATGTGGAGTCAGACGATATATACCCCGGGAGGCATTATGTGACAGTTGTTACGCGGCAAAAAAGTGTGGAGTATAAAAAATCACAATAACATATGTGGGAATGCTTCCCACAATGAGAATTCCAGGGCATTCATAGCCAATGTTAATAATGAGCTTCTCTTCTTCCCTGCATATAGACTCCTCCTGATTGGTGTTGCCGTCCTCTCCTTATATTCTGTGCATCTGCTCCTTATGACAGCAAAAGAAGGAGGTTGGTGTTGAGATTTTCTTTCAAAACAAGGGATTCCATGTTGGTGAAGCTAATTGTGATTTTTCAGGATCACTCATCTATGAAAAACTGGGAGAAAGGGCATTTGGCTGGCCTGGAAAATTGGCAGCTTTTGTATCTATCATAATGCAAAACATTGGCGGTAAGGAGCAGGTTTTAGAATATATGACTCGAAAAAAAAATCCTTTTAAATCTTTGACTAAATTTCACATCTGATGTCATTTTGCAGCCATGTCTAGCTACCTCTTTATTGTGAAATACGAGCTGCCAGAAGTGATTCGGGCTTTCATGGGTTTGGAAGAAAGTACCGGGTGAGTACGTGTTATAATTTTGCAAGTATGGCTGGAATATTTTCAGCCTCTAAACAATTTTTGGGCCATTGTGTTTGTAGTGAGTGGTACCTGAACGGAAACTACCTGGTGATATTTGTGTCCCTTGGAATTATTTTCCCCTTGTCGCTGCTTAAAAATCTGGGTAAGTATGCACCCTGCTCAGACTGAAGAGATTGTGAATGGGTTCCTAATGTTCTGGCCAGTGACGTATATCATTGCCTGGTTTACAAGCTGTTAGTTATTCGCCTTGGACTTGTCAGAGATCCATGTCACATCCTTGCAGCTGTCTATAGTCAGCCAAAAGTAATTTAACACCGTTTCTCAGTCAGCTCTGTCAAATGGGACTTAAGGCAAAGTATCATTAAGGCCTTTAGTCAGCTCAATCACTCACATGGAGTTTTATGGCGCAGGATCAGCGCTCAAATGGCTCAAGTCCAACAAAACCTGCTCCGGAATGACGGCAGAGCCAGATACGTATCTGTCTGCATGACAGACAGGGACACTTGCGAACTTCCCCTCACATCTTTTATCCATCTATTTTTGGCTATTCGACCTACATCTGTGACCCATATCCTTGAGTCCCATATCCATTCAAACGAATTTCCAGCTGTTTATAGGACGAGCATAGCAAAAAATAGCAACAATATCCACTGCACCTTTTCTTTCTGTATGTCGATGATTCAGTCATTTGATTTTCATTGCAGGTTATCTGGGCTACACCAGTGGTTTTTCGCTTTCCTGCATGGTGTTCTTCCTGGGAGTCGTAAGTTCATTTTTGTTAAAAATAAATAAAATAGACAAGGATTTGGATATTTAACTCAGGTTCCTTAAGGATAGCTTTAGCATAAAGGTTACTGTCACTGTTTTGTATCCTGCCAAGCACCATTTCAGAAAAATCTTCTGACGACAATATTCTCGGAACCTGAGGTTTCATATTTAAAAGTACATTCCAACTTTCAGAAATAAATGAAACCCAGTCAACTGAGAAATACGACCATGGTAACCGAAAAGCAGCCGTGCGATGATCAGTCCAGCAGATGGGAATTCAAAAATAGAAAACGGAGAAAAGATTCTTCTTAAATTTCTAAGAAGACGTTGGGCTTAATTTTCCTAAATCGTTGATTTAGAGTCAAATCAATTGGCCTGAAATTGCTTCGAAACATAAACATGACATTCTGATTAATCTTACATTTGTGGAATATGAGTTGTGAAGCAAAAATCCAGCCGTTTTTATCCATCTCAGGGGGCGGCCATTTTGCCACTTGCTGTCGATTGAAAATGACATCACAGTTGCTCTGGGCTCAGACAACGACCAATCACAGCTCACCTGTTTTCTGAAGCTGAGTTGTGATTGGTTGCTACCTGAGACCTGAACAATTGTGATGTCATCTTCACTCGACTGCAAGTGGCAAAATAGCCGCCCCGAGAAGGATAGAACGAATTTGATAACTTCATTATTTTTCTTGTACAATGAATAACTTTTAAAACAAAATTTATCCACTTGCTGTCGACTGAAGATGGCATCACCTGTGCTGAGGAAATAGGTAACGATCAAGCATGGCTCACCTGTTTTCTGGCTTTGGTCAGCAAACTGAGCCATGATTGGTCATTACCTACTTCCTCAGCACAGATGATGTCATCTTCAGTCGACAGCAAGTGGAAAATTTTGTATTTAAAGGTATTAATTGTACATGGAAAAAGTTAGCAAATTCATTCTGGACAAAATATGACCTTTTTGCTGCTGGAAATAGCTCAATGAGTCAAGTATCCATTTGATGCCCACCATGTCTGCGACCATACCTAACTGGGCTTGCCGTTAATTCCCAGGTGATCTACAAGAAAACCCAGCTCCCATGTCCGCTTCCGTTCCTGGACCACCCGTCAGCCAACCTAAGCATGAATGCCTCGCACATGCCGGGCGTGTACGCATTACACAACCGCTCGGAGCAGATGGACTTCTCCCGGGCGGACGTGTCCCCGGCCGTCACGGACAGCCACGGCGCTCACGCCTCCGCCGGCGTCCACTTTGAGCCACACCACAACGACGAGGACATGTGCACGCCCAAATACTTTATCTTCAACTCACAGGTAGGCCTGAAACTGGTTGCTTGCTCAAATATGAGGGTGTGCTATTTGAAAACCATTTTTGGTGAAAAGAAACAAAAGGCTTGCGAACTAGAATGTTTGGTTAAGGTGGTTTTGAAGGGTGTGTCACGTCTTTTGTACACATGTAGGATTTGCGGGCTTTGTGTTCCACTGAGAACCTAAACTGGGATATAAATTAAAAACAGCCTTTCACAGTGAGTCACAATGAACCTTAATGCCAATTTAATTAAAGCGTCATTGTGTTTCCTTCTCAGGCAGAATGTAGATGTTACTTTTGCATATAGGGAACTCCTGCCCATTAGCCATGTTTTTCATTCTACATCCCAAAAGCCGTCATAGGAATGTAATAATTGGTGTAAAGGAAGTATTGCTGAAGTGAAAAGTCGTAACTGAGAGACGAAAAGAGACTTAGATGAAACTTCCAGTTGAAGTTTACTACCACACTACGCAACAAACTACAAACACAATTACATGTTGCATAATCAAAATAACTTTTACATTTAGCTTAATGCTAACACACATTGCAAAAGACATTTAAGCAACAGCAACATTTATAGACAGACAATATAACAGGCATATATTTATCCTTTGAAGAAAAACAACAAATATTACTGCATCTCAGTAATTTACTTAGTTGTGAAACTCTTCTTTGTTTGTCTCCATGTCTACCCTATACTGCCCCCTGGTGGATGCAAGGATCACAACGTGCGGCTAGAACATATACAGTACATGACATTTCCATCTATTTGAATGGAAGTTCTGTGTTTTTTTTTGTTTGTTTTTTGTTTTGTTTTTTAAATCAAATTGGTCTGTAATTGCCGATAATTATCGGCAGATTTCTTTATTATCCGTTTTATCTGTTTGATGTCAAATTCGTCGATAATTATCGGACACCGATATTATCGTGCATCCCTAGTTTGTGGTATATTTCATTTTACGCTGTCAATGTAAGCAATTCCATACACTTTTAAGGGTGACATCAATTACTCAAACTGCATTTTTTTTTGTATTTTTTTTTTTGTAGTAGTGTTCAGTCCACATCCCCCATGAATAGTAGGGTTTTACTGTCGATTATATCAGGAAAATGACAGACGTTCCACTTTTTTGAAAGCAATAACAGTAAAAGTAGTGTGGCCAAGGCCAAATGCTTGGGAACAGATGTGCTGAAACTTAATGACACATTTTTCTCCAGTTGCTGTGCCTCCTTACACTTGGAAAACCATTGACTCATCGTATCACTAAAACAAGATAAATAGCCTCTCATAACTCTACAATATCTTTTCCAGACGGCGTACACCGTGCCCATCCTTGCCTTTGCCTTTGTGTGCCACCCCGAGGTGCTTCCCATCTACAGTGAGCTGAAAGAGTAAGTGTTATTGTTTTCTTTCCAAAAGTGACAGTCTATATTTTTGAAACTAAATATCAAATACGTGGGCTATTTCTGCAGTCGCAGCAGGAAGAAGATGCAGAACGTCTCCAACCTGTCCATCTTGGCTATGCTCATCATGTATATGTTGTCAGCACTATTTGGCTACCTCACCTTTTATGGTAAGACAACTCAACAATTGACTTATTTAGACGTGAAGACGACGGATTGATATTCAAAATTTCTATTGTACTTTTAAGTTCAGACATGACAGAGGAAGCTTTACATCGGCTTCTGTACTGCACTTAATGTGTCTGGAGTGGGTGGCATTTTGCAAAGATTGTTTTGAACTGGTGGGAACCAGCAAAGTACATCCAAACATAACATCTTGCATTAGCATTGTCCAAGTTCAACAACCAAAGACTGAGACAAAGATATCAGAGGCACCAGTGACACGACCTGAATGTCAAACATTGTCTAATAATACTAACATGACACAGTTGGCCTGCAAACGAGTGTTTATTTTCAGTCGGTGTGAATTGCGCTGATAAAAGAAGACAGCCTCGCAACCCACACCGCCTCCAAACATGGTCCAAGCCATCAGATTTCCCTCTCTCATGTGGGTCCACGCATGCACCTGCATGTAAATGGACTCGTGCTAGGATTCAGTGTCATGTCTTAAACAGGAACAAGAGTTTGTTCCCATGCAGAACGTGTTCTTTTGTGACGTGTTTCACAAGTGGCCGTTTTCCGTTGCAAATCACAGAAAACGTGGAGGCGGAGCTGCTTCACACCTTTACCAAGGTTTACAAGTTTGACACGCTGCTACAGCTGGTGCGTTTGGCTGTCCTCACCGCCGTCACGCTGACTGTCCCCATTGTGCTCTTTCCTGTAAGTATCTCGTGTTAAAAAGATACACATCACTGATTTGTTTTATCGTTTTTAGCTAGCTTGTTTGTAACAGCTGCCACTCAATGAAATGAAAAGATAAGAAAAATGATTCTTAGAGTCCATATTGAACAATAGTATCCAAGAATGCCGTCAAATGCTAATCACTTCAAAGTAAAATAGTCATTACTGTGTGTACATATTAAACACGTCTTCAAATCTTCACTTCTTGTGTGACTCACAGAAATAGAAAAACTATAAATACTACTTAAGAGAATTGCTGCTCAGGATGTGATTTTTGTGTCATAATCAGGACGCCACTGATGTTCTCTTCCCTGCAGAACACTGTGCAGTTCACATTTGCTTCTGCTAGTTGCTGAAATGCCTCAACAAACCGACAGGGGGCGCAATTGCCTACATACATGCTATCAGCACTCATTCCTAGCTTCAGTGTCTGATTGCATGTTGAGTAAGAAGTAAGCCTGCGATTGTGCTGCCCATAGAAAACCCCCCGGATATATTCATTCACATAATTCCTTCCCAAATATGGTCAGGGGCTAAATTTAGCTTGGTCTTGATCTGACACAAGAGGACAAATTTGGCTGCTGACCAAAGAGACGTGTCATGCCCTCATTTTAGCCTCGGGAACATGATCACAACTTCTGTAGAAGCTGTGAGCAGCCACCAGGTGGCAGCAGCAGTCTTGTTGTCATTGAGTCATAAAATGCAGCAGCCATTGTTATGAAAACACACCTCCACTGTTTTACATTGTGACTGAATGAGTCATAGATCAAGCTTATGTTTACATTTTCTCCCTGTGACTGATCACTCTCACGTACACATTAACACAAAAGCTCATTCACATTCAGACACACTCCTTGCATGACACTGTGGATACAACTGGAGATAATGTGACTGAAAGGAGGGGCAGGGGGAGGGAGAGGATCCCCACCGCCCTTTTCGCAATGGAAGTTTACTGGATCGGAGTGGACAGTGGAAAAACCCTCACCTTGACCACTGCTTGCAGGGCGAGTCGGGGGCGCTACGCAACAATGCCACCATACTAAAAACTGTTCCGAATATTGTAGTTGCCGTATTTATGCTAAATTTCATTTGAAGCGAACATTTTTAAAGTTAAAATGATAAAATCACATATTTTCAACTACAACTAAAAAGCACATTATTTGTTGTAAATTAATAATGCAGTGTTCCCTCGTTTTTGGCAGCCTCGCTGTTTCAAGGATTTTTTTTTTGTGTCTTTTTTTTTTTTTTTTTTTTTTTACATGCTTTTTGGTTTGTTTATTTATTTATTTTTGTCTTTGCGTGGCCGTATCTCTTGAAACCTACGTCCGACCGGGTACTGCGTCTGTCCCGTCACTCCACGACATTGCATTCCGGAGATGAACAAATACTGTGCTGTATAACTGGTCAATTTAAAAAACAACAACAACAACAACAACAACAACATAGTTTTAATTGGAAAAAAATCATCACTGTAAATGGAAAAAAGAAAAAAGAAAAAGAAAAAAGGTGAATGAAAAAGCATTCATAATAAACTAAAAATCATACCAAAACAAAAAACATATAATAAATGAAAAAAAAATAATATATAATTACTGTGCTGTATACTGTAATAAGTAAATTTAAAAAAACGTACTTTTAATGGAAAAAAATGAGTACAAATGGAAAAAGAACATATATGATAAATGGAAAAAGCATTTATAATAAACTAAAAATCATACCAAAATGAAAAAACACAAATGAAAAATGACATACTGTAATAAGTAAACAATTAAAAACATAATTTTAATGGAAAAAATTAACATAAATGGAAAAAGAACATATATGAAGAAGCATTTATAATTAAGTAAAAATCATACCAAAATGAAAAAAACAAACGAAAAAAAAATATATATATATATATATATATATAATTAATGGGAATTTAAAAAATAAAATTTGAATTTTTAAAAAAGTGAATTTTTAAAGATTTCCATTATCGCGGGTAGTTTTTTGAACGTAACACGATAAACGAGGGAACACTGTAATCGGATTGGATAATTTCCCACGGTAAACCAGATGATAACATAGGACACAATGCTTGGGAATAACTGATTAGGGTACATTGCTAATGTACTAGAACTGCACTAAAATACACAAGAACATATTCTGATCAGTGTTTGAAAAAAGAACTGGGCATGAACAAAGGTAGGACTACATGTCCAAATTGCTCTGCACCAGCGGTAAGGAAATATGTTGGCCTGAGGCGCTCTTGGAGGGAGCCAATACTTAAGTATTAACCAAATAGAAGGTGTTGTGTTCAATATACCTTACGTCTTAAAGAGATAACATTGATATGCACAAACGCTCCTATCACAAATTGAAATTGATCAACGCGCATTTGTTGGCAGTAGCCGTGCCTGCAGTATTTCGTGCTGCATTCACTGTACCATGACAGTGACAACCTTGGCTTCAGGTGAGACGTCGGATGGAAAGCGGCCGCTGTCCCTCTGCCAAGTTTCCACCTGACATTTGAGAATCTCGCCTTGAATCCTCGCCGACCTTTATTTTGGTTGTCGACCTTCAGCTGGAGATTAACGTTAGCTTTGTCTGCGGCCGTCTGCCCTCGGCCCCCGCCGAGAAGTCGTACATACGCGAGAGCACAAAGAATGTGCGCGCGGACGCGTGTTTAGACGGCACAATGTGCCTTAGGGTGCAGTCACGTGAGGGGAGATAGAAAACGGAGGCCGGATCACACAGGGCTTTGCCAGGATTCAGTGCATTATGAAGGGGCTTTACATGGAGGTAGACGCGTCCCAGTTCTCAGGCTCGTATTGAAGATATGCTTAACAGTAATCTTTATGTACTAAACATCAAATTAAAAATGTGATGACGTCTCAGCTTCAAGGCTTCCTATTATGGCTACGGATAAAAATGAATGGTTAAGAGTTTTTCGAAAAATAGCTGGAACACACAACTTGCCTAATGACAGACTCACTAAAGTTTGCATCAGCTTTTAACGGTAATCCACGCCCCAATTTACTGATTAGTCATGAGAGTCTAATTACGGTGACTAATGGACCTCTAAACAAGTTTTATTGTTGAACATTCGAGGATATGTCAAGAACATAATGTTAACCGCTTATCGTGTCCAACATAACTAATCATTCTAAACATTTTAAGTCCCTGTAAAGTGAAAATAAATGTCGTTTAAATTTGTTCAAAGTCTCCGGTGCCACACCGTGACAACGGGGCACTCTAAAGTGGCCACACCCGGCCGAGTGGCCGAGGTCCTGATCCACACGCTGACTGTTAAGTCAGCCCCTCCTCATTCTTCTTTCTCTGTTTGACGTGCACACTCAAGTAGGGCTGCTTGATTATGGAAAAAAAATCATAATCCAGATTATTTGGGCAATAATTGAAATTATTTATTTTTTGGTACAAAACAAGACAATGTTTAAAACATTTAAAAATATTAAGACCAACTATAAAAAATATTTTATTATTATTATTATAATTATTATTATAATGATATTTATTTATTTGTGTTGGCAAAAACTTGGAGTGCAGCATGTGCACTGTGCAGTAGGACGATCATTTATTTTTTGGTACAAAACAAGAACATTTTTAAATGTGAAAAACAAATACAAATATTAAAATAAAAAAAAATGTGCAAATGTATAAATTTAACAATTCAAAAATTTGTATTTTTTTTTTACGATTATGCTGGTTTTGTAATTGTGGAGTGTAATAATTGAACTTGTAATTGAATTTCCTTTAATTACACAGCCCTACACTCAAGGCCAACAATGAGGCACTCTAGCCTTGCCACAATAACGGACTATCACATTTTCTTGAATATTTGCTGCTAAAGTGACTTGAGGTTGGTTGCAGGACTCAAAACGGCCACTAGAGCCCCTGTTGAGCACTACGTTTAGGAGCTACTACTAGGTTGTATTTTGGCTGCAAAAGATGAAGTGAAAATTCGCTTCTTGTGTTTCATATATTTTGACAAGAAAGGGGAATTTCTGGGCTATTCATTTCTGCTGAAATGAAAATTGCCTCGGTATATTTACTTGGCACCAGTACAACTTCTGCTTTTTGTCTCTAGATCTGAATGCAGGTGTGCAAGTTTACGATGTTTAAGTCAGCGTGAGGTTTGCAAATACTTAATGAGTAATCCTGCAAAATCTAGTTGTGACTGGTCATTCTGCATGTCTTACCAGTTCATCCACATTCTCACTGTGTGTGCTTTTGGAAGGGCGGGGGCAGCGGGGGTGTCTGACAGGTAAATAGCAAGAGTCAAAAGTGTACAAATATCACACGGTGCACTCCAAAGGCTTCGCGCCAGGTAACAGTTGGGCGCCGAATAGTTTGGAGCCTCGGAGAGAAATGCCCCGTCCCGGTTCGAGTTTTCCGAGCCTCGTTATGCAACAGCTGCTGGGAGAGTTTTAAGGGGGATGCAGTTAAATTCTTGTCAGTGTCTCAGCTGGCTCTTCATGATGACAACTTTTTGGCTGTGATCCCAGAAAACTCCATGACAATGAAGGTCACCTGGTTTGGACTGGCACGTTTTTGCCTTTTTCAAGGATGATTATTAGAAATACATCTGTCAACATAGGCGACATAAAGATTTTCTCTTGCGCCTTGTGGAGGTGAAATATGAAACAAAAGGAAGTAAGGGCGGTTGTTCAAATAATCAACCGTCAACTACAAGTGACACACCTCCCCCTTTCCTGCATAGGCATCCGCCTTGCTCTCACTGGCTGGCTGATGCAACCTCCGGGTTGCCTTGCGAGACATCCTTTGGCCTTTTTGAATGGGCGCCCTCAAGTTCTGTCTCTCTTAACCGCTCTGTGTAGCCAGCTTGCCGTCGGGCTACACTGGATACAGGCGACCTTTTACCTACTTCAGGCTGTGGCTCAAGCAGTACCAGGCGTCCCAGCAGGGTTCTGTGGGCTCACTGTTTCTCTTAACATTTTAACTTGTTTCCTTTGCGCAAATGTACACACAGCATTTGGCACACTTCGGTCAACTCCAAGCGTGGGAATGAGGCTTGGGACTGTTGTTGTTGTTACTAACACATAACGTGGGCTCAAGACAAGTGTGGCTTGCTTTAATTTCGATTTCTTATCCTGTCGAGCTAAATCCTGATAAATAGAAAGTCAAAACAACAGGTGCGACCAACCACGGCTCACCTCCCCAATAGGAACAATGCATTCCATGCTGTTTGTTTACATTGCAACAGCATTTTGGAGCATGTCTCCAATTGGACATTTTTGTTATTATTTACATGTCCTTCCTTGTCGCTAATGACGTTTACATGTTTTGTTTATTTATGTTTATATGTTCAGTAAACAAAACATGTAAACGTCATGAGCGACAATTAAATGAATTGCACGTGTGTGCTAACCGGTGTATGTCATGATGGCAAATTTGCACTCTGTGCATATGTCAAATGATACACCCACACACTTAAATTATGCCTTTAGATAAGACTTGGATAACCAGTTTTTGTGCATGTCTGTGGTGCGTCTATAATTTTCTGCTTTATGAGGAACTGAAAGTGGACTACCGTATTTTCCGGACTATAAGTCGCACTTTTTTCATAGGTTGGCTGATCCTGCGACTAATACTGCGACGGCGTATTAGGGCCACGTAGAAATTTTATATATATACATATATATATATATATATATATATATATATATATATATATATATATATATACACATACATATTAGGGATGTGAATTGCCTCGTACCTGACGATTCAATTCGTAACACGATTCACAGGTCACGATTCAATTCAATTAAAAGTCGATTGTTTTCATTCAAATTTAGAAAATTTTATATTTAAAAAACATATTTAAAAGAATTGAATGATTTGTGGTGAAGCGTTTAGCTGAATCCATGTAGTCCGACACTATATGGCAATTCCTCCAACAACCATTATCCTGCTCAATGCAACATGGAAACCATTGAGCGTCTCATCTATTCAAAATATTCTCTAATCATTTTCCTAATTTGATGTGAAAATCCGGTTTTGTTTTATTCTCCAGATCCGCTCCTCCATCACCACTTTGCTGTTCAGCGGCCGAAGTTTCAGTTGGCCTCGCCACATGCTCATCGCCGCCTGCATCTTGATCTTCAACAACATGTTGGTCATCTTCGTCCCAACCATTCGAGACATCTTCGGATTTATCGGTAAGTGGACGATAAAAAAAAAAAAAGAAAAAAAAAAAGAAAATCATCCATGGGAATCCCACATGGGACCATGTGAAGATCGGCCGTTGAAGTCCGATTAGCGGCTTCGGGTCAGAGGTTGTTTTAGTTCAGTAAAGAAAAAGTGCACAAGCTTAAAGTGTCAAGTCGTGTCAGCTGGCCGGTCGCGTGAGAAAATCGTGACCACTCGGTTTAAAGATTCTTGCCACTTTAACACCACAACGTTTTCAAACATAGCTTTTTTTCAGATTATTCAAAGTTAATATGTATTAAGCAATCGATGTGGCTAATTTCGGGGGGAAAAAATCTAGCTTTGATTGAAAATTAGCTACAACTACAATCATTTGAACTTACCCATAACATGACATATGTCACAAGTTCCTAACAACGTAATTAGCATTGGCCTGTGATTAGCTTAACTCATTCACTCCCAGCCATTTTCACAGAAGCAATCCCGTTCGCTCCCGGCTGTTTTACTGGATTTTGACTGATTTTGCAAGGCCCACAGAATATTGTGTTCTAGTGCTATAAAAACATGGTACCTACCAAAAGAAAGATTAAAGTCTCTTCTTTCTTCAGGATAAAAAAGTAAATTTCTATCTGTTTCTGTCTGGCAGCAATTAGCAATGGAATATAGATAAGTTTTAATTATTCACAAATCTATTTAGAATTGAGTAATTTAGCTTTTTTTTCCAACATGGCCCTGGTTTATCGCCTTTGCTCTGCTGTCACCCACTGGCCGTTTGTGTAATAACTACCATTGCTTCAACCGTTCTTCCCAGTTGAGAGGCTGCATCAAAGCCTTCTGTATACTCTAGCATTTAAAAAAAAACAAAAAAACAACAACAACAACAAAACATATAAATACGTTTTTCGGACACTAAAACATTTAAACTAGAACGTATTTAACCGTTTTTGGCAGCAAATGAGTTAAATGGAGATGACAATACCTGCAATAAAATAAATATATTTAACAAGTTTTGCCAAGTATTTGTTTAGTTTTGCCGTTTGATAATGCACCATTGTATGCTAGTAAGTATTTTATTTTTTATTATATTTACTGCTTGACGGCTTCTGCGTTTGAACTCTTCGTTTACCCGACGTGTTATATTATGCAACAATAATAGGTTGTGTGTGCATAAAAATGTTATGCAATCAAGTGACATTGCTGGCATTTGTGGGTTTTTTAAACACACAGTCTCATTTAAATTTTAAGCCGCAGAGAATTATTTTATTATACTGCCGTAACAGTGGCTGTCAAGTTAAATAAAATTGTATGTAAATGTTGGTCAGGTTCCTCGGCAGCCACCATGCTCATCTTCATCCTCCCTGCGGCCTTTTACCTCCGCCTGGTGAAGACGGTACCGCTTCGCTCCCCGCAGAAGATCGGGGTGAGTCCACACATACGCACTTTCTCAACATATCAGCTTCCCCGATTTCAAAATGTGACTCGGCAGAAAATTCACCAGAATCCCGCGGCGCGTCCTCCCCTCACCCGAAAGCAACGACTTATTATTTTGTTCTCGTCTCGCTCCCCAGGCCGCCGTCTTCCTGGTCGTGGGAATCGTCTTCATGATTGGCAGCCTGTCACTCATAGTTCTCGACTGGATCCACAATCCACCAGGTTCCAGCGGGGGGCACTAAGCGCACCATCTCTGGTGCAACATCTGCCCCTCCTCAAAGATATATTTGCCACGATAAGCCCGACATATCAAGATGTTTCTATGACTTTTCAGACGAGTTTTGCTGTATTTTTTGTTGGGTTCTGTTGTAAAAAGTTCTGGAAGTGCGAAAGGCAAGCAGACGCCGGAAAGCATCGTCGTGGCGGTTCTTCCCGAGCCGCGAGGAAACTGAAACGAACGCACGTTTGCCGCCCGCTTCTGCGCACCTGAATGTGACATTTGAGGTCGGAGTGCGCGGCCCTGCCGGAAAAAACGCAGCACTTCTTCGCATTACTTTTGTGTACACTCGCAGCCAGCCAAGTGTCATTTGCTGCTCTCTTTAATTAATGTGAACAAATCGAGAAACGGAGGCTCGCCAAAGTCTGCATGCACAAACAGAAACAATAACGCTTGTCGACTGGTTTTAGTTTGACACGATCAACCAGTCTGAAGTTGCGTCTCTGACTACATGAAGCATTGGAGATGCTTCCAGTATTACCGTCACGAGGGGATTGAACAGTATATGTATATAATTGTCTACTGAATAGGTGAATGTACATAACACGGAGAATATGCTTCAGGCACTTGTATGGCTAGTCAACTAAAAAGGATGTTATTTTTATAAACTTTTTTTTTTTTTAAGATGCAGTACACAAAAGACGAGTCAATCATGACACTCATGTGATGAGTATTGTAGAAAAACATTTTGATTTCGTGCCATATGCTCATTAGGGACACTTGACTCAATGAGCCATTTTCAGCAGTAAAAAGTTTATATTTTGTCCAGAATTTATTTGATATCATCCCTTTAACGACTAATCGTGGCTCACCTGTTTTCAAGGTTTGGTTAGCAGCCATGATTCGTTGTTTCATACTACCTCAGCACAGGTGAGGTCATTTTCAGTCAACAGCAAGTTAACTGTACACGAAAAATAATGGTTATCAAATTAATTATGGACAAAATATTAACTTTTTACTGCTGAAAATGGCTCAATGAGTCAAGTATCCCCTTTTGGCAAAAAAAAAATGCCATTTTGATACCACGCAAAGTATATGACCCGTTTGTAAAAAGGTCAAATAAGTTGAATGTGCTTTGAAGCTGAATCTGTTACTTGATTTGACAGCCGGTGCCTTCGTTGACATAATCAGCATTTTGAACCTCACGACTGTGGGTAATCTTTTGAAATTGTGCCTTTAATTAGAACGTCGATGACGATGTTCAATTCTCCGCTTTGTGTCACATCCAGCCAAAGTGGACAACATTTACAGATCCTTTGTGGATCTAAATACATGAAGCAAAGAGATATTTCAAGTGAAATATTGCTTATGTGCATGTTTCTTTTTGGTGGATTAAGGTCTTTTTGGACGACTGTATATGCTATGTAAATCTTTATTTTATTGTACACTGACTCAGTGTCGGCGTGTGCATTGTTGAGAGAATCTTCTGCAATCCTATGTTTTAGTATACATAAATATTAATGTGTATAACATGCGTTTAGACTTTTTTTTTTTTTTTTTGGCTGTATGACAGAAGTTATTTTTTTGTGTGTATTTGTAGAAATATTGTTCTGTTCATGTCTATTTTCATGTCGTCAGACTGCAAAGATATTTCAAGTGAAATATGTGCATGTTTCTTTTGGGGGGATTAAGGTCTTTTTGGACAACTGTATATGCTTTGTAAATAATTATTTTATTGTACACTGACTCAGTGTCGGTGTGTGCATTGTTGAGTAACTTCTGCAATCCTGTTTGTTTTAGTATACATAAATATAAATGTGTATAACATGTGTTGAAACTTTTTTTTTTTTTTTTTTTTTGCTGTATGACAGTTCTTATTTTTTTTGTGTGTATTTGTAGAAATATTGTTATGTTCATATCTATTTTCATGTCGTCAGACTGTCACATCGGAATGATAAGAATAAGTTTTCACGAAACAGCGCACATTCTGTAGCTTATTATTTCTTGCTGGCCAACACTGGGTTCAAGATTAGTCTACCTGTGAGAAATACTGAGGCGGGAAAAACAACTAAAACGGCCATCAGGCTCCGCCTGGACAATCAAGTGCTCTGATCTCACTGTGCATCAACTGCTGCCATAGAAACACTTTTGGGGAGGTATTACTTGAACCTTGGAAAGCTTTCCACAGGCCTTTGAAAGTTAACCAGCATCGTGATTGAAAGGCCCAACTGATGGGTACAATCTCCTAATTGTGACTCTTTATTTTTCAAGAATCTCCCGACAAATTTTGTTATTGTACCCATTCAGAGGGAATGTTTTTGTTTCCATGGTGCTGTTTCAATATTGTTGACGAATAAAAATGTGAAAAACATTTTCGTGCAAATCATTTCATGCATGATCTTTTACATTGGCAACATTCCGGTTACATAAAGGGCTGACATAAAATATTAACGCCGTTTGCCATCATTGCCATATTTCTGACATAACCATTCAACGTCATCAGGCCTTTGGAAATCAGTGTGCACGTCTAGGTTGCATACACCCATGACTTGTAGCACCAACTCGTAAACTTTCCAAACAGGAGGTGGAAAAGTTGGAGGTAGATAATCTCTCATTGGATTAACTCAGTGCTTCTCAATTATTTTATGTCATGCTCCCCCCTAGGAAGAAGAAAACATCTTGCACTTTATTCTAAGACAGTAAAAAAAATTAAAAATAAAAATAAATAAATAAAAAAGCATGTTCCCTGAGGTCAAACGCGCCCCCCTTGACGAAGCCTCTGGATTAACTCAACTCGAGGAATTGCATTGCACGTTCTTGGAATTAGTCTGATTCGTCTTTAAGTGCAAAACTCCGGGAGTCCTTTGCGCAATGTGACTTGAATGAGATGTCACTGTTGCCGGAGAACATGCTGTAACTTACTCTCCCATTACACGGGTGCAAGATGACACCGGGCTGAGCTGGCAAAAGGCGAGCGCGCAGGCCTGATGTAAATTACACGAAGGTCGTTTATGAATTTAACCTTCTGCGTTAAAGTCACAGCTGTGAGTACATTTAAATGACAATAACCAAGTGAAAAATGGTCAAGTAAGGGCTGCTCGCTTATGGGGAAAAAATAATCCCGATTATTTTGGCAATAATTATAATCACGATTATGCAAATTATTATTTATTTTTTGGTACAAAACAAGAACTAAAAATGTTTAAGTAGTTAAAAATATTAAGACCAATTTAAAAAAATAGTAACATTAATTGTGTAAGTTCCTTTTGGACCAAAATTTATAATATTTATTTATTTATTTATTTATTTATGTTGGCAAAAATTTGAAGTTGGAGTGCAGATTGTGCACTGTGCAGTAGGACGATCATTCTTTTTTTTTTGGCACATTTTAACACATTTCAAAGTATTAAGACAAATTTAAAAAAAAATAGAAACACTATAATTATGTAAGTTCCTTTTGGACCAAACAGAATTTATAACAACATTGATTTATTTTTTTTATATTTTTTTATGTATTTATGTTGGCAAAAATTTTAAGTTGGAGTGCAGTTTGTGCACTGTGCAGTAGGACAATCATTTCAAGAAAATGTTTACACATTTCAAAATATTAAGACAAATTTAAAAAAAAAACAGAATTATGTAAGTTCCTTTTGGACCAAACGATTTATGATAAAATTTATTTATTTATTTATGTTGGTAAAAACAGCATGTGCATTGTACAGTAGGATTTTTTCATCCAAAACAAGAAAATAAACATTTAAAAAAAAAAAAAAAAAAAATATTAAGACAAATACAATTCTTTGAAACTCAAATTTGCAAGTCCCTTTTGGATAAAACAAAATGTATTAAATTATTTTAAAATAGTTGCAAATGTATACATTTAAACAACTCAAAAAATTGTATTAATAATGTTTTTTTTTAATGATTATGCTGATTTTGTAAATGTGGAGTGTAATAATTAAAATTGTAATTGAATTTCAATTGCAAAGCCCAAGGTGAAGTTGTTCCGAAAGCGAATGAACTGGACAATTGCGATATAATAGTTGAAAATTGACACTCATACAAAAATAAAGGCGACATTGTGGATATTTATGAATCTGTTACATGAACCTTGTGATTTGCACAACAGCCTCTCCACACTTTGCTTTTTCAATCACATGTACAAACACTAATTACAAATATAGATAGCAACATTCACCAAGCTGACACTATTCCTTTACAAATATCTACACGACCCAGTTTGCCATAAAAGGAAATATGCGTAACATTATTTTTGAACCAACTTCCACACTCCTCGATCAGCCATTTTGCCCTAACTTATCCCCCCCAAAAATGCTCACATTTTACCAAAGCACAATGCTTGTGTCTCAAGCATGGCTGCACCTGTTGAGCACTGCCAACACTTCCAAATAATCGTAGCTCACATATTAAATTATCGTGACCTATATTCCCAAACTCTTGGCTGCTTCACGTGCGACAGCTGCCCAAGCGAGCGAAATGCCTCGGAAGGTCATCTTGACTTACTTGGATGCGCAATTGCCAAAATGTTTTCGCACCTCATCAATTGAGGAAGAAGAAAATATTTTGTGCCCCCAACCTTAATCCCTACCGCATCATGTGTCTAGAAATTGTTTTAAGTACACATCTGCAGAGAATCTAATCCTCCTTGCGCAATCTGACGATGAGAGCGCCACTGCCACCTACTGTAGTGGATGTCCAATTACAATTTATTCGAGTCCGGTCTAATGACAATATAAATATGCGTGTAGGCAAACTGTGATGCCATCAACATTATTAAACACACTATCAACACTCATGCATATTAATTAAACAGCTTCCATATTGCATCACTGTTTACATCAAGAATGTGCCGTATGTCCTTATGGGACTGACTGAAGGCGCATTTGTTATTGGTGTGTTTGTACGCGGCGTCATCAGCGAATGCAGGTCGCATGCCACTACGGGCTTTTGTCATAAATCTGATTACACAACATCGAGACGACGTCGACCTCCAGATATTAATATGCAGCTTTGTATGCGCCAGCCAAGTGAGCACCGTTTGTGTTCCATTTCCGTGTCGTCGAGATTTCTGAGTTCCTCTCTGAACACGGATAAAATGCATGCATAATGTGGGTTGTTTTTTTAATCGCACAGACACATTTTGCAGCACTAAAACTCTGGAATCTGAAAAACGGAAAAAAATATTCAGAAAAACAGAGGGAAAAAAAACATTTAAAAAATAAATGAATAAGAAAGAAAAAAAAAAAATTTGTATTATTCGTGCCGTTTTTTTCCCCCCTTGTTAAAAAATAGTGACCACCCCAGCACAACCCCCCCCCCCAACCCCGCCTCCGTTCCTATACTGCCTATGAGCTGTATATGTCTCATCTGTTCGTATACCGTGTAGTTTAAGTTTATACAGTAGTCTGCTCGCGAGGTGGGAGGAGCAAGATGGCCGCCCTGTCGCTTCAACGGCTTGCACTGGCATGTATGGGCTATCGGCTATCCAGTCATATATACAGGTCAGTCGTCTGCAACAAGTCACTTGGAGTTCAGAGGTAAAATAAATAAATAAATAAATAACATATACTCAAAAGAAGTTGGTGCTCTGTTTTTTGGAATTTTTTTATTTTATTTTATTTTATTATTTATTTATTTATTTTTACAATAATGTTTTTCCTCCTGTTTTTCTGAATATTTTTGCCTGTTTTTTGGATTATTTTTTTTTTGACAGAAAAAAAAATTAGTCAGAAAAACCGGAGTTTTTTTTTTTCTCTTCTCAAGTGAATGCAATATACTTCCGTACACTCAAACGTCAGCATCTTTTTTCTATTATCTTCCAACAAAAGGCTACCAAAGCTGGTCAAACATTGATTCTTAGTCATGTGTTTATTTCAATTCAGGAACAATTAAACCTGAGAAGTCATTAAATAAACACTTGTTAAGTTGTATTTTTAGTGCAAATACCTGAAACAAAAAAACAACAAACACAATTTACCTAGCGCTACACTCGGGGCATGCCGGCAGGTCACATAAAGCAAGCAAACAGTTGCTGCCTCCTGACCTCAATTTGGGTAGCAACAATAAAAACAATTCGGAGCACCCAATTAACCGGCCATGCATGTCTTTGGAATGTGGGAGGAGACCGGAGTACCCAGAGAAGACCCACGCGGGCACGGGGAGAACATGCAAACTCCACCCAGGAAGGCCGGAGACTGGACTTGAACCGGAGTCCGCAGAACTGGGAGGCGGACGTGCTAACCACTAGACCACCGAGGGCCAAAACATCCCTAATGAAAATTAAATTGTACTAAAAAACGAGCCACCAGAGGGTGCTATAACTGCACAAATGGAAATCAACCTGACTTTTTTTTTTTTTTTTTTTAAACAGATGTGTGGCATTTAAATATCGCGAACATGACGCCGACGACATTGTGGCAGTTTTAATATCACGATATCGTGCTTATCGTTACATCCCTAGTCATCATCAGACAAATGACAAATGTGTTCATCAATGACCCATCTACATTTATTAAAGCTGCTTAACTTGGATGCTTTTTAATGCGATCGACATTTGTATTTTCAAGGTCGAATACCAGCGTGACGAAAACGTATGCCTCAGTGGCTTACTTAAAAAAAAAAAAAAAAAAACTCTGCACCTACCAAAAATAGTTACATTTCGATATCTGAGCTCATGTACAGTAAAGGATGAGTCGAGAGGCTATTTACAACTGCTCCTATCAGCAACACATTCATTTCTGATGAGAATACTCTACAATGGCCAATAAGGTTCTAAGATGAATCATGAGTTGATAGCCTAATCAGAAGAACTTGTGTAATATGATCCACTAAAATAACAGTAAGTAAAAAAAATAAAATAATCTAGCTCGTGTGGCTCAGCTAGGTGTCTGGTGCATACCCATAAATGTCAATGCCATTGAACAGCAGCATGACATCGCAAGGATCGGATTTAGTTTTCAAAGAAAATGTGCAAGTGTTTGTGTGTGTGCGTGTGAGAGAGATTACATAAGGTGCAAGCATATGGTTGGCTCACATCTCCTCTGCGGCTAACATCCTACATACATTAATACAGTAAATAGGGTCATGTGACACATACGTGAGCCAAGGCATACCTATGTACGCAAGAGGGTGAAAAACATATTCCTTGTCACTGGAGGAACAGGTTAAGTGTGTTTCGATTCTGGCCTTGTTTTATAAGGTTAACTAAACAAACAGGGGGGGAATATCATGGCCAAGACAAGCACTTGTTGCATAATATGATCCTCAACAGAGATGACAGTGTGCCTTTTCTCCAAATGGCTTTGCTGGATGTCTACTTTCAAATCTAATTCCGTTTCCAAAGTGACTCACGTCCCGTCAGGTACGTGGCAGCTGCTCCGGCTCGGCGGGTGTCAGAGATCACAGCTCGGGGTTGGATGTGACTCGCCCGACCGTGAGGAGCGGCCAAGCCACACACCAAAGGGGAACATGTCGACACTGTGAGAGAAACAGCGTTTTGCTGTGAGGGGGTAACCTTGCCGAGAACCGAGGCAGACACACAAAGAGGATGGTCTTGACCCACAGAAGAGTGAAAAGACTTTACATACTATCCAGAAAGTTATTGTTGTAGATTACAACACTTGCCTTGAGCATACCTAGAATAGCCTTATTTATGAAAAAATTCCATTTATTTCGCCTCTGCATGGCAAGTGAGAGACAGCCAGCCTTCTTATATAACAAACAGTGTTGTACTCAGGTATTACAATTTGTGATAAAAAATGTGCTATGGTATGCATAAACAAACATACAGGCAGTGGGAAGGTGCATTTAAGCACAAAAGGTCAGCATAATCAAGTACAGATAAAAATGTAGCAGATATCTTTTGGCTTCAGAGAACGTTTTTATTGAAGCGCGATCCAACCAAACACAGAGATACTTGTAACGTGACAATTTTTTATTGTCTCTGACCTCCCAGTTAAGTTCCAATGAGCATCCTTGAAATGCATAATACCATTTAAAGCATTATTTTTTCAACCTGTAGCTGTTGTATTTCATTTGTATGTCTGCTAGATTTCTGTCATTATATTTAACTATAACTATACATGTAATATTGTTTTCTTTTGTTATAATTATAACTTGCATTATGAGACTTGACCTATATTTCTTGCTCTGATTACAGTTAGATGTCACTTCCTAATGTTATTTCCTGTTTAGAAGATAAGATCTAAAGTGTCCATAAAAAAATGTGTGACTCATGTGAACTTTCTTTTAAATGACAATTGTTTAACTGGTATTCATCGCTGTAGTAACACACTGTTCTGAGCTAATAGGACTATCGACGGACGTGATAATTTGAGGAGGGAAGGTTACAGGATGACCAATCCCCAGGAGAAAAATGAGCAACCATTTCCTAATACTGGAAAAGTATTGACACAGTGTACAGTCTGTCCTCATTGACGATATCCACACTTGTTTCTTTGACTGTGCAGACGCTGCGACGCTGCATGGTGTGAACTGCATGTCTAACAAAGCTATTTGCACACTTCCATCCGTCGTCGGTGAGAGTGGGCGAAAGGCAGCTACGATTCTATCAATGGTTGCATGAGTGGCGGGACAACAGGCCATTCCAAAACAATAATGTTTGGAAATTCCTAAATGTAGAGCAGGGATTTAAAATGTCATTTAAAACAGCTTACCTGGGTTATTTTAATAAAGCAAACAATCACAGCCAGGAAGAAATATGTACATTATTGTACAAGTGGGGTCCACAAAATAAGGTTGGGCCGGAATTCATAATAAAATGCTCATAAAAATACGTTCCAGTCTGGCTTCAAAGTAAACAGCAATAATACAGTCCTCTGAATTTATGTTTACTCAGCTGTTGGCCCCTATCAGCTTTGGATGGTGTTGTTAACGCAAATGTACCCACAAGGTGATTTGATCAATCCTGAGTCAATTGGATAGTAATTGGAGTGAAGAATAGTGCATATGCCTCATTTTGTTGCCAACGTAATTGCTGCATTTTATTGCGTACATTCTGACTTCCAATTCTGCATACACAAGAATGCATAATTCATTGAATGTATTTGCCGCAGAATTTCCCCTGGAGGCCTGTCTGGGTGCACATTGGGATAGTCATGCTGCTGGTCAGCGGGTTGTTTTGTCTATATACAGGATTGTCTCAGAAAATTAGAATATTGTTATAAAGTCCTTTATTTTCTGTAATGCAATTAAAAAAAACAAAAATGTCATACATTCTGGATTTTTTACAAATCAACTGAAATATTGCAAGCCTTTTATCGATCCATCCATTTTCTTGACCGCTTATTCCTCACAAGGGTCGCGGGGGGTGCTGGAGCCTATCTCAGCTGGCTTTAGGCAGTAGGCGGGGTACACCCTGGACTGGTTGCCAATCGCAGTGCAAGCCTTTTATTGTTTTAATATTGCTGATTATGGCTTTTTTTTTTTTTTTACCTGGTCTGAGCAAATATTCTAATATTTTGAGATAGGATACTTGAGTTTTCTTAAGCTGTAAGCCATAATCAGCAATATTAAAATAATACAAGGCTTGCAATATTTCAGTTGATTTGTAATGAATCCAGAATGTATGACATTTTTGTTTTTTTAATTGCACTACAGAAAATAAAGAACTTTATCACAATATTCTAATTTTCTGAGACAATCCTGTACACACACCGCAACTAAAATCATACAAATGTGACGTAAACGAGCACAGATGCGATAAGACAAATATAGGAAAATTCCACTATAAATGCGATTTACTCTTATATAAAATGTAAAAGAAACATCACATTTTTCAATTTCAATTCCCTAAAGAGGAAAAGTCTTTTTCATTTTTTTTTAACTCTTCGAGGGTCTGAAGCTGCACTGCAGTTAGACGTCAGAAAGACTGGAAAGAGATTAGCATGTTGGCCAAATTTCTTTCGGCTTAACTCCAGTTAATCGCTATCAGGAAGCCAGCTCACTATAGTCGGAGTTGCCATGGTAACCTGCCATTTCACACCGGGTTCAATTGAGAGTTCATCAAAAGCAATCTGATTTGTCACAATGCTTGCTTATATATTGTGCGCATGAGTTACTGTTTTTTTTCCCCCCATGCCGCCATGTGGCTAGCCGGATAAGAACATTATGATAATGTTTCCAAGCAAAGTGAAGGTGAGTCGGGAAACCAAAGACACGAAGCAGAACATGCTGAGGGTTGCAGACTTGCATAACAGCAAGGTCGCTGGCAGCCACAGTGACAGCACAGATAAACATAAAGAAAGGTTTGCAAACAAACAGCTACCCTACCCTACAAACACCCCCAAATATAATAAAACTACATTTTTGAGAGGCCATTTATTGTGGGTAGCCTAAGGCACACCTGTGTGATAATCACGCTGTCTAATTAGCAACTTGATATGCATTATTTGGGTAAAGGAGAAGTGCATTTTATGTAATTTAAACATGTTTTTTTTTTTCCCCCTATATTTCGTATCTATTACATAGCGGGTATTTTTTTTGTTTTGCTTTTGCTATGTGATCTAACACTTGGTTCTAATTCTCACTTCAACGCCTTGTTTCATGTTTAAGGGTCGACTATCTGCTTTAAATGTGTAAGACTGTCTTGTATTAAGACACTTTGAGCCTGTCATGACTCGAGTCATGCAGGAGTAATGTTTGGGTCTTGTCTCATGTCTGGGATCACGCCTGGGTTAAGCTTGAGTAGAGTTCATGACCGTGCGCCAGAGTTCACGACCCGTTATGTGTTTGTTTTGGTATTGATGTAACATCATCCAGTTTCAACTAGTTTTCGGCTATATGATGTCTGGACGATATGATGTCAAGGATCTTTTATGCTATATGATGTTTGTTGATGTCAGGAACTGTAATTACGGAGTCAACAGCCAATCAGAGAATTCCATGTCTGTACTAGTACTCACATGTCTAGCCACAACCAATGAGATTGATTGACTGTCTATTTAAGGGTCTGAGAATTGTGTGTGTTTTGCCGGATTATTGCTCAACTGTTCCTGTGTACCGCTCTCTTAGTTTCTGCCTCTCAATGTGAATAAATAGATAAAGATTTATTTGTGTCTGCGTTTGGGATCATACCTCTCAGCACACAACAGAGCCCATTACAGTACACATTGCCTGCCTCAGCACACACAAAGTCAGCGAACCTTCTCTATTTTTTACAGCGCAGGTATGCAAAGTTTGACTAGTGTGAAGTTATGGTATGAGGGTCGTGAGAATGTCAGCACGTGTTCATCGGCAAGCAAGCACCGCTGTATCCTGTTTGCGAGCAGCTAAGAACCACAATAATAATCAGGAACTGTATTTATTCAATATGTTTCTCAATTGCTGTGGATTAAAAGTTATTCTATTATTACAATTCTGAGCTCTCGAAAAAAAAAAATTCTATTAGAGCATTTAAGATTTAGAGCATTTCAGTTTGGTAGTGAAATGAATGCACAGGACAAGGAGGCGCTCGGTCACAGTTGTTGCAGTTTGCAAAAGTGTGTGATGCATGCTTGAGCTTCTGAGAAGAGAAACAATACACCGCTATGATGCCTCAGCCTTATGTAAGTCAAGCCACTTTCATTAGGATGCGGTAGATGCGGTTCCTAGAAGGTAAGATGTAGTTCTCAGTGTATTTGCGCCAAATTGAAATGAGGTCAAAATGAAGAAAAATGAAATGAAATAAATGAACTATTATGAATATTTAACTCCGCTGGTGGTGTTTTAAATAAAGTACGCTATGCCAACTGTAACATAAAATGAATGGATTTAGTTCCCATAATTATGTAACTATTACATGAGCCTATATTATAAGAGGTTACATGAAAACTTGTACTTTTACGTCCTTCTACTTTCAGTTCCTGACATACCGTACATTGTGTTCATTCATATCAAGTTTCCAAATATGGTTCCTTTGTAAATTGCAGCTACACTGGATGAAAAACACATGACCCATCATCATTTAATATTTAACTAGAATTTTTCGATTTATTTATTTTAATACTGAGACAATTATGCTTTCATTGGTTGTTACACTGTGGAGGATTAAATTGTCAAAATAAATAAATACAAATGCAAAAAAATATATACAATAATATAAATATATGAATGAAATAAAACAAAATATATTTACAGAGGAAAATAAATTTTATATATATATATATATATATGGGTTACATTTTTTTCTAATATAATGTAATAATGTCACTTTTATTTATTTGTTTTCTATTTTGGCAGATTTGGTCCTCCATACTATACAACTTACGTAATTTCCACGAAAGTGGGACTTAGTTTTTGGTGTCTGTATGGGAAGAAAATTGCATAACATAACATCAGTGTCCAGCTGCACTTGAGCGAAATTGTAGTGCGTCCAATCCTTGGATTGAAAGTATATCGTTAGTGGAAGAAAATTGCATAACACGGGGTCAGTGTCCAGCGGAACCACAGTGTCTCCGATGCGTGTACGTAAGAAGCGCAGGTTAGCGAACACACGAGAAGTCAATCAGTCAAAATGTGCTGTCTCGCTTGCGCGTCGAATGCCTGAACACTGGCATACAAAACAAACTGACGTGACTGCAGGGTCAGAGAGTAATTTTCCAGAATCACAGAAATGTAAGGCATCATAAATGTACTGTAACCATGTCTGGACGATTAGAGCGGAAATGAGGCGTTACTACAAGGAAGTTGATGTCCGCAGTTACATTCACTGTAAAAACCACAACTTCCCTACTGAATTTCACTTTTAAACTGAATGAAAATACTGAAGATGTGCATTTTTGTCTTAATTTCATTTCTCTTCCATAGTTTTTCTACACAATCAAAATATGTAGAGAGGAGCAGTCCAAAAAAGTAACCATGGTTGAGCATATAGACTCTATTTTGCACGTATCCAACATTTATCTTGTGAAAATAATAGCAGTCTACTATTAAGCTACTTCTAAGAGTGTATACTACAATGACATTGTGGGTGTAGGTGTTGAATCTAATGTACAGTACGCTGTATGTTTTGTGTAACATTACACAAACATAATAACATAGGAACATTGTCAACCAGAAAGATAACAATGCTAATCACTGAGATCCAAAACAAGGTTGTATCAACAGCCTTTGCAGAAGTAACAGTTTTGGACTGATGCTGTGGAATGAACTGAATAGGTTTGATGACGTAGTCTCAGTTTTGCACTGGAAACTGTTTGTAATATATATGATAATTATAAGAAGGGGCAACAGTAGAGAAATCGCCATGAGAAACTATACAGTTTGTAAAATTGCCAGAACATACGTGGATATTAAAAGTCTACACACCCCGGTTGAAATGTCAGGTCTTTGACATAAAGTCAAGATATGAAGATGTCATCTGAAAACATTTTCCACCATCAATGTGACCTTTAATGAGTACAGCTCAATAGAAATATGTCAAATTTAAGATAATGTGCACACCCTCTTAAAGGGATACTTCACTCGCTGAGCCATTTCCAGCAGTAAAACATTAATATTTTGTTCAGAATAAATTTGATAACATTATTTTCCATGTACAATTAATACCTTTAAAAACCATTTTCCCCACTTGCTGTCAACTGAAAATGACATCACCTGTGCAAAGGAAGCAGGTAATGACCAATTATGGCTCCGTTTGCTGAGCAAACCCAGAAAACAGGTGAGCCATGATTGGTCGTTACCTACTTCCTCAGCACAGGTGATGTTGTCAGTCGACAGCAAGAGGAAAAAAAATATAGTCTTTAAAGGTATTAATTGTACATGAAAAATAATGAAGTTATCAAATTCATTCTGGACAAAACTTTTGACTGCTGAAAATGGCTGAATGAGTCAAGTAATCCCTCAAACTGGGATGTGGCTGTGTTTACATTCTGACTCATGTTAATGGAAGTCAACACACACCTACAACTAGTGCCTCTGATTAAACTCAAATTGGAGCTATAGTATTTTTGTTTTTTTGTGCGTCTTAGCAGATGCCTGAAGGTTCTGCGCCAACACCGATTGCTATTTTGAACTGTTCTTAATTCCCATGCTTTGTTGCAGGTACGTTGTTCTTTTTTGTTCCTCAACCAGGAAGAATTTAATTTTTCAACTGACACCAAGCCACATTGTGAACATATTTTGGTGCTGCCTTACCGGTTATGACGCTTGGTTTGGCGCGGTGGCACCTCCTCTTCCCGCCAGCAGACCCCGCTTTTGTTATTTTGTGTCCTCTTCACCTCCAACTGCAGTCAAAGAGGAAACTGTCATAGTAAAGGCATGTTGTTGTACTTCCTGTATCAATGTAGTACTAGTACATACTAGAGACAAGTGGAGACAAGACAAAAGCGCACAGGAACTCTGAGCTGCTGTCACGGGCCGATGACAATCAATATTATGACTGGGTGCACAATTTCGTCAAATAATGGATGGATGGACCATGGAATATGCTGTCTTTACAGAGATAATAAAGTTCTGTTTGGATTTGACACCGTCAGAGCAGAGGAAAGAGACAAGCCTTAAACGGATGTATTGTCACTAGTAAGCAAATCAAATGATGCTTTGTCATTATTACGCTGCATGATTATGATAGAGACGTGGTTGACAGGCCAAAAAAGAACAAGTACAGGGAAGGGAGGGGAGGGGAAACTCCCACATCAGATACTAGGAGGCCCGGAGGAGTAAATGAACGCTAATAGCAAGTCACGAGTCTCACTGCCTTTTAAGTACTGTGTGTGTTTAAGTGAGAGTGCGTGTCTGAATCCTCCGGGTCACTACAGCACTATAATGCTATAGCCGTGCCCTAACATTACCCTGGACAGTAAACTAAATTACCCCCACGCAGCGTCTGCATCTGAAACGTTCTCACCACTAGTTGTGTTCATGCAGAGCAACTGGAGCCATGAAATTAATCTGACCTGACTCACCTCTATGCAGAGCCACTTAAGTCAATGTTATAATAAATACATAAATAATTACATAAATAAATGTAGATGCAAAAAATAAAAAATAAAAAAATCTAATCAGACAAAAAAAATAAAAATATATTGACAAATAAATTATATTTATATTTTTTATTGTATTTTAACTTTTATTTATTTGTTTGTTCTCTATTTTGGCAGTTTTGCTCCTCCATGCTATAGTTCCACTTATCCTAGCTATTCTAGTAGGCTTTTCGTGACTTTTTTTTTTTTTGCCCTGTAGCAGAAACATGAATGTTTTGTGCTAACACTGCAATTTAGAACTGTTCAGAATTGCCTTTTATAAGAGGATTTGTACACTTGTGCAACCACATTATGTCAGTAATTCAATGTTTAGTGAAATTATTCATCACAAAATCCAAAGGTTGAATGCCTTGCACTTTTAACTGTATATTCACTGTATACTAAATGTCCAATTCAGTGGGCACGTGCACATTTTAATGACATACACCAAAGACTTTTAAAGATAATGCTCATTGACTGACATTGTCAGAGTGAGACGTATTCATCCCACTCGTGTTTATTACTGTGGGTGGGTGTAGTTTGCAGTGGGACATTGCAACAAAAAAATGCCTCTTAGTCAAATCCTGGATCCATTCCAAAATGTAATGAATCCTTTCTTCAATTTGTCTTTTTAATCTACTTTTGCTCACTGAGGGCAAATGTAATCATAAAATTTAATGGCAGTGCAATCAAAGCCGAGAATTCTGAAAGAATTTTTGATAACTGCATGAAACTACTGTATCTATAACAAGACAATATTTTGGCACAAATATTGCAACATACTAAATAAATAATCATAGTTGCAGTGTGACCTCTGACACAATTTTCCCTCCTTTTTGTCTGAGCTTCACTGTATAAAGCTCCACGGCAGAGGGGAGCAGGGAGTCAGCAGGTTCACGGGGCGGCTCTAGGACCAAAAGTTTTCGGAGAACGAGATGGGCGGCCTCCCTTACCCCGCTGGGGCCCCTCAGGCTAACACGATCCCCACCCGACACCCTCCCATTTGTGCTCCTGTCATAAAGAATGCGCCCGCTAAACCACTTTCCCACCACTAAGAGGATTACTAAGGTAATGCCCCACATATCAAGAGATGCTCTGGCACATTTGGACACAGGGCAAGCTTAATTTAATAACTCATGTAGAAAACTGCGCGAGATTTTTTTTTTTGTGCGTCCGCTGGGCGCCGCAATGAGATACCATTTGGTTGGAGGACGCAGGTTTAAAAACGGAAGCATCTCTTTCTGTGAACTAGGAGACATTTCCTTGGAACTGGTTTCAAAGACATGTAATTTACTTTTTACTAATTAAAATGCTGCTGTCCTAAGTAGAATGATGAGTCATGTAAACTCATACACCAGGACAACAGACTATGCTTTATTTTCAGTATATTATATATTTTGTGACATTTTTCCAAACAATTTGGCAAAACACGGCTCAACAAGGTTTCGAAACACCGCTTCCGATGCAAACATATTGACACCAACATGTCAGTTTACTCCCGACGGCTCCAAACACGGCAGCTAATCCTGTGATGCTTGTTTAACTCCACGGGCTTTCTCACCTACGTTACACGGCCATGTTTAGTTAACGAATGTTTACGTAGCGACCATGGGATTCACATCCCATCAGGATCATCCAAGCGTCCGTGTGAGTGTGTGCGTACGTGCGTGAGCGGCGGGATGTGCGACGTGACAAGGTTTCCAAAAGATAACCTACTTCCTCTATGGCGACTTGTTTGTTTTACAGTCTGTTGCCCACCAGCCTCCTTTGTGTCCCCCGTGGAAAGAAAAAAATGGCGGGCGTGTTCCTGTGGCTTGATGCAGAGCCTAAAACCAGATGCACACAGACAAGATACAGTAAAACATATGGGCACAGCACAATAAAAACAGCTGGGTCAAATATAACCCAAATTGGGTCAAAAAGGAACTAACCCAACTTTTTGTGTTAGTCATTTAAATGAATTAAACCCAATATTTTTTGTACAAAAATTCCCCCCAAAAAATGGGTTAATTTTTTTCGGGTTATTTATTTGATCCAACTTTTTGGGTTATTCATGAAACCGTCGTAGGGTTATTGGTTTGACCCAAAATATTAGGTCAAAGCAATGACCCAAAATTGGGTTGTTTTGCAGGTTGTTGATTTGACCCAATTTTATGGGTGAAATGAACAACCCAATTAATTTCAGTCATTTAACCCAATTCATGAATTGGGTTACTCATTAAACAGTCATTTGGTTATTCATTTAACCCATAAAGTTGGGTCAAATCAATAACCCAAAACTGGGTTGTCTTGCAGATTATTCATTTGACCCAACTTTATGGGATGAACAACCCAATTTATTTCACCGTCATTTAGCCCAATTCATGAATTGGGTTATTCATTACTCAATTCATGAATTGGGTTATTCACTACACTGTCATTGGATTACTCATTTAACCCATAAAGTTGGGTCAAATAGATAACCCACAAAACAGCCCAATTTTTGGGGCCATCTTTGTACAGAACAACCCAATTCATTTAATCCAAGATTTTTTATTTATTTTTTTTAACACAATTTGGGTTATTTTTGACCCAACTGTTAGAGTGTAGAAATTTGTCATAAATGAGTACAATTATCCAAGTAGCAATGTTTCATCTTCATTTATATGTCACTGGGTTCCTCTCGCAAGCTGTACTTAAGTACCTTTCCCTACATATTAGCCCACACCTTGTACAAATACAAACCCAACAACCTCTATTTTCCTAATAAAGCCTGGAGATCATGAGACCTTTGCTGTCTATATTGTAATGAAAATCCTCAGTAGAGGTGCAGTGTTCCAAGAAAGCTCACAGTTGAGGCAGGGTGACTAAGGTTGAAGAGCAAGAAAATCCCTCGTCTTGTGCTCGAAAGAGAATGCATTACAGTCCGGGCTGGTGTGCTGGTGTTGTGTTATTGGGATGGTGGTGATAAAGTGATCTGTGCTGATACAGCAGGGGGGTCTTAGTGGGAGAGAGAGAGACGATATTCCAGGAAGTATTTATCGGCTCAGCGTAGTTATGCAACGTAATTGCATCGCAGGAAGTGATTGGCTGTGAGGCTAATCAAAGCAAAATGAACACACACTCATGAGCCACACCATTAGGTACTAGGGATGCAACGATATCCAAAAATCACGATACTTTATCACGATATAAAGTTCACGATTCGATAATTATCACGATATCGCTATATAAATAAAGCTGCATTGCCTTGCATTGAATCCCCGCTAGCTAACAGTGGTGTGTTCAGCTTAGCATGTAGGCTAACACCCAGTAGCTAATTCGCTACTTCAAGCACTAGGGGAGGGAATCACACACATTTTCACTTAATAAAATAAACAATGTTTGTTAGAAAGGTTCCAAATATTAACAGTTATTATTATATTGTCTAGTTCTGTGTTAAGAGTAGAGTGAAGTCATTATATTTACCTCTCGTGACGCACGCATTACATTCTGGGTCACGTCCACTATTAGTTGCATAGTGGTTATTATGCAGTTTGATGCCGCAGTAACTCAACTCAACTCAACTCAAGTTTATTTATATAGCGCTTTCAAACAGCCTGAACTGTCACAAAGCGCTTTACAGAAAGACAAAAAAAAAAAACATATAAAACATTAACACCAATACAATACAATCACAACAAATCAACATTCTTCCATCCCTACATACGCTTTGATGTTTGAAGCAGTTTTTAGATGAAAGAGGACAGTCAGCCTCCTTTCAGCAGTTGATCAGACGTGATCTCAGCATGCATGACGTCACACACATTTGCTACAAGCTAAGTTTGCTTATAAGCTAACATGCTTCGTACATTTGTTTGTATCTATCTGGTCAATATTGTGTACATGTGTTTTACACGAGACTGTTCACAAGTTTCTGTTCCACAGTACAAGTCCAGAGACTCCTCAACATGATGAGCGTCATTCGTCTCCCTATTGTGGAAATGCTTTGAAGCTAATGACAATGCAAAGCCCAGGGCACACCCATAAGTCAGTTGAGCCGCATTGTTGTGCGCCAGCGGACTGAAGGCATTCCTTATCCCCGTCACGGCTTCCGCATGATCATTTGCATCCATGCGACATTTCGCTAAAATGTTTGTTAATAAACTTCGCCAGGGAGAGAACGTCAGCATTATTAGCTCAAAGGTGCAGACGCGGCACTTGTATTGCTCGCAAGGGATCAGTCACAAAAAGAACAGCAGAGTTGATGAAAAAGGAAGTAGTAAAATCTGCACGGGTGGAAGAGCGTTTGACTTTCACTCACTTTTACTGCTTTGTTATCAACTCTCACCTGTTGATATTTTGATATGTGGGTGAAAGGGTAGCGGTACCAAGTGGTCTTAACCCTGCTCCTCTTTTTTTTTAATTTTTTTTTTTATCCGACTTAGTTGTTGTACTGGGTCGGAGAGATAAAGTCCCAAACAAAGCCCTTTACACAGCAAGCAGACACATTTGTGGGCTATAAAATTAATAATAGCTGCAAGGGACAGAATTGTGCTTGTGGATCATCTTGATCATATTTGCTTTGCCATGCCGTTTTCCATGACCAAATTGTGCATCACGGGTGTAACATGTAAATAATTAACACGTTTTCAACTGTTTACTATTTTACTACTCGAGGAGGGGAACAAACCTTTCCGATGTGGTAAGGGTTCCTGTAATATACAGTACGGAACTGCGCAGAGGGGTGTCACAGCACAGGACATTGTGTCATCATTTCAACATCATTCTTGGGGCTCAGAGCAAAGTTAATTTGTTCTATAATCTGTATCGTGATCCGTTGTTACTGCATGTAGCAAAAAAAATTGTGTACAGAAAAAAATGCGCAACCTTTGAACATTAAGAGACAAATAATTACATTGGCAAAATACACAGTACAGTCTATCCGGGCTGTGGAAGCTTTCCAGACACCCGAGACTCAAGAGGAGCAGAAGAGAGTGTGTGAATGAGGATCAGGATGACCGACGTCACATGACAGCGTTTGTGCCTAATCTGCTTCTGACTGGGAGGTCTGCTTTGAAGCGCCACGCTTGCAGACCTAATGTGGACCGACAGCCACCCCGGCCTCTTGGGTCAGTCCTTACTTTTAATATGGGGCTAATCTATCAGGGGGGGAATGTAACCTAATTCTCATTTTTTGGAATTGAATTCCGCCTACTGACTAGGGTTAGGGTTAGGTTTATGAACATTCTAATTAAATAAAAAAATAAAAAATAAAAAATTGGATACCTGTGTTCTTATTCAACATTTTTTTCCCCATGATTTAAACACATGAATGCCATTGTGTTAAAGTGCACTACAACATTCCTGTCGTTTGCCAAAAGGGGAGTGTATACAGGTCACAGTGTGTTCTGTTTGTATACAGAACCGACGTCACAGGCCGTGCGTAAAATGCCTCCTCTCTCCCTCCTCCTTCCGAGTGCAGTCGCCCCTCCTTTTTTCCCTCACTCGCCCTCACCCGACCACCTCCTCCACTGTTTCGTGGCTGATGCAATGCTTTATAAAAGGGTGAGTCCACATCCCTCGCTTTAGCAGAACACTCATCCTTTTTCTGTGCGCATCGATTTTGGGGGTTATTTTGGTTCATTTTGACCTAAGAAAACCTCAGTTTTACACATCAGTCTGTATTTTAATAGTAAATTTTACTATTTGAATTATTTAATTTGTGTTGTCCATCAAATTTTCTGATTATAACCTAACATCTTCAGTTTTATTTAATTTATTTCCAAGGATCAGACAGCTCTTGGAGTCTTTTTTTGTGTGATCATTCCAATCAAATTCACCGGATTTTTTTTTTAAAAGGGATTTTACTGGCACCCAGCCACATCTTTTCAAAAGGTAAGAATGCCGGCATGTCATGCTCTTGACGGGAAGGAAGACAATGGTTAAAAGTCAGATGTTTATAATTAACTTTAAAGTCATTATTATTATTATTTAACTTAAAGGCATCATTTTGGTGTCATTTTGAATTAAACCGGTCGGGAAAATTAGAATATTTCCATTTGAATGCCTCTTATGTATTACTGGGTCAGCCTCGGAACAAATGAATAAATAATAAGACGTCAATGCGGTGTTAAAAATGATGACATACACTGCAGATATGACTTAATACATATTATTAGATACATGTTAAGGGGGAAATCAGTGTGATGTTGCATCAGGGTTCAAGTGGTTGGAAAGAAAAAAAAAAAAAAAAAAAGAGCGAGACGAGGGCCATGCCCATAAACGGACAACACGTGCCATTGTTTCCATTGGAGTCAGTCATTACACATAATGCGATTTAAATGATCTGGGCACGCAATTTGTGGCCTACTTGGGTTGGATGCACAAATGTGTATTTTATTAATTAATATACTGTATAAATTGGCCTATTTTTAAAATGAAATTAACCTTATAGGTTTAGTCACCACATTGTAATTTGACTCCTGATTATGTGTTGAAATGACTTAGACACACCCTGATACTTTTTTTTTACATTTTTTTTTAAAAATGCTTCCAAAGAATTTTGCGCAAAATCTACAATGCGGCTTTTTGTCATTGAGCGTCTATAAGAGGGGCTGAGGTGATGTCGGGTGGACTCAGATGCCGGTCTGGTATTTTTCCACTGCCGGTGCGTCAACTCACCCCCTCCCCCGCGCTCTTCCTCCTCCCCCCCTCCCTTCGCTGATAAGTCACATGACCCAGCAGTGAGCGGGCACACTATAATATTGATTATTCTCAGGCCTGTGGTGCACATGATTGGAATCAAATGAGTCATTTCTTCCCTTGCAGCATGAAACAAACCGAGATGAGCCGTTTGCCTCGTGAAGAAGACGACAGCAGCACCAACAGCAACGACTACGCAGAGTGCCCGAGGAAGGTCCCACTGAATGAGTGAGGAATACTTCCAAACACAAAAATAAATCAAATACAGGTGTCAGCGTAAATGACGCTAAATGTCTTTTTTTTTTTTTTTTGGGGTGTGCCCTTTAAAGGCAATACGCAGACTTAGATCCAGAGAGTGAAAACTTCCTCCCGGACAAAAACCCTGGCAAGAAGAAATATGAGACAGAATATGTAAGACTCATTTGATGTGAAAAGTAAAAAGTCCACATGTTTTTTTTTCCCTTCTAATTTTGAGAGTTTGTTTTCCTTACACAGCACCAAGGAAATGCCTCCTTTGGCATGTCCGTCTTCAACCTGGGCAACGCCATCATGGGAAGTGGCATCTTGGGTCTGTCCTACGCCATGGCCAACACTGGCATTGCGCTATTTGTGTGAGTAGATGACCTTTATGGACTCTCTTTGCCATCAAAAGTAGGAACATACACTTGCCACGACTTCCTTTTTTTTTTTTTTTTTTTTAAATAACAGTTTTTGTAAAAGGTCACAGCTCAGTGCATTGCAGGTGCTTTTTTCCCCAGTGTGCATGACCCTGAGCGGCAGATCAATGCAACAGTCAGTGTACAAATATTACTATCATGTTTGCACTAGATAAAATAGAGGAAACGCAGTGTTGAGACATGTCATTTTGTACTCGAACAATCAGGGAGAAGTTGCATGTCATTTCCCGGGTGCGTGAATTTTTTTGCAATCAAAGGGAGTGGCCTCAACTTGAGCAGTACTAATGCGGCTGAGTAAAGGCAGCCATCTATCGGGGCGTGCTTCTGTACACAGCGGGGATTACAAAAAGCGGCTGATGCAATAGGATAACGCGTGCTATATAACAGGAGGTACAAATGCGGTTGCAAAATCTGGGTAATTTTCAAAATCCTTTCATCATTCACTGTCATTGAATGTGAAAGATGCCACATTTGCAGTGCCAACTTGGAGAGATGGCAGTGAATGACTTGGCGGAATGTATTTCAGTACAGTGCTTGTTGAACACTAATTACAGGATGGAACCAAAATTGAACCTAAAACAAACAGTTCGTAACTCATTCACTGCCAGCCCAGTAAAAATGGATCTTTGACGTAGGGTTGCTCGATTATGGGGAAAAATAATAATCAGGATTATTTTGGCAATAGTTGAAATCATGATAATTCAAATGGTTATTTATGTTTTGGCGCAAAACAAGAAAATGTTTAAGCGTTTAAAAATATTAGGACCAAATTTAAAAAAAAATAGAAACACTATAATTAAGTTTTGGTAATTTGGACCAAACAGAATTTAAAATAATATATATTTATTTATGTTGGCAAAAACGTGAAAGTTGGAGTGCAGCATATGCACTGTGCAGTAGGGCAATATTTTGTTTATTTTTGGTACAAAACAAGAAAATTTTTAAACATAAAAAAATATTAAGACAACTAAAATTATTTGAAACACTATTTATGCAAATTCCTATTGGATGAAACAAAATTGATCAAATTAGTTATTTTAAAATTTTAAAAAAGGGCGCAAATGTATAAATTTAAACAACTCAATAATCTTTTTACTTTGTGATTATGCTGATATTGTAATTGTGGAGTGTAATAATTGAAATTATAATTGAATTTCAATGAATTGCACAGCCCTACTTTGACGTGTATAGCCGTCAATGGCACTAAACGAGTTCAAGATTAAATGCAAATATAGTGTACTAAAAAGTTAATTAAACTACACTGTTCTTAGGAATTGCAAAAGAGTTTTCCGAGTTACTAGCAGTTGGTTAGTTTTGGGGTTTTTTTTTTTACTTTGTGTTGTGAGTGAAAGTGCGCCATACGCAAAAGCTTTAGACATGTTGCCACTTGAGTAAAGTGGAAAAAAAATGGAGAAAATAAGGTACTGGAATGTGCTCATATATGGACAAGGAGAGTTATGTATTTTTGTATTGATGTTGGGTACATTTCCATAATTCACCATGGAAATTTACTAGAAATGTTCCACCCCTATGCACAATCTAAAGATGGTCACATGCCAGTCGGGAGTTCTGCCTCTCAAGTGACCTGCAGATTAATTTCCATATCCTATTAATACCCCGACAGTCCTCGGAGAATTCCAATACAGGAAGATGCAACTTGCTAATATGACACACTCTCGCCATCCTCAAAATCTGTGCTGACGCCGAAGTAAAAAATAAAGAATGAGACCAAGTCACGCAAAAGTCACTAAAATAGATATAAAACTCATTTGTACCCAAACATACTAAATATTCCTTTCTATTTACAGCATCCTCCTTGTGTCAGTCACCATCTTCTCGTTATATTCTGTGCATTTGCTGCTGAAGACAGCCAATGAAGGAGGTGAGTCCGCAGTTCACAATCCAGATGTTACATCCTGACCGCGGTTTTAACTCCGCCCCTTCCCATTGCCTCTCAAGGTGCGCTGGTGTATGAGCAACTGGGCTACAAAGCCTTCGGCATGCCCGGGAAACTGGCCGCTTCCTGCTCCATCACCATGCAGAATATCGGAGGTGAGCATCACTACTGTCTTGATCGTGTAAAGGAAAAAGAAGTGGGGGAAAGGCAGCCGCTTCCAGTAATAACTTGAGTCACTCTGCAAGCATGTGCCAATTCCAGGGAAAGCCAAACATGTGGCAAATATTTGCACAACGCTAAATCTGTCTTGGAATCCTCTCACTTGAAGGCTAAACTAATAAAAAAACAAAAACGCTTTATTTTTGTCGTTTCAGCAATGTCAAGCTACCTCTACATCGTCAAGTACGAGCTGCCCATTGTCATTCAGGCTTTTGCAGGAAGCAATGGGTGAGTACGTTTTCAATGCAAAAATGAAGTTTTAATATTATTATAATGCACCTGTGTTTCTCAAGCTTTAAAAAAAAAAAAAGTGGCAAAAGTGTTTTTTATTGGCCTACTAGGTGAAATTATTAGACCACGTCAACACAGTGGTTATGAATTACTCGAGTGCACAAAATTCACTTTTCTAATTCACACTTACTTCAATATTAAGGCCTAATGAATGGACAAATAGCACATATGAACACTACTGGCTATGTATTATGTGTTTTTAAAATAAAATTGTTATTTACTGTCACTTTTAGATATATTTTTTAAATTAAGTCACTTTGCTACATTAAATAGCTAGTTCATTTCTACATTACTGCTAAGTGTCAATCAAAGGTGAAGAAAAGCTTGTGTGCACTTTAAGGTGACGAGGCGTATGGCTAGTGGGGGGGGGGGGGGAGAGTCTTTCCAAGTTAGTCCTTGAAAGGGCCCTTTTAGTCATCTGCAGCTGGTGCCGCATGGAGACAAGGGCGTGTGTATCTGTGTGCGTGGGATTGGCTGGCTCAGCGTGACCTTGCCTCGCACCTCTCCCGCAGTGGATGATGGATACGTTATTTTTGCCGGTAGATGCATTTGTGCATACATCAGAGTAGTGTTTCTTAGTGTGCCTATGATGGTGTGTGAAAGAATTGTTGCCTAAGTACAGTTTAGTTATATTTAACGATTTAGTGCATTACCGTTTTGTTTAATGATTAAAATATGTTTTTATGTACCTTCTCCTACAGCCACAATAATTACGTAACATATTACCTTTTTCAGTGTCAATGAGTTGGATAAAATCAACTAATATTGGTGCAAATTGTGTTGTCTTTTCCAGTGAATGGTACACTAATGGAGACTACTTGGTGCTGCTTGTGTCACTCTTCATTATTCTGCCCCTCTCGCTGCTCAGGAACTTAGGTAAGTATCACCATACTAATAAAACAAAGCGAGCATTCTGCAGTTTTTTTGTTTTGTTTAGTTTTTTTAAAATAGACTGTGCTTCTCATTAGGTTACCTTGGATACACGAGTGGCCTGTCCCTCCTCTGCATGGTGTTCTTCCTCATTGTGGTGAGTAGAAAATGCGCCGTTTCCACACTGGAAAGCCCATAAACAAGAATGATTTACCAGTGTTAATCACAAATTGGCTTTGAACCGTAACGCACGAGTCATACCTTAAACAATGACTTGCTCCTGCAGGTGATCATCAAGAAGTTCCAGATCCCATGCCCACTTCCTGAAGATGTCCACGCTGCGAACAACACATCTAGTAAACTCCCCAACGCCACTGTGTCTCACAACAACGACACCGCAGTGGATTACAGTGATGCCTGCACACCCAAATACTTTGTCTTCAACTCTCAGGTAAAAAAAAAAAAAAAAAAAAAAGTTAATAACAAGTAAACCTATTTCAACACTTATAAGACTGGAATTTTTAACATGCTTTTTGTTCCCACCTCCCTAGACTGTTTACGCTGTTCCCATCCTGACCTTCGCCTTTGTGTGCCACCCAGCTATCCTGCCCATGTACGAGGAGCTCAAAGAGTAAGTTTTTTTCACGTTGAGTAGCAAAAAACGCAGCTGTTCCCTTATCTAACCACACAGGTCGATTTGTTCTTGTTTTCAAAAATTGGTTGAAACATGGCCCTTTCCCTCCCGTCCGCACAGCCGTTCCCAGAGAAGGATGCAAGGAGTCGCCAACGTGTCCTTCCTGGCTATGTTCATCATGTACCTCTTGGCAGCCCTCTTCGGATACCTGACCTTCAACGGTGAGTTGCTACAACGGGCTGAACCCGAGTACTGGCAACAGATTAGCTAATACAGACAAAATTTGATTTGAATTGGCAAATTGATCACATTTCTTCAATCTATAAAACAACAAATTCAATTTGAAATAGTTACATAAGAATAATGGGCTGTTTTCGATATAACTCAGCTCTTAAGGACACAGAATACCTTAAGAAAATACTTTCTCTCTCTCTCATTGGAACGTGTCAACTTTTTCACCTTGGAAACCTCGTTATCCTTATAAGCCAGGTGGTCTACTGCTGTAGTGTGTACAAATTAAACTACAATTACTGCAATAGTTACCTAATGAAAGGAGTCAAAGACAATTATCCATTAAATAATGATTTTGACTACGGGTAATAATTATAGTAAAAGTAGCTAAAGCGCCGCGTTTTGTCCCTCCAAAGCCACCGTCAACAGGAGTTTCGACGGCTAAGCTAATACGCTAGCGAGCTAAGTAGCCGGTATTTTTCGACAAGATACTATTTCAAGACATAATGGCGATGAATTGCTAAAGACTCAGTGTCATAACTACGTCTTGAAACCCAATTAAACGGGCGACATGAGCGAAAACGGATGACTTACCAACAAAAGCGAACAGCCGCTCAGCTGCTAACTACGCAAGCGTTCACAATGCATTCTGGGACCTGTAGTTTCGACTGTGCATTTTTTAAAAATACAAACTTGGCCGGTTGCTTGTCATTGTTTAAATTTTGAAATATCGTTTAGAATACTACTAGGTTCGAGTATAATAGGTCCAATGGGGTAAACGCGAGTTGAAGAACATAATGTATGTTTTGAATAGCTGTCAACGGGAAGTTAATTAATGCCAGGTTAAGTGTACAAAAGGTCGACGTCCCAAATGCCAAATATCCAAAGTTTAAGGGGAGTCGCTGCCTCGTCAATCCAAATTAAATAAAACAAGTATGACAGTGGAACCAGATTATCAAGAGTTACGCAACAATGTGAAAAATGCCACCTGATGCGGCCAAACCACTGTTATATTTGTGTTCCTATTCAACGTATACTATGTGTATATGTATATATATATATATATATATATATATATATATATATATATATATATATATATATATATATATATGTGTATGTATGTATGTATATATGTGTATATATATATATATATATATATATATATATATATATATATATAACTTGGATTATATATATCATTTATTATTATTTTTTTTTTATTTTTATTTTTTTAATAATTAGTAAATTAAAATTGCATTAATAATGAAATAAGTTTAAATATATTGGGTAAAAGGGGTAGGACTAGATAAGTTTTTAACTTCTTCCTACTCCCTTTTGAACATGTAAGTTATGATTGATTGTATGATTATTTTATTGGGATTTTCTTCTCTTTTGATTGTTGTTGTTTTCTGTTTTATTTCTGCTGTTCATCTGTTTATATGTTCAAAAAAATAATAAAAGGAAAAAAAAAAAAAAAAAAAAAAAGGAAAGGAAGGATAGTACATGTACGCTCAAGCTGGTTATACAAGACAGCTTGAAGAAATGTCTGTGGAACTAAAAGCTGAGATGTCACAGCATGTAGTAGAGCAACGTTTCCTAACCTTTATTGAGCCTAAATGTGTATTTTCCTTGCTTAAAATCTCACGCCACGTCACCAAACAAAGTGTTATCTATGGAAATAATGATTTAGTCTTAATTTAAAATTAAACGCGGCCTTTCGCCATCAAACTCTCAAATGCATTGCAAAACTTGCTTATTGAGTACCTTGCTTATTTCAAAATACATGATGATCCATTCTTTATTCCATACTCTTCTTTTTCTCTTTTAGTACTCACATATTTTAAATACATTTTTCAAATCCCATGTCGACTATAGTAATTAATCTTGCTCTTTTGTGCTCCCTTCACTCGCAGTGCACGTGGAGCCCGAGCTGCTGCACACTTACTCCAAAGTTTACAAGTTCGACGTGATCCTGCTGATAGTTCGCCTGGCCGTGCTCACCGCCGTCACCCTCACCGTCCCCGTGGTACTCTTCCCTGTAAGTGTTCAAAAACAACAACAAAAAACGTCAACAATTGTTCAGTTTTCGGACACCTGTGAACGCATCTCATCTTCCTGCAGATCCGTACCTCCATCAACCAGTTCTTGTGCGCGACCAAGTTCAGCTGGATCCGCCACACCATCATTACCGTGGGACTGCTTGCTGGCACCAACATCCTGGTCATCTTCGTGCCCACCATTAGGGACATTTTCGGCTTTATTGGTGAGTTTTTATGAGATTCAATTATCACAATAAAGATTTCAACTGCAGTTGATTTTATGTTTTTATTTGCAAAAAAAAAAGCCTACTATAGTATCTGAACTTTATTTGGGTTAAAGAGTGGCAGATCAACTACATTATAACTATTTTTCAAATAAGTTGTTAAATTTTTTTTATTTAGAAGCATTATTGAATTCTAAATCTCTGTATTCTTGCTGACACAGGTGCATCTGCTGCCGCCATGCTCATCTTCATCTTGCCCTCGGCTTTCTACATCAAACTTGTGAAGAAGGAGTCAATGAAATCCGTGCAAAAGATCGGGGTAGGTTTGCGAAACTCCTTTCTTTGGTCCTTTGTATGTGAAGTGCAAACAAGCTCAACTGGAATTTTTTTTTTGTCCCTCGCTTAGGCCACCGCCTTCCTGCTGTGCGGCTTCGTGGTCATGATCGGCAGCATGAGCCTCATCATCCTCGACTGGGTGCATAATGCCAATGAGGAGCACCCCGACGGACACTAAGGGTCTGGACTGAGGTCTAAAAACTAAGGAAGGTCACGTTTTGAAACAAAGACTTGATGCTTGGTTTTGACTGAGAAAAAGACTGTCATTCCAAGAGAATGTATACCCGGATTTGTACAGTTTGCTGTTTTTTCACACCACAAGTATGGTGGGTTTTCTCCTCGCTTTTTTTTTTTTTTTTTTTACTAAAGGGGCCACGTCTCACTTCGTGCTTACCCTTAATTGCATTGTTTTTTGTAGTTCTGTTGCAGTTGAAAAATATAACGTGCCTCAAAGCAACGACGAAATACAGTTTGAGGTTGTCGGGAAAGTTGAAACCGAAAAAACAATTAGCAGCTGACACTCAGGTACGGTTTTCTTTTTGCGCAAGTGCGGCTGTGAGCTCACACAAGTCCTGCTGACACAACGGTGCGAACCGGATCGGAATTATTATTTTTTTTGCCAAATGTATACCCGTAAAGCGTGTTTGTATACTGTACTGAAAAGCACTTATTGTTCAGCACACTGGTGGAAAACCAGACTTGTTTCCATACACAGACGAGGGCCTATTGACACCGCGTACCCAGTATTTGTGACTTTTCCTTGTACACAAAAAAGGGGGGAAAGAAATTAGCAAAAGACAACACAACCTCCCTTTTTATAGCATACAACACTGTACTCGATAAAAAAAAACCAAAAAAAAACTACTCTTTAAGAACTGCTGATATTGGAGTAGCATGCACACTTGAGGAGAGGTGGCCAAAATATATTTTTTTTCTTCCTGGGAGAATACTTTGAATTTGACCATATACAGTGGTCGTAAAAACACCTGTCAAACTTGCAAACGTAAAAACAAAAACATCACGCTGACAAGCAAACATACCAAAAGAAAAAGTCTTGTGCACGTACGGCGGCGGACTGTGCTTCCAACACTAACTCAACACCAAAGTGTTGTTGTCCAACATCTATTTATGGAAGACCATGAAATCAATGTAATTTAAACTATTTTACTATATTTATATGATATTGTATCTGTATATATATGTATATATATCTATTAAGTTCAACTGTATATATATATATGTTTGTTTTTTTACGAAGCATTGTAGCTGTAAAACAAAATCCACGCTGGGGAATTTGACAAAGCTTCAACTGTTCATCTGTCAAGACTGACTGAAATGTTCTACTGTCAATTTTGTGCAACTTCTGTTACATGTCAAGGCCACTGAGAACGTAAAAGCCACCTTGTACCCCTTACTGACCCCCAGTTGGAGTCTGTCAACCACCTGTGGGCCTCAGGGGCAAAGAGGGCTTTGCCCACCAGTGTTACATTCTTGTTTCAATGAAACACCATGTATATCCTTGTAATTAATGTCCAATTAAATTCAGTTACTCTATATCAAGCCCTGTTATGTTTTGTTTTTCCACTTGCATTATTCTAATGGCTCTTAGTTTTCCAATTGACCAAAAAACATAATGGTCACTATTTTTTTATTGGGAGAAACTCCAGTTACCTGAATAGAATAGAATAATTATATTTCCTCTCATACTAATTAGCCATACCAATCATCAATATTTGTGCCTAGATAAATATATCCTAGACTAGCAGCACTAAATAAGTTTTTGGTGAAATGTTGCCCCCTTGTGGTCAACAGAGAAGCTTCATTGTCATTATACAGTACAGCGGCGCGTTGAGAAGTTGGATGTAAGTTTAAATCATTCCGTGACCTAAAGAAAAAAAAAAAAAAAAAAAAATCCCCATTCAAATAAATGTAAAAGCCATTAATCCGTTTCTACCTGCCAATAAAAATGTTTGTACTGAGAATTGTAGTGATAAAAAATAGCCGTCAATTTAGTGCTTTATAAAAACAAAATAACAGAATTAAATAGAATTTGAAAGTTTTTGCCACATTTTTCGCTTCAGTTCAAGACAATGCGCTGCTGCGCCTCCTGTTGTTTGCACCCGGGCCACCAGGGTGCAGTATAATACAGTTTTGTTTTTTGTTTTTGTATATTTATAATTTTGTTCATGTAGCTATGCCAATGCTGTCGTGACAAGCTGCACAATTAAAAAAAAAAAATGCTCTTCTACTAGACATAAGAATTATAATTTAACAGTAGTGGATATCCACCTTTGCCATTTTTTAAACTTCTAATACACGCGAGTTGGCTCAATAACAGCTGGGAAACACTCAACTTGGCTACAATCTATTGAACGGAAGTAAAACTCACAACCAAACAGGAAGCAGCTACTTTATTTCACTACTCTCTGGATACTTTGCACAGTTCATCTTAATTCATTGATATTCACTACACATTCAGGTGGAGTTCACTTAACCCCAGGACGTACGTTTTATATTACAGACTCGCTATCTTGACACATCCACAGCCAATAATGAATCAGTCATAACTCATAATGTCAGAACTAGTCTTTTATCTGAAATATAGATTATTTTTTTTTAAAGATCATAATTAATTGGCTGTGTAATCAGGATTCCATAAAGGAAAATCTCATTGTACCAGCCAGAACATTATCTCAATGATAGTAGTAGTAGCAGACATGACATTGCTTTTTTTTTTTTTTTTTTTTGGTAATCAAAGCTCCCTTCTGTCCAACCCCACCAACTCATAACCCTGCTCCAATTCCAGTTCTTTTGCACCTCAGTATCTATATCTATGCAATATAAAGGTCTCTTGCATTCCAATTTCAGATTGGATCTTTTTTTCTAACAAAATATGAAAATCTATAGAAAAAAAATCTATAGCTCATTAAAAGATATATATATATATATATATATTTAAAAAAAAAATCATGGCTCTCTGTCATAGTCGAGATTGAAGACTAAATTCCAGCTAGAGGAAATTGCACTTGATCTGCACATTGGGTCTGTGACGCTTCACGTCGTGTCAAGTTGCCAATTCACTTTTTGCGCGCGTGCTTGTATTTGTCTACGTAGGCCTTCACCAGGTTGGCCACCTTACTTGAGTTCACCTCGCCGCTCTTGCTGTGACACACCTGGGCATATAAAACAACAAATATTAAATTAAATAAGATAAGTTCTACATTTCTTCTGCAGTATGGAGGACCAAAACTGCCAAAATTGAAAATAAAAGGAAAATAAAAATGGATATAAAAAATATAATTTGAAAATTATATACAAAAACAAATAAATATAAATGGAAATAAAAAGAGCAAAAAATATATACTGGTATATACAGAATACATTTGTATTTAATTATTGAAATATTTTTTATAGTTTAGTTTTTTTTTTAAACTTTTAGTCATTTATATTTATTTACTTAGTAATTTATTTGTCGTTTATTTATTTAGTCATTTATTTATTAATTTTGAATTTTGGGCCATAGATAATAAATAAATAAATGACTAAATAAATAAATGACAACATAAATAAATGGCTAAATAAATAAATGACTAAAAGTGGAAAAAAAAGATATAATATATTAAAAAAATTATATTATATTGAAAATTATATAAAAAAATAAAAAAATAAATATAAATGGAAATAAATTATATAAAAAATAAATAAATAAATATAAATGGAAATAAAAAGAGAAAAAAATATATAACGGTATATACATAAATACATTTGTATTTAATTTTTGAAAAAATATTTTATATATTTATATCCATTTTTATTTTCACTTTTAGTCATTTATTTATTACATACGGACCAAAATTCAAAATAAATAAATTACTAAATAAATAAATGACATAAATAAATGACTAAGTAAATAAATATAAATGACTAAAAGCAAAAATAAAAACTGATATAAAAAAATATATTTCAATAATTAAATACAAATGTATTTACGTATATTCCGGTATAAGTTTTTTGCTCTTTTTATTTCCATTTATATTTATATATATTTTTTTTATATAATTTTCAAATTAGATATATTTTTTATATCCATTTTCTTTTCACTTTTAGTCATTTATTTATTTTGAATTGTGGCAGTTTTGGTCCTCCATATTGCAGGAGTCGCAACATCCATAAACGTGCACCTTCTCTACTGCTTTGCGGACAATCTCCTTGTACTCCTCCTTTGTGATTTCCTTCTTTTGGTAATAAGGTTTGATGGCCGTCTTCACTTCATTTATGGCCTTCTCCTGGATCTGTTGTTTCTGAAGCAAAAAAACAAACAAAAAAACAACAACAGGATTGCATTACAGTATAGAAATCCGCATCAAATAAAAGCGAGAAACACAAAAGGGAGATGTCGAGTTGCCTTTTCTTTTTTGGAGCTGTCAGCTTGCGCCTTGTGATGCTGAGCTGGCTGCGTTGTCGAAGAAGGCAGCACCTGGCTGATGGCGGCTTGCTGGCCTACTTTGGTCGGAGTGGGAAGCAGGCCCGATTTTCCATAAGCGCTCATAGTGCTCACCATCTAGGAGAAGCCAGCAAATATAAACGGATCAGGGACATTGTTGCAGGTCATTATTCAGTGCATTCCAAAGTTTCACTCCACATATAGGTATGCAAAAACTTTCCATTGTTGCCCGTGAATACTTTTTTTTTTTAATTTATGTATCCCCCTTAGATTATAACCGTTTTGATTCAACATAGAAGATAATCAGTCTTGTTTCATGATTTTCATGCCCGAGGATGTTCCAACTGCAGTTTAAGGCATCAACATTAAAAAGCATCATACCGTACCTGTGTTGTTTGCCCATCAGGCTGAGCTGCTGCCGTCTGGCCCCCTTGCTGCATAGGAGGGGGCGGCGGGGGAGGCGGCGGCAGGCCCTGGGCGCCGACGGCGGGCACCTGCAGCAGCGGCACGGCGGGATGGAGGTGCACGGGGATGGGAGGGGGCATGACGTATGGCGCCGAGGGCTGCAAGCTGACCGGCAGGGGGCCGCGGGGGCCCTGCAGGGGGAAGTGATGATGAAGGACATTCAGCTGCGGCGGTGGCGGCGGAGGCATCGCGGTTAGCACGGGTGCAGGAGCGTTGTCCGGTACGGTCGGAAGTGCAGGTTCAGTCTTAGCGGGATCTACAAATAAAAGATAAAGGC